>NC_134354.1:201240214-201587714 GCF_048569485.1 Anomaloglossus baeobatrachus
TAGATACCCAACATCATAAACTGTCAGTACTAACAAAAAAAAAAAAAAATCGACAAAAGAAATGTATTTGAAAAAACAGTCCCCAAAACATTTCCTCTTTCACCAATTTATTGTAAGAAAAAAAATAAAGGGGTCCCACGACGACTCTGGACCGTCTAGAATATGGGGGGAGACACTCAGGGAACGTATCCCCCATTTTCTAGGAGTGCGGACCCTTCATGTGAGGCGTGTGGGTGCAATGAATCTGCACTCACTTTTCTCGGGTCCACAGCAGCAGAGTCCATGTCGTAATGGTTGCTACCAAAGCTGCAATGCCCTGCTCATGAGGTAAGGGCATGCCTAATCAGGAGAACTACTGTAGAGGAAGCTCTGCTCACTGGTATATAGGTGCTCAGAGGTAATAATAGATAAAATTAGTGAGTAACCTCGGCACTCTAAATCTCCCAGACTAAGTCAGTAAGTCACAACGGATAGTAATGCAAAATCACTCTTTATTGGTCCGTATTAAGAAAAAAAAAATTTTCATAAGCATATATGTTTTTGTCCAAAACAAGTTACAAATGACGTTTCGGCCTGAGCCTTCGTCAGATTCGACTTATCTGCATGTAATCCTGAAAAATGACAATAATCAGTATCACATAAGAGTGAGAGAACAATAACATAAACTCGAACAATGTAGAGGTACAATTGGGATGCAGCAAAAAAATTGCAACACAGCAAGAAATGAAACACATGATACAAATGTCATAATACAGTACAAGGACAATATAGTAATGACAAATATGGGGTCAGAGTAGGCTTAGATAGCTCTGGTACGAAAGAGATGTCAATCATAAAGTAACATGTGCAGTAGGTGTAGAGCTACAGTATGCATGGCAGAGCTAATGGGTAGACCGACCATAGAAAAAGAACGGAGAAAAAGTGGAGAAAAAAATGGATAAAAAGTGGAGAAAAAGTGGAGAAAAAGTGGAGAAAAAGTGGAGAAAAAGTGGAGAAAAAAATGGATAAAAAGTGGATAAAAAGTGGAGAAAAAGTGGAGAAAAAGTGGAGAAAAAGTGGAGAAAAAGTGGAGAAAAAGTGGAGAAAAAGTGGAGAAAAAAATGGAGAAAAAGTGGAGAAAAAATGGATAAAAAATGGAGAAAAAGTGGAGAAAAAGTGGAGAAAAAAATGGATAAAAAGTGGATAAAAAGTGGAGAAAAAGTGGAGAAAAAGTGGAGAAAAAGTGGAGAAAAAGTGGAGAAAAAAATGGATAAAAAGTGGATAAAAAGTGGAGAAAAAGTGGAGAAAAAGTGGAGAAAAATGTAGAAAAAGTGGAGAAAGAATGGAGAAAAAGTGGAGAAAAAAATGGATAAAAAGTGGAGAAAAAGTGGAGAAAAAGTGGAGAAAAAGTGGAGAAAAAGTGGAGAAAAAAATGGATAAAAAGTGGATAAAAAGTGGAGAAAAAGTGGAGAAAAAGTGGAGAAAAAGTGGAGAAAAAGTGGAGAAAAAGTGGAGAAAAAGTGGAGAAAAAAATGGAGAAAAAGTGGAGAAAAAATGGATAAAAAATGGAGAAAAAGTGGAGAAAAAAGTGGAGAAAAAAGTGGAGAAAAAAGTGGAGAAAAAGTGGAGAAAAAGTGGAGAAAAAGTGGAGAAAAAGTGGAGCACCCTTTGGTGCCTTTCATGTGGCACTAAGGGGTGCTTAGCTTTGTATTTAGCCAAAAAAATGAAAAAAAAAATGACGTAGGGTTCCCCCTAGTTTTGTAGCCAGCTAGGGTAAAGCAGACGGCTGCAGCCTGCAGACCACAGCTGGCAACCTCACCTTGGCTGGTAATCCAAAACTGAGGGCACCCCACGCTGTTATTTTAAATTAAATAAATAATTTAAAAAAAAAAAATACGTAGGGGTCCCCCAAAATTGGATCACCAGCCAAGGTAAAGCAGACAGCTTGGGCCTGATATTCTCAGACTAGGGAGGTCCATGGTTATTGGACTCTCCCCAGCCTAAAAATAGCAGGCCGCAGCCGCCCCAGAAGTGGCGCATCCATTAGATGCGCCAATCCTGGTGCTTCGCCCCAGCTCATTCCACGCCCTGGTGCGGTGGCAAACGGGGTAATATATGGGGTTAATACCAGATGTGTAATGTCACCTGGCATCAAGCCCTGGGGTTGGTGAGGTCAGGCGTCTATCAGATACCCAACATCACCAACCCAGTCAGTAATAAAAAAAAATAGACAACAAACACATTTTTATTTGAAAAAACACTGCCCAAAACATTCCCTCTTTAACCAATTTATTAGAATGAAAAACAAATCCAGGTCTGGTGTAATCCAAGGGGTTGCCATGACGATCCACACTGTCCCAGTCAATGAAGAGCAGGATGTTCCCCATTGGCTGGGAGAGCAATGCAGTGACCTGAACTAACATCAATGGGTCAGCCCAGGTCACTGCAGGGGATGACAAGTGCTGCTGTCAGCGAGGTACATTACCTGCGCTGATCTCCAGCACACTGACAGCCCCTGTCACTGAGTTCAATGACCGGCGCCTTCGCACCAAGTATCGCGAGAGGTCCGTGACGTCACCGCTAGTCAGTCTCGGGTCGGAAGCGAGAGGTGATGTGACAAGCGGCGGCTATGGAGGACCCTTTTCAGGGTTCTTCCGGATAGCACGCTGTTCCACATTGTTGGTTATATTGATTCCCTTTTCAGGGTTCTTCCGGATAGCACGCTGTTCCACATTGTTGGTTATATTGATCCCCTTTTCAGGGTTCTTCCGGATAGCACGCTGTTCCACATTGTTGGTTATATTGATTTTCTTCTAGGCCATGGAGGACAGTGACAGCACTGAGGTCGGGATGGCGGGACTTCATCACCGCAGGTAAGCCGAGCGGGACCATGTGTGTGTGTGTGTGTGTGTGTGTGTGTATATGTGTACATGCTGCGGGCAGGAGGGGGCGGAGTGAGCTGAGCGGGGAAGTGTGGGCTTCCTGCACGTAACTAAGATAAACATCGGGTTACTAACTAAAGCGCTTTGCTTGGATACCCGATGTTTATCTTGGTTACCAGCTTCTGGCAGGCTGCCAGCGATGGCTCCTGCACACTGTAGCTGTAAAAAGCCCTGCTTTTTGCTGCTAGAACCGTTCTCGAACGTTTCTAGAACTATCGAGCTTTTGCAAAAAGCTCGAGTTCTAGTTCGATCTCGAACAGCCCCCAAAATCACTCAAGCCTAGAACTGGAGAACCACGAACCGCGAACCGCGCTCAACTCTACTTGTAACGCCCCTTTCATTTAATATAAGCACTAGAGGCAGATTCTCCGAGAGATCTATGTCTTTGTTTGGCCAATAGATTTTAACAGATCATTTACACATAAAGAAGAATATAAATTTATCTGGAATAAGACATAAGATGATCGCAAGTTATAAAATATAATTTTGTTTAACTTTCTATGCCCATATACAGTAGATGGCTTAGGAGGGCTCATACTACTAACAGATTCCTTTTAAACAATAAGGTGCAAGCTATATTTGACAGCAGTTTTTCATCCTTCTTTTTACTTTGTATGATTTTTTTAATTATGAAGTTATATATAAAAATTTTACATTCTCACTATTTACTGTTACCCTCAGTTAAAGAGATGTGTATGAGTATTTTTTTTTTGTTGTTTTGCTATTATATTTGTTGTTTACTGTAATGTAGATAACTGACTATGGTCCAGCAACATCTGCCTCATGCACCAGGTACTTTCGCACAGACTCTTTGGGCAAAGGTAGTGATGCTAACATTGCTGGTACCACACACCCAGGTTGTATGATCAGCAAATGTAATTAGTTTCTCTGCTGTTGCCAGTAGGACCAGACAGCAATCTATTTTCAGTTATTACTTGGTTCACTCCTATAATTTTGGTGTACTATTCCTTCTGTTGTGACCCAAAAATTCATCTGCCTGTCTTTACTTCCCTTAGTGACCTTGCCTTGTTTGACTCTGCTTTGACAGACCTACTGGTTCTTTAACACAGGTATTCCACTGATTTTGCTATGTCTCATGTTTTTATCATAAATTTTGCCACCCTAATTATTGAACCAGCCAATTTAAGTGTATTATGTGCACCAAACTGAAACCTGATTTGATCATCTAGTCTTTAAAACGAGCAAAACAATTCGATTCAGTTCATTCTTCACTTCCAAATCAGAACCACAGTGAGGTCAACCGCACAACTCTGAGCTTCACCTTCCAGCTTCTTCTTGGGGTATGACCTTACTGCATCACTTCGTCCATTAAATAATATCAAAACACAAGAATAAAAAACATTAAAGTTATTACACACATAGGCAGAATAATGAACCCAAAAGGTGAATAAAGTATAAAATATTCTTAATAACAAGAAACAATATACCGTGTTTTTCCAAAAATAAGACACTGTCTTATATTTTTTTTGCCCCCCAAAAAAGCACTAGGGCTTATTTTTGGAGGAGGTCTTATTCTTGTAGAAACACGGTTGGGGGTAAGTTTACCCTCCAAAAAGCAGACCCCCCCACTTCCCAGGAGACTCATACTCACCAGACCCAGACATCTGCGTGGCTCCCAGGTCCTCCCAGTGATCTCCGGTCGGTGCTGCATGCCGTTCTCCCCTGCTGCTGGCTGACACACACAGCCCGATCGCAGACACACACAGCACATCACACACACAGCAGATAGCAGACACACACACAGCCGATCGCAGGCACACACAGCCGATCGCAGGCACATACAGCCGATCACAGATACACACAGCCGAACGCAGACACACACAGCCGAACGCAGACACACACAGCCGAACGCAGACACACACAGCCGAATGCAGACACCCACAGCCGAACGCAGAAAAACACAGCCGATCGCAGACACACACAGCAGATCACTGAAACACAGCCGATCGCACACACACACAGCCGATTGCACACATCACATCCAGCGCTTACGGCCACAGGGAATGATGAGAGCAAGTCACGTGTCCCGCCGCAGGTCCGGTTCGTTGTGCTCCACCGCACTGCCTCTCAGGATTCCGCCGGCGAGAAGAGATCGGTGTCGCTGGATGAGGTGAGTGTGTATGTGAGCAGACGTGTATGCGATCCGATGTTTGTGTGTGTGATTTGATGTTTGCGTGCGATCTGACTGTGTGTGCGATCCGATGTTTGTGTGTGAGATCTGATTGTGTGTGTGTGTGAGAGAGATCTGATGTGTGCGGGTGTGTGATCACTGCAGGTCCTGCCGCTCAGCATCGGGTGAGTGTAATTGCCGGGTGCCGCTGTCTATAATGACGTGTCCTGCAGTATTTGTAACCTTTTTTAGCTGCATGGACACTTCATTATTGATCCGGGACTAGGGCTTATTTTCAGGGGAGGGCTTATATTTAAGCCTTGCCCCGAAAATGCTGAAAATCCCTGCTAGGGATTATTTTTGGGGAGGGCTTATTTTTGGAAAAACACGGTATATAACCATAAACAGCTATTCATATAATAAACAAAACAAACAGAATTTTTTTTACTAGGCCATAAAAACCCTGATAGACCAGCAAACTTTTAGAGTTGCCTCTCTGCTAGAACCAACACAATTATCCTTATGCAATTGCTTTCATGGTGCCTTTAAACTAATCTGGGAATGAGAAGTGATTCCAATGTTGTAGGAATTAACAATTTTTTTTTTTTTTTTAAACCCTGCTAATTTGCTGGAAGATGACTCAAAGCCAAACAATTAGATTTCTCAACTTATTTGGACAAGTATTTTTTTTCTCTTAAAACAAGTCTATAAGTTTCAATGAGATTTCATGTAAATATTGATTTTGGCTAATTAATTTCCTTGTTTTGTATCATTTAGATCAGGGTTCCCCAACTCCAGTCCTGAAGGCCCACCAACAGTGCATGTTTTCAGGATTTCCTTAGCATTACACTGCTGTTGAAACCAGCACCTGGGCAGGTAATTACATTAACACCTGTGCAATACTAAGGAAATCCCAAAAACTTGCACTGTTGGTGGGCCTTGAGGACTGGAGTTGGGGACCTCTGATTTAGATAATATATATGATGTATTTCTTTGATGATCTTCCAAGAGTTTAACCTTTATTATTGAAAGAGTGACTACAATTTTAGTTATATTTTTCAAGTCAAAACTACTAATGAAAATTGGAAACCTCAGTCTTGACTGAGTATACAGCGCTGAACTCAATAAGAGATGCATGTTACCTTTTCTAAGTGATGTGTGTGACTCGCCCACCCCAGGGCTCTGGGACACCCGGTGTCGGGCCGGACTAGTCCGGGGGTAGACAGTGGTGGCGGGGCCTGACTCCGTGACCCTGGCGAGGTCAACTAATATGGCAGTGATGGTGGTGGTGATATATAATAAAGTTTGTAGGTTATTCGTGACGCCACCTGTGGAATGCGGCTATGGAGCCACCACTGCTGGATGGGGCCTCCGGGGCTGATGGATTAGCAGCTGGGATGGTTCTGCTCCCCACAGGTGGAGCAGTACCCCGGGGCAACCGTTGGTGCTTATAAGAGTCTATGGTAGTGTTGTAGTTGATGCAGTGCAGGCAAACTAATGGAGGCAACACCAGGGGGTGCAGTTTCAAGATGTTTACTCACAGTTCCAGGGCTGCAGCACACTGGTGCCTTTGGACTGCTGGGACCCTCTGTCAGGGACCTCCGCCGATCCCGGGTAGATCTGGGAATAAAAGCCGGTGCACCCCTCTGTTGTGTCTCTTCCCTCAGCTGTCTTCAAAGCCTTGACTTTTCTGGATAAACCTGTCTTGGCCTCCACTATAGGTTCTGGACAAGAAGGCTTGCCTGGATGGTACTCTGCCCTCTTCCCAGGGGTTCTACAGTGGGATGTGGCCCTGGGCACTTGCAACCACCCTGGGCCTTGGTGTTCACCTTTGGAAATGACTTCTCTTCCTCCAGTTTCTAGGGACCGTTCCCTGTATGCAGCCTGATCCTTCCACCCGATGGTCAGTGGAACAGGCCACAAGCTTGAAAGCCTTGCAGTGGCTCTGGAATCTTTTCTGTAGTTCTCTGCTGTGGTGTCACCTGGGCCTAGCTGGGCCCCAGGGTCTCCACCAGGAAGCGTCACTTTCTCTTGCTGTTTCACTCCTTCAGACTATCTGCCTCCTCTGCCTCCCGCGGACTTCTCACTCACTTCAACTCCAAACACTATCTGACTAAACTTGACCTTCCTGTCCGTAGTCTACTCTCTGTTGGCTCCTCCCACCTCCCCAGTTGCTAGACCCCACCCTATGGGAGAAGGGATGGGTCTTACAGCTCCCCCAGCATGCAGCATGGGGGGTAGCTGCCACTATCCCCGGTCCCTGTGTGTGCCTAACAATGGGTGTAGTGTAAATTTGCCTGTGGACCGGCGTTTACCCCCTTCCTTACCCAGGATGGGACATCCCACCTCTGGCTGAGGTGCAATGTCTCTGTGGCGACGGAAGCCTCAGGGGCGCCACATGTGCCTCCTTGTGCTTCCCGAAAAATTCTTCTCCAGTAGAAAACGCCAGTACATTTGAAAAATTTGGCAGGAGCTGTGGTAACATACCTATCCTAGCCTGGCCCTTCTCCAGCTCCATTATTTTGTTAAGGTTGCCAGAAAACCGCACCGAAATGGCTTCAAAACTATTTTTGTGCCAAGAGATACAGAATTGGTGCTGAAATTTATACACCAAATTCCTGCACCAAATCTACATCTGATGCCAAAAAATTGCATCAATACCACATGAAAGTCGCATCATGTTTTTTTGCCAGAAGATGCAGTAGTGATGCAGGAATTTGGTGTATAAATTCCAGCACCAAATCTGCATCTCTTGGCAAAAAAAATGTAGTTTTCTGCCAGGAGATGAAGGTCTGATTGAACTTAGTTCATCTGAGGAGATGTCACTGAGTTCAATCAGTTTACCTGAGGTCAGTTTACCTTCGGTGACACATGGGTTACTTTTGGAACCTCCAGCTGTGACCACAGATAAACTTATTGAAGTCACCCCTCACAGCTGCAGCTCAGTCAGTGTCTGCCTTAAGCCACAGGGGGCTGTCAGATTCTGTACTATGCCCACACGCTGCGACTAGAGATGAGCGAACCGGTCGCGGTTTGGCTCAAGCTTGGTTCATCGAACGGAGGTCTAGTTCGAGTTCGGTTCGGCGAACCACTCGAACCCATAGGAAACAATGGGAGGCAAACACAAACACATAAAAAAACATTATAAATGTACACATACAGTTAATAAACATTGCCATAACACTTACCGGTCCCAGAGACGCATCCTGCACTCTGTCTCCTGCCGCTATTCCATCCAATGATCGCTGAATCTTCCCGGTAACCAGCACTGCCAGCAGTGATGCAGGACCTATTGTGACATCAAAATAGCCATGTGACCAGTCACGTGTCTGTTATCTCATTGGCTACAGACTGGTCACATGGCTATGACGCATCATGTAGGACCTGCGATTGCATCTATCCAGTACGCGGTGATCGTTTGTGTATCGCCGTGTACCGGGAACATGCTCTGGCACGCGATCAGGTTCTCGGTCTGCTTCCCCGTTCCGTTATAAACCGGCTGCCACAGCCTGTCGATAACGGAGATCACCATTGCTATAGCAACGTGCTTGTCAGAGGTGACATCACCGCTCACAAGCAGCGGCTCGGGGAATAGCACCGCCTTCTTCCTATGCAGCGCTGATGTAGTAGAGCTGCATGTGTTGAAGGACAAAGAAGACAGAAGAGCAGTATCGTGGAGGCATGCGAGGGAGTAATAAGTATGGAGTCTCTAATGTATCTGTGTATTTATTTCTATTAAAGTATTTTTTCTCTGTGTGGTGTCTTTTTTTAACCCTTTATTGGAGATTCTTAATGGCCGTTTTAAACTTGCCTGACATTAAGAATCTCTGGCTTAATACTAGCTATTAAAACAAAGCCAGTATTAACCCTTATTACCCAGCAAGCCACCGTCACCAGGGCTGTTGGAAGAGTTGGATACAGCGCCAGATGATGGCGCTTTTATGAATGCGTCATTTTCTGGGGCGGCTGCGGATTGCAATTCGCAGCAGAGGCACCCAGAAACCTCGGGCTAACCTGTGCTATGGATTCCAATCCCCAGCTGCCTAGTTGTACCTGGCTGGACACAAAAATATGGCGAAGCCTACGTCATTTGTTTTTTAATTATTTAATGAAATAGGTGAAATAATAAAAAAAAATGGGCTTCCCTATATTTTTAGTTCCCAGTCGGGTACAAATAGGCAGCTGGGGGTTGGGGGCAGCCCGTAGCTGCCTGCTGTACCTGGCTAGCATACAAAAATATGGCGAAGCCCACGTCCTTTTTTTGGTGGGCAAAAAACTCCTGCATACAGTCCAGGATGGAGGATGCTGAGCCTTGTAGTTCTGCAGCTGCTGCCTGCTCTCCTCCATACAGACAGACAGCAGCTACAGAACTACAAGGCTCAGCATACTCCATCCAGGACTGTATGCAGGACTTTTTGCCCCCCCAAAAAATTATTTGGGCTTCGCCATATTTTTGAATGCTAGCCAGGTACAGCAGGCAGCTACGGGTTGCCCCCAACCCCCAGCTGCCTATTTGTACCCGGCTGGGAACCAAAAATATAGGGAAGCCCTTTTTTTATTAAATATTTCATGAATTTCATGAAATAATTCAAAAACAAATGACGTGGGCTTTGCCATATTTTTGTATGCTAGCCAGGTACAGCAGGCACCTACGGGCTGCCCCCAACCCCCAGCTACCTATTTGTACCCGGCTGGGAACCAAAAATATAGGGAAGCCCTTTTTTATTATTATTTCATGAAATAATTAAAAAACAAATGATGTGCGCTTCGCCATATTTTCGTGTCCAGCCAGGTACAACTAGGCAGCTGGGAATTGGAATCCACAGCACATGTTGGCCTGAGCTTTCATAGAAGCGCCATCATCTGGCGCTGTATCCAACTCTTCCAGCTGCCCTGGTGATGGGTGGTTTGCTGGGTAATAATGGGGTTAGGGCTAGCTGTATATTATCAACTGACCCTAAGCCCGAAATTCATGGTGGCACGCCAATATTAGACATGGCCATTATGAATTTTTAGTACCGATAAAAAGAACCACAACACACAGAAACATATTTTTATTATAAATAAAACACAACACAATTAGTGACTCCATCTTTATTGAAATAAAGAACCCCCCTCCGCAGTAATCCTGGGTCAAGGGTCCCGCGCCGTCCAATCCAGATCCAATATCATCTGATCGGTTTTCTGGAAGGCAAAGCAATCAGATGATGTGTCAGGTTCAAGGGCCTGATTCACATGACACAGCAGCTGATTGTATAAACGGCTTTTATACAATCAGCTGATGCATCAGTGCAAAAAAACAAACTACACACTTTAGTGCAGACTCCCGTCCGACAGCATCAGCTGATAGTTTAGCCGGCCGGGCGGTAAAAAGCCGGCCTCACCGCTCAACTTATAGTGTCAGCTGATGCCGTCAGGTAACCGCATCAGCTGATCATCACCAGGTCTGAGAAAGAGAGAGAAAGAAAGAAGATAGAGAGAGAAAGAGAAAGAAGAGAGAGAAAGAAGGAAAAAAGGAGAAAGAAGAGAGAGAAGAAAAAGAGGAGAAAGTAGAGAAAGAAGAGAATGAAGAGAAAGTAGAGAAAGAACAGAAATAAAGGAGAGAGGGAAAGGAGAGAAAGAAAGGAGAGAGAGAGAGAAAGGAGAGAAAGAAAGGAGAGAGATAGGAGAGAGAGAGAGAGAAAGGAGAGAAAGAAAGGAGAGAGAGAAAGAGAGAGAGAAAGGAGAGAAAGAGAGAAGGAAGAGCGAGAGAGAGAAGAGAAAGAGGAGAAAGAAGAGCAAGTAGAGAAAGAAGAGAAAGTAGAGAGAGAAGAGAGAGAAAGGAGAGAGAGAAAGGAGAGAAAGAAAGGAGAGAGAGATAGGAGAGAGGGAAAGGAGAGAGATAGAGAGAGAGAGAGAGAGAGCTCACAGCTGATGTCCGGCTCCTCCCCTCAGTGCATAATTAAATTATATTTATAAATATATTATAAATATAATTTATTAAAAATAAAAATAAAAAATTAACAGGTCTAGAACTCACAACCTTATGCTCCCTAAGTGAGCACTCTAGCCACTCAGCTATTGCTTCTAATGTGAATGATAGGCACATTTGGAAGTCTTGAAGTCTGGATTGCTGAAGTGTTAGCTGACCACATGTTTCATTTAAAGCTATGTGAAGCTCATGCAGAGCACTCGTGTTTTGTATCAGAGATGACAGTGTCGTGTGGATTACGTCGGACCTGGAGGGGTATTGGAGGATTTTAATAAAATGGTGAAACTGTGTTTTTTTGTCTTTTATTCCAAATAAAGGATTTTTCGTGGTGTATGTTTATTTATTTTCACTTTATAAATAGATAATAATTATAATTTGAAATTCTAAATAAAAAAAAAATTCTTTACTGGGACTAGAACTCCCAACATTATGCTTCTTAGGTGGGCGCTTTACCCACTAGTCTATTGCTTCTTACAAAAGAGATAGGCAGATTTTCTAATCTTGAAGCCTGTTGTGCTGACTAACGTCTCTGCTTCATTGCTACGGAGCCACTACATCCCGAGAGAGAAGAGCTGACCTTGTCGTGTGGATTACTTCGGACCTGGAGGGGTATTTTTGGGGTTAATAAAGGGGTGAACCAGGGTTGTTTTTTTGTCTTTTATTCCAAATAAAGGATTTTTCGCGGTGTGTTTCTTTACTTTCACTTACAAGTTAATCATGGAAAGTGTCTCGGGGAGACATGCCATGATTAAACTCATTATTACCCCAATTGCCACCGCACCAGGGCAATTCGGGATGAGCTGGGTAGAGTCCCAGGACTGTCGCACCTAATGGATGCGGCAATTCTGGGCGGCTGCAGGGTGATATTTTTAGGGTGGTGGGCTCCCCATACCGTGGCGCTCTCCATCCTGACAATACCAGCCTCCAGCTGTGCGGCTTTATCCTGGCTGGTATCAAATATGGGGGAAAACGCATTTTTTTTTTAAAATTTATTTATTTATTTATTTTACTGCACGATATAGACCCGCCCACCAGCGGCTGTGATTGGTTGCAGTGAGACAGCTGTCACTCAGCTTGGGGACGTGTCTGACTGTAACCAATCATAAGTGCCGGTGGGCGGGGAAAGCACGGAATAACTAATTGACTAATGAAGTGGCAGCCATTTTCTAAAGAGGAAAAGACGTCGCAGATTTGTGACAGACGTGGAGCAAGACGCCCGTGATCGGTGAGTAGGAAAGGGAGAGGGATTGTGCTGGGGACGCAGGACACATGCAGATAGCAACATGTGCACATAGCCTTACTGTGAAAAGCCACATTTATAGTGATAGAACCGTTCTCGAATGTAACTCGAGCTACCGAACTTTTAGTAAAAAGCTCGAGTTCGAGTTCTAACTAGAACACCCTCCAAAATCACTCGAACTGTGAACTGCGAACCACGAACCGCGCTCAACTCTAGCTGCGACATAAGTATGTTGCAGAGTTGGGATCATTGTTGGACCTCATGTGGATTATGTTGTACCTGGGTTTTTGTGGATAAATTGGAAAAAGAAGGTGGGTGTTTTTTGTATTTTATTTCCAATAAAGGATTTTTCTGTGTTTATGTTGTATTTCTTTTTACTTGATAAATTGAATAGTTTACCTGGATGGGTACAAAAGGGAAGACAAGTGCAGTGCTGACCTTAGCTCAGTAAATGGTAAAGGACTTGGATATAAATTAATTCAATGCTCTCCTTTTTGAAGGTATAATTCACCTTGAAAGTAGCTGTATTGGGCCACGACAACTTGCCTCTCTTGGCTTGCAGTAATCCTTGGACACTATGAGAGAATCCTCCCTTGGATTCACATAGGCACCAAAAATCAGAACTATAAAAAATCCAGGCTGCGTGTGATTGCACTTCCGTAGGAGGCCAGAGCGGGGTGATCTTTTTTAAGAATTATTTATTAATGTCCACATAATCCACATACAACGCGTTTCGGCTAACAAGCCTTCTTCAGGTGTAATATAAGCAATAACATAAAAAGCAATATAATATCCCCTTAAATATGTTTTTATTTGAACAAATTAATTGAACGCTGTGGTGAAAGACTAGAATAATTGATAAACACCCTGTATTAAGGCTGACAACAGAGAATGAGGAAGCAATAGTTTTAAAATTAAATTGTAGAAAATTATTTATTCTAATGAGATATATAAATGTAGAAAAATAATATCAAGCTATGAAAGTTCCTTTTTTTTTTTCTCCTCCCTGCCATGGGAAAAAGATTTTTTTTTCCTTTAATATAAGTGTCACTCTGTTAGAGCAGGTACCTGAAAAGACTAAAGATCGTAGACCAGTATTAAATCAGAAAGAATCATATTGTATCTATCACTTGCAGACTAGTTATCCCGATGGATCAAACGATGTAATAAAAAATGTGTAATAAAAAGGAAAAAACATTTTTTTTGTCTCATTTTCCCACTTTCAGTCCCAAGATTTTTTTAAAGAGGATGTTTTTATGGAATTTTTATAGAATTTTTGAAGAATTTTTAAGGACTCTCTTTCAATAGCCATATAACATCCATATAATATTTATAAAGGTAATCTTATAGTTATCTACAAACAGAATCTAAAATCTACTTCATTTTCTCACAAAAACATTTTTGGCATTTTTTATCACTTATAAGATCTTCTAAGTAGGATGTTTTTAAAGAACTTTTAATATTTTTTTTTTTAATATCCATACAACTCTTTTTATATATAATGCATATTTTTTTAAGAAAATTACCTATTCTACAGGTAAAAATCTTTTTCACATGGAAGGGAGGAGAAAAAAAAAAGGAAAAAAGCTTTCATAGGTTGATCTAATAATTTTTTTCTACAATTATATATCTCATTGGAATAAATAATTTTCTACAAGTTAGTCTTAAGTTGAAGGCTATGTGCGCACGTTGCGTAAAAACATGCAGTTACGCTGCGCTTTGTAGCGCAGCGTAACTGCATGCGTCCTGCGTCCCCTGCACAGTCTATGGAGATTGTGCAGGGGCCGTGCGCACGTGGCGTCTAAGAGCGCAGCGCTTCGGCTACTGCCGAAGCGCTGCGCAAAAAGAAGTGACATGTCCCTTCTTTCCTGCGCTTTGCCGGCAGCTCCTGCTCTGTCTATGGCAGGAGCTGCAGGCAGAGCGCATGGAATCGGCGCTCACTACGGACATTTCTGCAGCGATCTAAAGCGCACATGTGCTCTTCAGATCGCTGCAGAAATTTCTGCAGGGCTTGTACGCAACGTGCGCACATAGCCTAAAACTATTGCTTCCTCATTCTCTGTTGTCAGCCTAAATACAGGGTGTGTTTATCAATTATCCTAGTCTTTCACCATACCCTTCAGTTAATTTGTTAAAGAAAAGAGCCTTCTATTAAAGCCCTGTGCACACGCTGTGGTTTTTACCGTGATTTTTCTGCAGTTTTGCTGCAGAAAATGTTCATAACCTTGCTGCAGTCCTTCCACAGTAAAACCTATGGTAAAAAAAATGCTGTGCGCACACTGTGGTTTTTTCACCAACGGGTTTTGCTGCAGAATTTCCGCTGGTCCCAGCGGTATTTTACCCCATTGACTAGAATGAAATCATGAAATACCGCAGGGAATAACGCAGGTAGCAAAACATGTGCGTTTCATTGCGTTTTCCAGCATTATTCCCACGGTATTTCGCATTTTTTCGGGACATAGTGATCATCACTACCCTGCATTTTGCAAGGAAGTGATGTTACTAGGAGAGGAAGAGGAAATTGAGCAGAGAGTAAACACACACAAATCACACTCACACACAGACACGTACATATATAATTCACAGACACATAGAAAACAGCAACATACGTGCAGAGGGCTGGTATTTGGCCAGATACTGCTCCCCATTAGAGATGAGCGAACCAGCCGTGGTTCGGCTCGAGTTCGGTTCGTCGAACGTTCGACGAACCGAACTCTAACCAATAGGCTATAATGGGAGGCAATCACAAACACATAAAAATGCATTATAAATGTACACATACAGTTAATAAACATTGCCATAACACTTACCGGTCCCCGCGATCCCTCCTGCACTCTGTCTCCTGCCGCTATTCCATCCGATGATCGCTGAATCCTCCCGGTAACCAGCACTGCCAGCAGTGATGCAGGACCTATCGTGATGTCAAAATAGCCATGTGACCAGTCACGTGCCTATTATCTCATTGGCTACAGACTGGTCACATGACTATGACACGTCATGTAGGACCTGTGATTGCACTCTCCGGTACACGGTGCACATTTGTGTATCGCCGTGTACCGGCGACATGCTCTAGCACACGGTCGACTCCCCGTTCCGTTAGGGACCGGCTGACACAGCCGGTCATAAACGGAGATCACCGTTGCCATAGCAACGCAGTTAGCGGTAACGTCACCGCTAACCGTGGCTCCGGGAATCACATGATCGGAGCCCTGTTGCTATGGTAACGCGTCTGTCAGCGTTACTGCTGTTACCGCTAGCAGCACTGATCTCTCACAGAGTGAAGGCTGCACGCTGCTTCCCGTGCAGCCTTTACGGAGTGAAGGCTGCACGGGAAGCAGCGTCTTCCCCCCATGCAGCAGTGATGTAGCAGAGTTGCATTTGTTGAACGAGAAAGACAGAAGACCATGGATCGTGGAGGGCTGACAGGGGGTAATAAAGATGGAGTCTCTAATGTGTCTGTGTATTTGTTTCTATTAAAGTATTTTTTCTCTGTGTGGTGTCTTTTTTTTTAACCCTTTATTGGAGATTCTTAATGGCCGGGTCAAACGTGCCTGACATTAAGAATCTCTGGCTTAATACTGGCTAGTAAAACAAAGCCAGTATTAACTCATGATTACCCAACAAGCCACCCGGCTCCAGGGCTGTTGGAAGAGTTGGATACAGCGCCAGATGATGGCGCTTCTATGAGAGCGCCATTTTCAGGGGCAGCTGCGGACTGAAATTCGCAGCAGAGGCGCCCAGAAACCTTGGGCTAACCTGTGCTGAGGATTCCAATCCCCAGCTGCCTAGTTGTACCTGGCTGGACACAAAAATGGGGCGAAGCCCACGTCATTTGTTTTTTAATTATTTCATGAAATAAGTGAAATAATTAAAAAAAACGGGCTTCCCTACATTTTTGGTTCCCAGCCGGGTACAAATAGGCAACTGGGGGTTGGAAGCAGCCCGTGGCTGCCTGATGTACCTGGCTAGCATACAAAAATATGGCGACGCCCACGTCATTTTTTTGGTGGGCAAAAAACTTCTGCATACAGTCCTGGATGGAAAGTGGTTGAGGGATTTCACCAGCACAAAACTCCAGGCATCTTGTTCAGCATGGACTTTTTAATGACAAGAAATAAAGAAGTTTTATTTTAAAGAACAAGATGCCTGGAGTTTTGTGCTGGTGAAATCCCTCAACCACTTTCTATGTATATGGACTGGCTCTCCAAACCTTTTCTCCGTGCACAGCCCAGGAGTTTTGGCTTCCATTGCACAGGTGAGCTGGGCAAAAAACTTTAGTCCTGGATGGAGTATGCTGAGCCTTGTAGTTCTGCAGCTGCTGTCTGCTCTTCTCCATACAGACAGACATCAGCTGCAGAATTACAAGGCTCGGCATACTCCATCCAGGACTGTATGTAGAAGTTTTTTGCCCCCTGAAAAAATTATGTGGGCTTCGCCATATTTTTGTATGCTAGCCAGGTACAGCAGGCAGGTACGGGCTGCCCCCAACCCCCAGTTGCCTATTTGTACCCGGCTGGGAACCAAAAATAAAGGGAAGCCCTTTTTTATTATTTCATGAATTTCATGAAATAATTAGAAAACAAATGACGTAGGCTTCGCCCCATTTTTGTGTCCAGCCAGGTACAACTAGGCAGCTGGGGATTGGAATCCTCAGCACAGGTTGGCCTGAGCTTTCTGGGCCCCACTGCTGCGAATTGCAGTCGGCAGCCTCCTCAGAAAATGGCACTTTCATAGAAGCGCCATCTTCTGGCGCTGTATCCAACTCTTCCAGCACCTGCCTGCTATACCTGGCTAGCATACAAAAATATGGCGAAGCTCACGTCCTTTTTTTGTAGTTTTTTGGCAAAAAAAATAAAAAATGCTTCCCTGGATTTTCCATTGCCAGTGAAGGTAACACCAAGCAGTGGGGGTTAGCAGCCAGTAGCTGTTTGGATTACCCTTAGCTAGCAATACAAAAAATGCAGCGGGAGCCCATATATATTTTTTTTAATTATTTATTTAAATAACAAAAAACAAAATGGGCTTCCCTGTATTTTGATTGCTGGACATCACAGTGCTGTAAAAATAAATCTTTAAAAAAAATGACGTAGCGCTCCGCGGTATTTTTGATTCTCAGCGCAGATAAAGCAGACAGCTATGGGTTGCCACCCCCATCTGCCTGCCGTTACCTTGGTTGGCAATCAAAATACAGGGAAGCCCATTATTTTTTTCTATTTAAAAAATAGTTAAAAAAAAAAATGACGTTGTGTCCCCCCATTTTTGATAGCCAGCTAGGGTAAAGCAGACGGCTGTAGCCTGAAAACCACAGCTGGCAGCTTTACCGTGGTTGGGGATCTAATGTGGAGGTCCCCGCAGGCTCTTTTTTTATAATTATTTTTTAAATATTAATAATTACACAAAAAAAGTAGGGGGGACCCTACTTTTTTTGTGCAATTATTGGATCACCAGCCAAGGTAAAGCGGACAGCTGTGGTCTGGTTTTTTTTGAGGGTGGGAAGGTCCATAGTTATTGGGCCTTCACAGCCTAAAAATAGCAGGCCGCAGGCACCGCAGACGTGGCGCATCCACTAGATGCGCCAATCCTGGCGCTTCACCCCAGCTCATCCCGTGCCCTGGTGCAGTGGCAAACGGGGTAATAAATCGGGTTGATACTAGCTGTAAAGTCACCTGAGATCAAGCCCAGCAGTTTGTGATGTCATGGCGTCTATTAGATACCCAACATCATAAATTTTCAGTACTAACAAACAAAAAAATCGACAAAAGAAATTTGAAAAAACAGTCCCCAAAACATTTCCTTTTTCACCAATTTATTGTAAGAAAAAAAATAAAGGGGTCTCACGACGACTATGAACCATCTAGAATATGGGGGGGAGACACTCAGGGAACGTATCCCCCATTTTCTAGGAGTGCGGACCCTTTATGTGAGGAGTGTGGGTGCCATGAATCTCAACTCACTCTCCCCGGGTTCACAGCAGCAGAGTCCATGTCGTAAAGGTTGCTACCAAAGCTGCAATGCCCTGCTCATGAGGTAAGGGCATGCCTTATCAGGAGAACTATTCTACATTTCCAAATATTGGTATTTGCTGATATTATTGCTATTCCACCTACTATATATTGGGGATAGGATCTTGGAGATGGAATACTCCTTTAAGTCCAGTTATCCAGCTGAATGAATACTTAACAACAGAGCTCGCTATTTAGATGTGTTTTCTTGTGGCGTATAACGGACTCTCATGTTTGGTAGTCATTCAGCAGGGAAACTATAAAAGTAAATCCCTCCATTTGGAAATGTAGTATATAGCTCTCCTGATCAATTATGTGCCTTACCTCATGAGCAGGGGATTGCAGTAATAATTTTTTTCATTTATATAGCGTTATTAATTCCATAGCGCTGTATGTCTTTGGAGTGTGGGAGGAAACCGGAGTACCCGGAGAAAACCCACGCAAACATGGGGAGAACATACAAACTCCTTGTAGATGGTGCCCTTGGTGAGAATTGAACCCAGGACCTCAGCGCTGCAAGACTGCAGTGCTAACCACTGAGCCACCGTGCCACCCATTTAGCTTACAGATGCATAACCACCACTCACTGTGTCTGAACACAGGAAGCTGAGCTGACAGCCGCTCTGTGCATGCGGCAGCATCTATTGTGAAGGAGAGGGCTGTGGGGGGATCAACGCTGCACAGGTACCGTGGGACACCGGGGAACACCGGTGGGGTTAAAGGGGGTGACCTGGCAGGGCCTGGGGAGGAGTTTGGTACATGGCACATGCGACAGAAATCAGAGGAGTAGGGTGAATGCGGCCAGCGCGCTGCTGTGCCTGCGGCCATCTTGGTTTTCTGGGAGGGCATCAGGGGGGGCACTTTGGCAACACCGGGGGACCGGAGGGGACCGGGTAGGAGATTTATCATGTTTGTTCATGCCAGATGGGAGATAAATAATTTTTTACCGGCGCTGTCATTTACTGTAACGTGATCATCGGTGTACGGTGTATACCTGTGATCACATGAGCGGGGACCGGAAAAACCGACCTGAATCATGATATCCAGGGTCCCAGCTAGCCCTGAAACCCCGGAGATTTTCTGACGCTGGGGGGCGCTATTCACTTATTTCTGCCTGCTGTTTATAAACGTCAGATCAGAATAAGGCTACATTAACACGACCAATCCATTTTTGCGGTATGCAAAAAACAGTCCGTTTTTTTTCACGGGTGCATCCGTGTGGCATCCGTTTCCGTTCCGCAGACGGTCCGTATGTCATCTGTTTGTCATCCATGTGCCTTCCGTTTTTTTTGTGTACTGCAAAAAAACTGAAGGAGGGTAAATGCATAAATTTACCCAGGATCCATAGCTTCATCCTACATGAGGCGGTCACATGTTCACTCCAGTGCCATTTTCTACTGCTTTTCACAGCGTAGAGCGCGCTGGTGATTTTCCTGTGCTTGTGCACTTCATATCAGTCTTTTCTGTCATTATAATGGCAGAAAGACACATAATGTCCCACTCTCCTGCATTTTGTAATTTTGCACCCTTTGGTGCCTTTCATGTGGCACTAAGGGGTGCTTAGCTTTGTATTTAGCCAAAAAATGAAAAAAAAAAAATGACGTAGGGTTCCCCCTATTTTTGTAGCCAGCTAGGGTAAAGCAGACGGCTGCAGCCTGCAGACCTTAGCTGGCAACCTCACCTTGGCTGGTAATCCAAAACTGAGGGCACCCCACGCTGTTATTTTAAATTAAATAAATAATAAAAAAAAAAAAACACGTAGGGGTCCCCCCAAAATTGGATCACCAGCCAAGGTAAAGCAGACAGCTGGGGTCTGATATTCTCAGACTAGGGAGGTCCATGGTTATTGGACTCTCCCCAGCCTAAAAATAGCAGGCCGCAGCCGCCCCAGAAGTGGCGCATCCATTAGATGTGCCAATCCTGGTGCTTCGCCCCAGCTCATCCCGCGCCCTGGTGCGGTGGCAAACGGGGTAATATATGGGGTAATACCAGATGTGTAATGTCACCTGGCATCAAGCCCTGGGGTTGGTGAGGTCAGGCGTCTATCAGATACCCGACATCACCAACCCAGTCAGTAATAAAAAAAAATAGACGACAAACACATTTTTATTTGAAAAAACACTCCCCAATACATTCCCTCTTTAATCAATTTATTAGAAAGAAAAACAAATCCAGGTCTGGTGTAATCCAAGGGGTTGCCATGACGATCCACACTGTCCCAGTCAATGAAAAGCAGGATGTTCCCCATTGGCTGGGAGAGCAGTGCAGTGACCTGAGCTAACATCAATGGGTCAGCCCAGGTCACTGCAGGGGATGACAAGTGCTGCTGTCAGCAAGGTACATTACCTGCGCTGATCTCCTGCACTGCTGACAGCACCTGTCACTGAGTTCAATGACCGCCGCCTTCACAGCCAAGTATCGCGAGCGGCCCGTGACGTCACCGCTAGTCAGTCTCGGGTCGGAAGCGAGAGAAGGTGATGTGACAAGCGGCGGCCATGGAGGACAGTGACAGCGCTGAGGTCGGGACTTCATCACCGCAGGTAAGCCGAGCGGGACCATGTGTGCAGAGTGCCAGGTGGGCGGAGCCTATCGGGACCATGTGTGCAGAGTGCCAGGTGGGCGGAGCCTAGCGGGGTAATGTATGCAGAGTGACAGGTGGGTGGAGCCTAGCGGGACAATGTGTGCACGGTGCCAGGTGGGCAGAGCATACCGGGACCATGTATGCAGAGTGACAGGTGGGCAGAGCCTAGTGGGGTAATGTGTGCAGAGTGTCAGGTGGGTGGAGCCTAGCGGGACCATGTGTGCAGAGTGCCAGGCGGGCGGAGCCTAGCGGGACCTTGTGTGCAGAGTGCCAGGTGGGCGGAGCCTAGCGGGACCATGTGTGCAGAGTACCAGGTGGGTGGAGCCTAGCGGGACCATGTGTGCAGAGTGACAGGTGGGCGGAGCCTAGCGGGACAATGTGTGCAGAGTGCCAGGTGGGCGGAGCCTAGCGGGACCATGTGTGCAGAGTGACAGGTTGGGCGGAGCCTAGCAGGGTAATGTGTGCAGAGTGACAGGTGGGTGGAGCCTAGCAGGACCATGTGTGCAGAGTGACAGGTGGGCAGAGCCTAGCAGGACAATGTGTGCAGAGTGCCAGGTGGGCGGAGCCTAGCGGGACCATGTGTGCAGAGTGACAGGTGGGCGGAGCCTAGTGGGGTAATGTGTGCAGAGTGTAATGTGGGTGGAGCCTAGCGGGACCATGTGTGCAGAGTGCCAGGTGGGCGGAGCCTAGCGGGACCATGTGTGCAGAGTGACAGGTGGGCGGAGCCTAGTGGGGTAATGTGTGCAGAGTGTAATGTGGGTGGAGCCTAGCAGGACAATGTGTGCAGAGTGCCAGGTGGGCGGAGCCTAGCGGGACCATGTGTGCAGAGTGACAGGTGGGCGGAGCCTAGTGGGGTAATGTGTGCAGAGTGTAATGTGGGTGGAGCCTAGCGGGACCATGTGTGCAGAGTGCCAGGTGGGCGGAGCCTAGCGGGACCATGTGTGCAGAGTGACAGGTGGGCAGAGCCTAGTGGGGTAATGTGTGCAGAGTGACAGGTGGGTGGAGCCTAGCGGGACCATGTGTGCAGAGTGACAGGTGGGCGGAGCCTAGCGGGACAATGTGTGCAGAGTGCCAGGTGGGCGGAGTTTAGCGGGACCATGTGTGCAGAGTGCCTGGTGGGCGGAGCCATGTGTGCTGGCGGCGGAGTGCAAAGTGGGTGGAGCCTAGCAGGGTCATGTGGCGCTGAGGACGTCAGTGTCGTGGACTGCTTGGCTGGGGACAGGTGAGTGTGTGTGTATGTGTGTGTGTATATGCCGCATGCAGGAGGGGGCGGAGTGAGCTGAGCGGGGAAGTGTGGGCTTCCTGCACGTAACTAGGATAAACATCGGGTTACTAACCAAAGCTCTTTGCTTGGATACCCGATGTTTATCTTGGTTACCAGCTTCTGGCAGGCTGCCAGCGATGGCTCCTGCACACTGTAGTTGTGTATAGCACTGGTATTTAAAATTTAACCTTTATTAATTTCTCTATTAAAATTATAGGACCAATCAGGTGATACCACAAGGTAAAAAAACACAAAGTACAGATTGGATGCATACAATATATCAACAGGAGTTATATCCAATTCCCTCACGGTCCTCCCGGTTCAGATATATACATCCAAATGATTAAAGTGACATTGTGCAAAAAAACGTGATCCTCCCAAAATTGCACTCTTGCCCTTAGATTAACACTCTTTTTAAAGTGGCTACCTGCAAATGCAAAGATTATCCACAGATCACAGAAAACACTGGGGTATAATCAGGGAGGAAAAACAATGGTTTTTGTAAAACTGGTGCTCAAAAAGTGCAAAATAGTGCAATCATTGGTGATAGTGGGACTTATGCTCACCGTCTATCCCACTATTCACCAATGAAACCATATGTTACCTTACAATATACGGGGGGGGCGACTCACTAACGCACCATACAGTACCCCTAAGGTAACAAACTCAACGTCCTCCTTCCCGACGCATTTCCTCAAAAGCGATTCATCAGGGGATAAGGAGGCTGTGTTGTCAGAGGCATGTTGAGCTAAGAAATGAGAAACCAAGTGATAGCTTGGAGGTGTGAGACTTATAAAGTGCCTTGTGCCGCCTACTGCATCAATCATGCCACACCTGTGAGTCAGGTGAGCTACCTGTGAGCTATCACTTGGTTTCTCATTTCTTAGCTCAACATGCCTCTGACAACACAGCCTCCCTATCCCCTGATGAATCGCTTTTGAGGAAACGCGTCAGGGAAGGAGGACGTTGAGTTTGTTACCTTAAGGGTACTGTGTGGTGCGTTAGTGAGTCGCCTCCCCCCGTATATTGTAAGGTAACATATGGTTTCATTGGTGAATAGTGGGATAGACGGTGAGCATAAGTCCCACTACCACCAATGATTGCACTATTTTGCACTTTTTGAGCACCAGTTTTACAAAAACCATTGTTTTTCCTCCCTGATTATACCCCAGTGTTTTCTGTGATCTGTGGATAATCTTTGCATTTGCACGTAGCCACTTTAAAAAGAGTGTTAATCTAAGGGCAAGAGTGCAATTTTGGGAGGATCACGGTTTTTTGCACAATGTCACTTTAATCATTTGGATGTATATATCTGAACCGGGAGGACCGTGAGGGAATTGGATATAACTCCTGTTGATATATTGTATGCATCCAATCTGTACTTTGTGTTTTTTTACCTTGTGGTATCACCTGATTGGTCCTATAATTTTAATAGAGAAATTAATAAAGGTTAAATTTTAAATACCAGTGCTATACACAACTTCTCATATTGGTATTACCCCCTCATATATAGACTCCTGCACACTGTAGCTGTAAAAAACCCTGCTTTTTGCTGCTAGAACCGTTCTCGAACGTAACTAGAACTATCGAGCTTTAGCAAAAAGCTCGAGTTCTAGTTCGATCTAGAACACCCCCCAAAATCACTCGATCCGCGAACTGGAGAATTGCGAACCGCGCTCAACTCTACTTCCCATATAAAGTTTATGGGGACCAGAATCGGGCACAAAGGGGTAGGAGCAAGCGCTTCATACTTACCGATCACCGGGCGGCTGTCACATTGCTCCGGCGGATTCTCCAACTTTTGAAAATGCCGGCCGCTCATTATTCCATCTCATATTCACTGTTACCCCCACCCACTGTTGACTGTGATTGGTTGCAGGCAGACACGCCCCCACACTGAGTGGCAGCTGTCTTATTGCAACCAATCACATCCGCCGGTAGGCGGGTCTTTATCCTGCAGTAAAATAAATAAATAATTTTAAAAACACCAGCGTGCGGTCCCCCCAATTTTGATACCAGCCAAGATAAAGCCACACGGCTAAGGGCTGGTATTCTCAGGATGGGGAGCCCCACGTTATGGGCAGCCACCCAGCCTAAAAATATCAGCCTGTAGCCACCTGGAATTTCCGCATCCATTAGATGCGACAGTCCTGGGACTCTACCCGGCTCATCCTGAGTGCCGTGATGTGATGGCAATCGCGGTAATAAAAAGTTAATGGCACTGCTGCCACTAAGTCCAAGATTAGCTATGGCAGCATCTATGACACGCCGTCACTAATCTGTAAGTGGCAGTAAATGAACACACACACCGAAAAATCCTTTATTTGAAATAAAATACAAAAAATCCCCCTCTTTAACCACTTTATTGAAATCCCCAAATACCCCTCCAGGTCCGGCGTAATCCACACGAGGTCCCACGACGCTTGCATACTGATCCAGCGACGTCTGAGGCTCAATGCAGCGTCGTTCTGTAAATGAAGCTGCAGTGATAACTCCAGGTCATTTCTCATGGTCGGTGATGTCAACACATTACTACTCACGAGAACTTCAGGGCCTCACAAGTGGTAATGGAGTGATGTCACTGACCAGCAGTGACTCTGCGAGAACTCAGACCCAAGGTTCCACAAGGTCACTGCTGTATGACAAATACTGTTGGGTGGGAACACATACATCAGAAATAAAAGCTGTAATATCTATTTATCTATCTATCTATCTATCTATCTATCTATCCATTTGGTATCTATATCTATCTATCTATCCATCGATACATCTATCTATCTATCTATCCATCCATAATCTATCCATCTATCTATCTATACATTATCTATCTATCCATTTTCTATCTATCCATCCATTATCTATCTATGTATCTATCTATCTATCTATCTATCCAGGGTCGGCTCCAGGTTTTTGTGAGCCCTGGGCGAAAGAGTCTCAGTGGGCCCCATCCACACATAGACATGCATAAAATTCATACACATACAGACATACGTACACATATATATTTAAAGAGAAATTCACAAAAACACATATAAATAGACATAGATCTAGACATAGTTATATACACTGACATACTGTGCATATATACACATCATACATGCACACAGACACATTATTTTTATATATTTATATATATTTCTAATATTGGGAAGCCGACAACAGCCTCGGTCACCTCCCCGCTTGTCTCCATCCAGCTCCTCCCAGATTGGTGGCAGTCACTAACAGACATGGCTGCACATAGAGCGCACTAGCACTGCTGTGTATATATATATATATATATATATATATATATATATATATATATATATATATATATATATATAATATATATATCTCACAAGAGAGGCTGGGGACATACATATTACTGTAGGGCATACATATTACTGAGGAAAGGGGTATACAGCAATGGGGGGCATACAGCTCTAGAGGGGGGCAGTGGCTCTGAGGTGGGGGGACAAACAGTTCTGAGGTGGGGGTGACATGCAGCTCTGGGGTATATAACTCTGGGGTGGGGGGACATATAGCTCTGAGGGGGTATACAGCACCATGGTGGAGGGGACATACAACTCTGGGGGTATAGTAGTATGCAGCCCCCATATTCCTCTATATAGTGTTATGAAGCCCCCATAGTCCTCCATATAGTATTATGTAGCCCCCCATGTAGCATTATGTATCCCCTATATTGCACTATGCAGCCCCCATATGGTACTATGCAACCACCATATAACATTAAGCAGCCCCCATATAGCACAATGCAGACACATATAGCATTAGGCACCCTCATGTAGTATACAGCCCCCATATAGCACAATGCAGACCCAGATAGCATTAGGCACCTTCATGTAGTATACAGCCCGCATATAGCACAATGCAGACCCAGATAGGATTAGGCATCCTCATGTAGTATACAGCCCGCATATTGCACAATGCAGACCCAGTTAGCATTAGGCACCCTCGTGATGTATACAGCCCGCATATTGCACAATGCAGACCCAGTTAGCATTAGGGACCCTCATGTTGTATACAGCCCACATATAGCACAATGCAGACCCAGATAGCATTAGGTATCCTTATGTAGTATACAGTCCCTATATAGCACAATGCAGACCTAGATAGCATTAGGCACCCTCATGTAGTATACAGCCCATATATAGCACAATACAGACCCAGATAGCATTAGGCATCCTCACGTAGTACACAGCCCCTATATAGCACAGTGCAGACCCAGATAGCACAGTGCAGAGCCAGAAAGCATTAAGCATCCTCTTGTAGTACACAGCCCTTATATAGCACAGTACAGAGCAGATAGCATTAGGCACCCTCATGTAGTATACAGCCGCCATATGATTTAATGCACCCCCATGGTCATCTGGCCACAGTGATTGTACATACTCACTTTTCCTTTTTCTCCAGCTGCACCGGTCTCCTCGGTGCGCTCATTGCTGTCTCTCGCTCTGACCTCTCAGCAGGTGCACAGTGATGACGTCACCGCGCTCTGCTGCTGATCTGTCAGAGTGCCGACAGGCAGAGCGGGAGTATGATGAGAGAGGCAGCGCGCTGCTCCATCCTATCATTGCTCTCGTTGTATCAGCAACTGTGATGCTGATACAATTGAAACTGAGATCCTCAGTGAGGGGGAGGCTGATGACAGCGTGAGCACCGGGCCCCCCTGAGTAGCGGTACGCCACTCCTGCCACCGCGAGTGGGCCCCCCAGCAGCCCAGGGCCCCGGCATTTGACTGGGTTTGCCGGGTGCTGACGCTTGCCCTGTATCTATCCATTATCTATCTATCTATCTATCCATTATCTATCTATCTATCTATTTATCCTTCTTATCTATCTATCCTTCTTATCTATCTATCCATCCATTATATATCTATCTATCCATTATCTACAGTTAGGTCCAGAAATATTTGGACAGTGACACAATTTTCGCGAGTTGGGCTCTGCATGCCACCACATTGGATTTGAAATGAAAGCTCTACAACAGAATTCAAGTGCAGATTGTAACGTTTAATTTGAAGGTTTGAACAAAAATATCTGATAGAAATTGTAGGAATTGTACACATTTCTTTACAAACACTCCACATTTTAGGAGGTCAAAACTAATTGGACAAATAAACCAAACCCAAACAAAATATTTTTATTTTCAATATTTTGTTGCGAATCCTTTGGAGGCAATCACTGCCTTAAGTCTGGAACCCATGGACATCACCAAACGCTGGGTTTCCTCCTTCTTAATGCTTTGCCAGGCCTTTACAGCCGCAGCCTTCAGGTCTTGCTTGTTTGTGGGTCTTTCCGTCTTAAGTCTGGACTTGAGCAAGTAAAATGCATGCTCAATTGGGTTAAGATCTGGTGATTGACTTGGCCATTGCAGAATGTTCCACTTTTTTGCACTCATGAACTCCTGGGTAGCTTTGACTGTATGCTTGGAGTCATTGTCCATCTGTACTATGAAGCGCCGTCCGATCAACTTTGCGGCATTTGGCTGAATCTGGGCTGAAAGTATATCCCGGTACACTTCAGAATTCATCCGGCTACTCTTGTCTGCTGTTATGTCATCAATAAACACAAGTGACCCAGTGCCATTGAAAGCCATGCATGCCCATGCCATCACATTGCCTCCACCATGTTTTACAGAGGATGTGGTGTGCCTTGGATCATGTGCCGTTCCCTTTCTTCTCCAAACTTTTTTCTTCCCATCATTCTGGTACAGGTTGATCTTTGTCTCATCTGTCCATAGAATACTTTTCCAGAACTGAGCTGGCTTCATGAGGTGTTTTTCAGCAAATTTAACTCTGGCCTGTCTATTTTTGGAATTGATGAATGGTTTGCATCTAGATGTGAACCCTTTGTATTTACTTTCATGGAGTCTTCTCTTTACTGTTGACTTAGAGACAGATACACCTACTTTGCTGAGAGTGTTCTGGACTTCAGTTGATGTTGTGAACGGGTTCTTCTTCACCAAAGAAAGTATGCGGCGATCATCCACCACTGTTGTCATCCGTGGACGCCCAGGCCTTTTTGAGTTCCCAAGCTCACCAGTCAATTCCTTTTTTCTCAGAATGTACCCGACTGTTGATTTTGCTACTCCAAGCATGTCTGCTATCTCTCTGATGGATTTTTTTCTTTTTTTTCAGCCTCAGGATGTTCTGCTTCACCTCAATTGAGAGTTCCTTAGATCGCGTGTTGTCTGGTCACAGCAACAGCTTCCAAATGCAAAACCACACACCTGTAATCAACCCCAGACCTTTTAACTACTTCATTGATTACAGGTTAACGAGGGAGACGCCTTCAGAGTTAATTGCAGCCCTTAGAGTCCCTTGTCCAATTACTTTTGGTCCCTTGAAAAAGAGGAGGCTATGCATTACAGAGCTATGATTCCTAAACCCTTTCTCCGATTTGGATGTGAAAACTCTCATATTGCAGTTGGGAGTGTGCACTTTCAGCCCATATTATATATATAATTGTATTTCTGAACATGTTTTTGTAAACAGCTAAAATAACAAAACTTGTGTCACTGTCCAAATATTTCTGGACCTAACTGTATCTATCTATCCCTCTCTCTATCTATCCATCCATTATCTGTCTATCTATTAGTCTATCTATCTATCTATCCATTATCTATCTATCTACCTACCTATCATCTATCTATCTATCTATCCATCCATCTATCCATCTATATTAAGTATTGCACACGTAGGACGCAATCTGTAGCTCATCTATCAGTCTAATAGAGACATTCTGTTTATAGCCATCCATCCATGATTATGTTACACTTTTCATTAACTGGCTTAAAAACTCTTTTAATAATGTGTTTGATTCAGCACAAATATCTAAAGAAAGATGTGCACTAACAGCTAAGTTAAGAGACTACACATCTGATGAAAAAAATAGAACATTGAAAATTGTAATGGAAACTCTTACATTTATTTCCATCATTTATTACTTCAATATTAGGCTGCAAGTTTGGAATATATTTTCACAAAATACATGTTCCAGACATTTTTGAATTTATGTTACTAAAGTTGCATACCGTATGTCTGCTTCTGACATCCATTCAACCATTAAAAAAATGCACTGTATTATGATTTTTGCCTTATCTACAGATGTAGTAAATACCATGTGAACAAATTACATACTATACATTGCATTATGCTTCTTTCAAAGCTCAACATTAACGGAAACGTACTCTTACATGGCTTTATACAGGTTAAAAGACTACCAGGCCCCATCAGTTTACTAGCTTCAGAACTGAAGTTATCATAGAGCTTGCAGAGTGTCCTAGGGTGGACGCTCCTGAGAGTAGAAATCCCACACAACTCAATTATTCACAGGACACTTCTTCCTTTGATGATACACAGTCATTTCTTCCTTGCACAGATTTTCTTGGGCACCCGGTCACATCACTCAACTTCCAGCACATGGATGTTTCTTGAGCATGTAAGTACAGACCTACTCTCCCTCTCAGGTCAACAATGGGCTTCTAAGGCACATCATGCAGTTTCCCCTAGTCTGGCACCATACTTTGCCTTTAATAAACCTCTCCCTTGTTTCCTACTATCACAACTCAGCATTTCTGCACAGAAAAACATATACTAATAGCATCATGCCTTTTCTTGGCCTACACTGACATTAGTGTCTCCTCTTGCCAGTTGGCAGCCACAACACTAACAATTTTGCTGCACATCTGGTTTTACAGGGCATAGTTGTGCTTCTGCATATTATGTCCAACCAGCTGACCACAACTGTGAACATATGGTGGTCCTCTTGCTTCATCCTACCAGAACAGTGATGTAGCATTTTGGCACTATAAAAGAAAAAATAGCTTGGTACCATGTTAGTCAATTGAGAAAAGATTGATTACTCAGTGGTAGAAACAAAAAAAAAATAATCTAGTACTTAGATAGGGCACCATAAAACTCACACCATGAGCAGCATTATGCCCTTCCTTTCCTATACTGACTCTGGCAACTCCTCCTGTAGGTTGGCAGCCAGGAAACTTCCATTACTGCTGCATGGGAGGAGGATGCTACATAGTTACATATTTACATAGGTTGAAAAAAGACCTAGTCCATCTAGTTCAACCTTCCTCCACCAATTCTACATTTTGTCCCTAAGTCACTTATAACCAACAATGTTGTGTGTACTGAGGAAATCATCCAGCTCTTTTTTAAAGCCGTTATTGTATCTGCCATTACTACCTCTTGTGGTAGGGCATTCCACAGTCTGACTGCTCTAACTGTAAAGAACCCTTTCCTATTTAGCTGCTGGAATCGCTTTTCTTCCATTAGCAGTGTATGCCCCCTGGTCCTTAGTATTGTCTTTGGAAGAAATAAGTCATGTGCCAGTCCTTTATATTGACCACACATGTATTTATACATATAAATGAGATCTCCTCTGAGACATCTTTTTTCTAAGCTAAACATATCTAACTTTTTCAACCTGTCATCATATGGGAGGCCTTCCATTCCTTGTAGTTGCCTAGTTAGTCGCCTTTGAACTGATTCTAACTTCTGTATGTCCTTTTTAAAATGTGGAGCCCAAAACTGGATCCCATATTCTAGATGTGGCCTTACAAGTGATTTATAGAGGGGTAACAATACGTTGGGATCCCGGGATCTAATCTCTCTTTTTATACACCCTAGAATCTTGTTTGCTTTAGCAATTGCTGCCTGACATGCAGCACTGCTGCTCAGCTTATTTGTAAATTATAAAAATGGTTTAGAGAAACCGGGTTAAATGCTTCGCTAAAAACCACAAATCCAGGCATGCCGTTCCTTTATGTTTTTCCTGATGAAGAAGACGGAAATGTCTTTGAAACGCGTTGACCTGTGAAAATAAAGAAAAAGGAATTCATCATATGTCCTGGATTTGTGGTTTTAAGCGCAGCATTTAACCCAGTTTCTCTAAACCATTTTTATAATTTACCGCTTGCATCGGGGCTGCTGTTTACCACCATTCTATTTACATTGTGCTTTCAAGGAGTTGTGCCTGTCACAACTGCAGCAGGTGAGTACCTGTCACATTCCCTGCGTTTACCCTATATCAGAAAAAACCCTATGTGCGCTTCTTTTCCACAGTTTTTCAGCAGCATATTTGTAATGAGAATACCCAAGTCCTTCTCCCGTTCTTTAGTCCCGAGTTTACTTCCATTTAATGTATATGCAGCTATAGGATTACTCTGTCCTATGTGCATTACTTACATTTATCAACATTACATATCATTTGCCGAGTATCTGCCCATTCTGACATCTTATCCAGATCTTTTTTTAATATTGTACTATCAAAGTCAGTTTTTAATATCCTACATAGTTTGGTGTCATCAATAAAGACTGACACTTTGCTATCAATCCCATCAACAAGGTCATTAATAAAAAGAGATTAAAGAGAATCGGTCCTAGCACAGATCCCTGCGGCACCCCACTGCTGACTATAGCCCATTTAGAGATTGTACCATTTATAACTACTCTTTGTTTCCTATCGTTTAGCCAATTCCTAACCCAGTTGCATATAGTTTCCCCTAGTCCCTGCTTCTGGTGCTTCAGTATAAGGCTATTATGGGGTACAGTATCAAATGCCTTTGCAAAGTCCAAATAAATCACATCAGCTGCATTACTAATATCCAGGTTTTCACTTACCTTCTCATAGAACCCCAACATGTTGGTTAGACACGACTTATCTTTCATGAATCCATGCTGTCTGTCAGTTATTATATTATTTTCTGCAATATATTTTGCATGTCAGCCCTTAAAATGCCCTCAAAAACTTTGCATACTACTGATGTCAGGCTTACTGGACGGTAGTTGCCTGGATCTATCCTCTTACCTTTCTTAAATATTGGTACCACATCAGCAATCCTCCAATCCTGAGGCACCAACCCTGTTACAAGCAAGTCTAAAAAGATACAGAGATACAGTGGTCTGTCGATTACGGAGCTCAATTCCCTCAATATTCGTGGATGAATGCCATCTGGCTCAGGGGATTTGTCAATGTTTAGTTTACTCGGATGCAGGCGTACTTCTTATGTTAAATTAATTATATCGGCTGGTGAACTTTGATTTTTCCCTTGTTGAATGATCCCTGGAACAGTCTGTTCCTTGGTGAACACTGATGAGAAGTGCCTATTTAATATCTCAGTCTTTTGTTTGTCCTCTATAACTAACCTGTTATTATATTTTAAGGGGCCAATACTATCCTTTGTTTTCCTTTTTGCATTAATGGATGGAGGGACCACCGCATACTGTGACTCTCCAATCGACAAAAACTATGAAGACGAGATGCTCCCTCTGGCTTCCTCCTACCAGAACTGTATTGCTGCCCTACAAAACGCACAACATCTGCAACATCCTGATCTTTTTTGGTCAACACTAACACTGGTGCTTCCTCCTGGAAGTTGGCAGCTAGGAAACTACCATGCCTACTATGAAGGTGCCCTTACAGAATATGGTGGTCCACTCGCATACCATGGCTCACCTGCCTACCACAATTGGGAACTCATTGAAAGGGTCACACAGTGAAATGAAATACATAACACACATTACAGCAAAAATGTTATCTTATTATTAAACTTCATTAACCCTCACAATAATAATATAAATAGGTTAATGGAAAATACCATTTTAGAAAATCTAAATCCTGTCTTTCCCCACCCCAAGAGAGAAAAAATAAATAAATAAAAATACTAGTTTAAAAAAGTTAAAAAAAAATAAATCATAGAAACAATTGCTTCTTTTCCTATTTTATGTCTAATAAACTTTTTTGATGTTCATTCACCTGAAACAGCCATAATTTCCAATATTTATAATTTTTCTGTATCTTTCCTATGCCTAATTTTTTTTTTTTTTTCAAAAGCTAAAATTCTATTTACCTGGGTTTTTCTTTTTCTAATTGTAGGCATTATGATAGGCATCTATTTTATTTATATACTATCAAGAGTCATCCTATAGGCAGAAGCAGTTATATTAAACTTATTCTCAATTTAGACTGGGCTATATTAAATAGTAAAAAAAATACTTAACCTAGCCTAATCGCTCACTTCTCCATCTCTTCTGCTCCTCACTGTTACCGTGCGGTTCTCCTTAAATGTTCTGACATGGCTGGGATATCTGACTCTGGTGACAGTTCTGAGCATGAGCTATGCTTGCATGCTGTCATGATGTGTACTGGGACCTTGTGCATGCATGCAAAGAATCGTCCCAGGCTGCAACATAGAAATCCCTGCCTGGCATGAAGAGGTTTGTGTCAGCGATAAGAAGATATGATGAAGACTGGGTGGGTGACTGTGAGGGGCAAACAGACTGGAGTAGTAAGGTGAGTATAAGTTTTTTGCTTTGTTTTTTAACTTTTGACAGCACTTTATGGTTCAACACAATAGTCTCATACACTCCGGCACTCAAAAAAGAGGAAAACAGGATTTTTTGTGAAAAAATTTAATTTTATTAGTAATAAAACAATCTTGAGGTCATCAAAGACTGAGAGTTTAAACAAACGTTTCGGCTTATTACATCAAAAATATTTTTCAATGCACTGTCTATTAATAAAACAGAAATAAAGTCGTATTAGGTAACATAATGTTATGTATAATATCAGTGGAAAAAATGAACAAAAAGGCCATACTGTGACCAAGAAAAAGTGGAAGACTCTCAGTGCTTATGTAAAAGGTGAGTAACTAAATAGTTGGTGAATATTTATGGAATTATAAGGGTAAAAAGAATGAGAAACGGTTACTGTGTAAATCTAAACAGGACCAGTGGGACACGAAAAGTACCTTTTGATAAATCTTTGGTAATTTGATGTATTTGTCAATGAGCCAGGAAAATATTCAAGAAAACAAGGTTATCAAACTAAGGAAAAATACATATAAAAAAGAAAAATAATTTTTTTAATTAAAGTTGATCCACCTCTGGTGATTACCTATTTAAAGGTCGTTATAAGACACTCCCCGAACACCATAGATAATAGTATGAAACGGATAATTAAATTAACATTAAATAAACCAAGAGATCAGAAACTCAGGGCATACCGATACATGAAAAATAAGAAATCAATAGTGTATAATTCTCAATCATGACCTATATACAGTTAGGTCCAGAAATATTTGGACAGTGACACAAGTTTTGTTATTTTAGCTGTTTACAAAAACATGTTCAGAAATACAATTATATATATATTATGGGCTGAAAGTGCACACTCCCAGCTGCAATATGAGAGTTTTCACATCCAAATCGGAGAAAGGGTTTAAGAATCATAGCTCTGTAATGCATAGCCCCCTCTTTTTCAAGGGACCAAAAGTAATTGGACAAGGGACTCTAAGGGCTGCAATTAACTCTGAAGGCGTCTCCCTTGTTAACCTGTAATCAATGAAGTAGTTAAAAGGTCTGGGGTTGATTATAGGTGTGTGGTTTTGCATTTGGAAGCTGTTGCTGTGATCAGACAACATGCGGTCTAAGGAACTCTCAATTGAGGTGAAGCAGAACATCCTAAGGCTGAAAAAAAAGAAAAAATCCATCAGAGAGATAGCAGACATGCTTGGAGTAGCAAAATCAACAGTCGGGTACATTCTGAGAAAAAAGGAATTGACTGGTGAGCTTGGGAACTCAAAAAGGCCTGGGCGTCCACGGATGACAACAGTGGTGGATGATCGCCGCATACTTTCTTTGGTGAAGAAGAACCCGTTCACAACATCAACTGAAGTCCAGAACACTCTCAGTGAAGTAGGTGTATCTGTCTCTAAGTCAACAGTAAAGAGAAGACTCCATGAAAGTAAATACAAAGGGTTCACATCTAGATGCAAATCATTCATCAATTCCAAAAATAGACAGGCCAGAGTTAAATTTGCTGAAAAACACCTCATGAAGCCATCTCAGTTCTGGAAAAGTATTCTATGGACAGATGAGACCAAGATCAACCTGTACCAGAATGATGGGAAGAAAAAAGATTGGAGAAGAAAGGGAACGGCACATGATCCAAGGCACACCACATCCTCTGTAAAACATGGTGGAGGCAACGTGATGGCATGGGCATGCATGGCTTTCAATGGCACTGGGTCACTTGTGTTTATTGATGACATAACAGCAGACAAGAGTAGCCAGATGAATTCTGAAGTGTACCGGGATATACTTTCAGCCCAGATTCAGCCAAATGCCACAAAGTTGATCGGACGGCGCTTCATAGTACAGATGGACAATGACCCCAAGCATACAGCCAAAGCTTCCCAGGAGTTCATGAGTGCAAAAAAAGTGGAACATTCTACAATGGCCAAGTCAATCACCAGATCTTAACCCAATTGAGCATGCATTTCACTTGCTCAAATCCAGACTTAAGACGGAAAGACCCACAAACAAGCAAGACCTGAAGGCTGCGGCTGTAAAGGCCTGGCAAAGCATTAAGAAGGAGGAAACCCAGCGTTTGGTGATGTCCATGGGTTCCAGACTTAAGGCAGTGATTGCCTCCAAAGGATTCGCAACAAAATATTGAAAATAAAAATATTTTGTTTGGGTTTGGTTTATTTGTCCAATTACTTTTGACCTCCTAAAATGTGGAGTGTTTGTAAAGAAATGTGTACAATTCCCACAATTTCTATCAGATATTTTTGTTCAAACCTTCAAATTAAACGTTACAATCTGCACTTGAATTCTGTTGTAGAGGTTTCATTTCAAATCCAATGTGGTGGCATGCAGAGCCCAACTCGCGAAAATTGTGTCACTGTCCAAATATTTCTGGACCTAACTGTAGGTCCCAACAACCCATATAAACACCTTATTATTGATTAATCAATTCACCCTCCAGTGTCAGTAGTAAAGTGTATATAGAGCTTTCTATTCAGCCCTCATAATCTGCAGGCTATAATTTAAAGACAACAATTGTCAATTATGAACAACAGTAATCAAATTGACTGGATTGGCACATGTGTAGAAAATTGTATTCTATTCTTTATATACGTGCTGAACTTAAAAGTATTGGGGTAGCTCCTTCTCAATAATGTTGCAAGATCCACCATAAGAATTATATACAAAATATACGTTAGGGCTTGGGCGCACATTGCGTCGTTTCGCTGCAGAAAAATCTGAAGTGATTTGACAGCTCCTGTGCGATTCAAATCGCTGCAGAAACACTGCATAACAGATGCAGTGTTTCTGCAGAAAAAATGTTGATTTCATGCATTACGCATTATGCATGCATACGCCAAAGTATTTCTCTACGTTGGGGTCTCTAGCTAGTGTGTGTCCTCTCATGCAGTTAAAAAAACTTACCGTGTATGGGAAGCTGAGACCCAGGCTATATATGCGTATAATGTGGACTGGCAATAGGTGTGGGTGGGGCCGGGTTCACAAACGAAAAACTACAAATCAATCAAGATTATTCATATGTTCATGGCAGTAATGCAGATTCCATTTTTCATACTTTCATTCTTACATATAGCTATTGGATTTTTCATGTCAGTATTCACACAGCAGTTTCTGCTTTTCATATATTCCCCTTTCATAGTCACTGGTGTGCATACCTTCTCTCCATATAGTGTAGATTTTTTTTTTTGTTTTTTGCACCCAGTTCAGACTCAGAATGGAGTTCCAGACGTTATTTCTTGATTGATTTGTAGTTTTTCGTTTGTGAACCCGGCCTCACCCTTACTTATTGCCAGTCCATATTATACACATATATAGCCTGGGTCTCAGCTTCCCATACACGGTAAGTTTTTTTTAACTGCATGAGAGGACACACACAAGCTAGGGACCCCAACGTAGAGAAATACTTTGGCGTAGTGTTTGGGCTCTGTTGCATTGATCAATTCAATAGCTAAATTTCTCTTTATTCATATGTTCATGGCAGTAATGCAGATTCCATTTTTCATACCTTCATTCTTACATATAGCTATTGGATTTTTCATGTCAGTATTCACACAGCAGTTTCTGCTTTTCATATATTCCCCTTACATAGTCACTGGTGTGCATACCTTCTCTCCATATAGAGTTCATTGAAAAAGACTTAGGATGTAATAAGCCAAAACGTTTGTTCAAACTGCCAGTCCTTAATGACCTCAAGATTCTTTTGTTACCAATTAAATTTAATTTTTTCACGAAAAATCCTGTTTTTCCCCCTTTTTTGAGTGCCGGAGTGTATGAGACTATTGTGATTATCTATTTCACTCTTGAACACCAACTAACGGTTAGAGCTAGGCTTTATTTGCTATTCGGACCCTTTATGGTTCAAGAACATGATGGTCATGGAAGCGAATAACAAAAAGATCTGCAGATTTTTGTAATATTTGAGTAGATTTTAATTAATTTGCTCATCTTTAATTTTTACTATTTGTTCCCAATTTTATATCACATTTAATTTGTCAGCGGATGTGCTTGTTTGTATTAATTAATGTACTTAACAACTTATACAACCTTGAAAAAACCCTATTCGGAGTAAAAATTCTTTAGAGATATTCCCATATTACTTACACTAAACAATTCTTCATTAATAGATCTCAATCACTCAATCATGTAACATTTGTAAGTAATTAACCCCTTTATGACCTAGAAAATATATATAAACGTCCCAGGTTGCCTCCCTCTGGTTATCGCGGGCTCATGTGGCAAGGCTAAGGTCATCTTCTACATGTCTGCTTATATGATCAGCAGACAGGTGCAGCTTTGAGATCCACCCGTGCCTGTTAACCCCTTAGATCCCGCTGTCAAACTCTCACAGCGTAATCTAACGTGCTGTAGGGGGATCGCACTGTTCCCCGTCGCCATTGGAAGCCCCATGATGCAATCATGGGGCGCCAATGGGTTTCCATAACAGCACCAGATCAGATGATGACTCCTGTAGTTGTCATGACTCACTTCCTGTGAATGCCGGCACTCACAGTAGATTAGCATTTCTCCTGATCAGAACAATGCTGAAGCATCGCTCTGATCAGGAGAAGAGATTGGATAGTGCAGTGATAAAGTCCCACAAATGGACTAGTAAAATCAATAAAACTGTAAAGAAAAAGAGTTTTAAAAAAAAATTAAAAGTAAAAATAAACCTAAAAGTTAAGATCAACCCCATTTTGCTCCATTGAGAAAAAGACAATAAAAAAGTAAAAATAAACCCATACTTGGTACCGCTGTGTTCAGAAATGCCCGATCTATCAACATTTAAAATACATTAATCTGATAGGTAAAAGGCTTTATGATAAAAAAAATTACAAAACGCCAGCACAAGACACAAAAAATAAGCCCTCACTGAGCCCCAGAGACAAAAAATTAGAACACTATGGGACTCGAAAAATGGCAAGAAAAGTGCAATTGTTTTTTTTTTTACAAACCTCTGAATTTATTTTCACCACTTACTAGAAAGCAAAACTATACATGTTTGGTATCTACGAACTCGTACTGACCTGTGAAATCACAATGCCAGGTCAGTTTTATGGTATAGCGAACAGGGTAAATAAAAAATTTAAAAAATAATCATGCAATTGCACTTTTTTTTGCCATTTCACCGCATTTGGAATTTTTTTTTCCCCATTTTTTTTTTCATTTTACAATATGGGGCAAAATGAATGGTGTCATTCAAAAGTACAACTTGTCCCCCAAAAAAGAAGCTCTATATATATGGCTATATTGACTGAAAAATTAAAATGTTATGGCTCTTGGAAGAAGGGAATAGAAAAAGAAAATAAAAAAATGCAAAATCGCTGTGGTGTAAGGGCTTAAACCCTCCTTTTTGTACCTAAAGCAAATCCTGTTATTCTAAAACATTCTCAACAACCCATTAGAAAATGTTTGTGTTGCCTTAGTAATATAATTTTTTTCCCAATATTTTTTGTTCTTAAACTTTATAAATTTTGGTAACAAATAATAATTCCACTCAATTTGCGTAGTTATTCCTTTCTCCTACCTCAAAATTAAGCACCCTTAGTGCACTATTTAAATATATGCATTTACTCTTATCTGATGAATTGTATTCGCCACACACTCTTGGATGGATGCCAATTTTTTTTTTATTTACACTATTTCTACAATAGATAGGTGTATTTCTTTATAAAGGGAACCAAAATTATATAACGTTTCGACTCTTCCAAGTCTTTTTTATGATTTTGGTTGCCTGCATAAAGAAATACGCCTGTTTATTTATTGTGGATACAGTGTATCAAAATTAAAATAATAAAAATTAAAAAATATATTTTCATCCACCTGAAAACAATTTATCTACTAGTAAGGGATCCACTCTTCTGTACCTATCCACGGTCCACTCTTGATTATTATTTTTTTTCCCTTTTGTAATAGTTGACCCAATACCCCATTTTCCAAAGCTTCATACATGTTATTGGTAATTGGTCCTTAACCCTAAATTCTCAAGTTCAAGCTTATTTACCACAATATCATCCTAAGAAATCAATAATTGTGTTAGTTCTACAAAAAAATGTACCGTATTTTTCGCTTTATAAGACGCACCGGAATATAAGACGCACCCCAAACTTAGACATAAAAAAGGTAAAAAAAAGAAAAATGGGGTCCGTCTTATACTCCGGTGTTCTCTTACCGGAGGGGGGCAGCAGTGGTGGTGAAGCGGGGTCACAGGAGGCACAGGTTGTGCTGGCAGGCGCGGCAGGTCAGTGGCAGCGGGGTCCGTGGTTGCAGGTGCCGTGGTTGCAGGCGCGGTGGCGTCCGCGGTGGCAGGATCCGTGGGGTCCGTGGTGGCGGCAGCAGCCGTGGCGTGTGAGCCGTGCAACAGGCCGGTGCAGTGAGTGTCCGCGGTCCCGGTTCAGTGGTGGCAGCGGCGGCGACTGCTCAGTGGTGGCAGGGACTGCTCAGTGGTGGAGTGTGTCCGCGGTCCCGGTTCAGTGGTGGCAGCGGCGGCGACGGCTCAGTGGTGGGAGTGGGGGCGACGGCTCGGTGGTGGCAGCGGCAGGGACTGCTCAGTGGTGGCGTGTGTCCGCGGTCCCGGTTCAGTGGTGGCAGCGGCGGCGGCAACTGCTCAGTGGTGGCAGCGGCAGGGACTGCTCAGTGGTGGCGTGTGTCCGCGGTCCCGGTTCAGTGGTGGCAGCGGCGGCTCAGTGGTGGGAGCGGCGGCAACTGCTCAGTGGTGGCAGCGGCAGGGACTGCTCAGTGGTGGCGTGTGTCCGCGGTCCCGGTTCAGTGGTGGCAGCGGCGGCTCAGTAGTGGGAGCGGCGGCGACGGCTCAGTGGTGGAGTGTGTCCGCGGTCCCGATTCAAGTAATGGCGCCCGGAGCGACGCATGCGCAGATGGAGCTCTCATCCAAGGGCTCCATCTGCGCACGCGCTGACTCCCGGAGCAGCGCGTGCGCAGATGGAGCTCTCATCCAAGAGCTCCACCGGCGCCATCATTTGAAAGTGGGACCGCGGACAACTGGTAAGCTGCACAGCCGCCCGCCCCGCATGCACAGAGTGGCAGCCAGCAGGCTGCCCGCCCACCCCGCGTACAAGCCGCCGGGTACCTGTGCTTGCGTGCGGTGGCAGCCGGGTACCCATGGCTGTGTGCGGGCGGCAGATGGGTGACTGTGTGAGGGCGGCAGCCGAGTACCTGCACGGGCACCCGACTGCCGCTCGCACACAGCACCCGGCTGCCGCCCGCACACAGCCATGGGTACCCGTCTGCCACCGCATGCAAGCACAGGTACCTGGCTGCCGACCCCACACAGCACCCGCTGCCGCCCGTACACAGCCACGGGTACCCGGCTGCCGCTGCATGCAAGTACAGGTACCCGGGCGCTTGCATGCAGCCACAGGCACCCGCCCGATCGCCTCAGACAGGACCCCCCCCCCCCGCTACCGCTTTATAAGACGCACCCCCCATTTTCCTCCCAAAATTTGGGGAGGAAAAGTGCGTCTTATAAAGCGAAAAATATGGTAAGTGTTTATTAAGTAATGCAAAATTCCCACTTGCTAACCATCTTGTCATATCTTGTTATTTTGTTTTTTTTTTTACAATTTCATAGTAAATCATTAATGATTGAATCCAGAGTTTTAGAGATTTTTTTTTTGCACTCAGATGGGACAATTTGATAAATAATGCAAGATTACCATTTTTAAAAATACAATTCTTGGTGCTGTATAAAACAGAAGACAGCGCCATGTTATTCGCATTAGCCCTGAGCTCTGCTAGCATTGGCACAATATTAAATCCCAAGTAATCAATTTGAGAGTTTGAGGTCTTGAAGCCAAGATAATCAAAACTGTCCACTACTGTTAACTGAGAGTCCTGTAACAAAGAATTTTCAGGGTCAAAAGTCATCAAGTTAGATTTATTTCAATTTATCTTAATACACATGTAATTGACAAATTCCTCATACACAATATGCTCCTAACTAGAGATGAGCGAATCGGTCGCGGTTCGGCTCGAGGTTGGTTCGCCGAACGGACCTCCCGTTCGAGTTCGGTTCGTCGAACGTTCGACGAACCGAACTCGAACTGCATAGGAAACAATGGCAGGCAATCACAAACACAGAAAAACACCTAGAAAACACCCTCAAAGGTGTCCAAAAGGTCACAAACAACTCACAACACATGGGAAAGTGACAAGGACATATACTCATGCGAAAACAAAAGAGCTGGACAAGGAAAAAGAGGAGGACACACAGATATATGAGTATATGCAAGGAAACATGCCATTATTGTGCAACTTGAGCCCTGCTCATTCTTGGCTTCCAATCTTGATAAATTGCCTGAGCTCGCCACGTACGTCTTGGGGATCTTGTCGTGTCCTGCAGCCAGCGTTCTCTCGGAACCTGTCTTCAGTGCTGCTGTGGGTCTGCTGGCAGATAAGCACACGTGTCTGTCCACTGACAATGTGGACATGGCTCTCAGAGGACTTTTCTTCCCCGGGGTCAGCCAGGGGACGGGAAAGGCACGCGTATTTTTGAGAGTGCTTCATGCAAAGCATCTTTTTCTTTTTCAAAAGGGGGCTCAACCGATGCCAGTCAAGTGGGGTGTGTGTGGCCCAGTGAGTGGCAACGAGGGAGACTGTGGTTGGAGTCCCCTCGCTGTGTTTCTAAAAGAACCAAGATGAACAAGTCATGGCTCTCAGAGGACTTTTCTTCCCCGGGGTCAGCCAGGGGACGGGAAAGGCACGCGTATTTTTGAGAGTGCTTCATGCAAAGCATCTTTTTCTTTTTCAAAAGGGGGCTCAACCGATGCCAGTCAAGTGGGGTGTGTGTGGCCCAGTGAGTGGCAACGAGGGAGACTGTGGTTGGAGTCCCCTCGCTGTGTTTCTAAAAGAACAAAGATGAACAAGTCATGGCTCTCAGAGGACTTTTCTTCCCCGGGGTCAGCCAGGGGACGGGAAAGGCACGCGTATTTTTGAGAGTGCTTCATGCAAAGCATCTTTTTCTTTTTCAAAAGGGGGCTCAACCGATGCCAGTCAAGTGGGGTGTGTGTGGCCCAGTGAGTGGCAACGAGGGAGACTGTGGTTGGAGTCCCCTCGCTGTGTTTCTAAAAGAACCAAGATGAACAAGTCATGGCTCTCAGAGGACTTTTCTTCCCCGGGGTCAGCCAGGGGACGGGAAAGGCACGCGTATTTTTGAGAGTGCTTCATGCAAAGCATCTTTTTCTTTTTCAAAAGGGGGCTCAACCGATGCCAGTCAAGTGGGGTGTGTGTGGCCCAGTGAGTGGCAACGAGGGAGACTGTGGTTGGAGTCCCCTCGCTGTGTTTCTAAAAGAACCAAGATGAACAAGTCATGGCTCTCAGAGGACTTTTCTTCCCCGGGGTCAGCCAGGGGACGGGAAAGGCACGCGTATTTTTGAGAGTGCTTCATGCAAAGCATCTTTTTCTTTTTCAAAAGGGGGCTCAACCGATGCCAGTCAAGTGGGGTGTGTGTGGCCCAGTGAGTGGCAACGAGGGAGACTGTGGTTGGAGTCCCCTCGCTGTGTTTCTAAAAGAACCAAGATGAACAAGTCATGGCTCTCAGAGGACTTTTCTTCCCCGGGGTCAGCCAGGGGACGGGAAAGGCACGCGTATTTTTGAGAGTGCTTCATGCAAAGCATCTTTTTCTTTTTCAAAAGGGGGCTCAACCGATGCCAGTCAAGTGGGGTGTGTGTGGCCCAGTGAGTGGCAACGAGGGAGACTGTGGTTGGAGTCCCCTCGCTGTGTTATACATGCTTTTAGAAGGGCATGACATGGCTTGGAGGTTGACTTTCATAAAATGCAAACTGTTGGCTACCAAAATGCTGCCTTTCCAACAACTGTGGTTATAGGCAATGAGGAACATACTGATGAAGATGAGACGCAGATACCCGATTGGGATGACAACTTAAATATTCGGTCAGGGCAAGAAGAAACTCGGTCTGAGGGGGAGGGGAGTGCAAACACAACAATTGATGATGAAGTTCTAGATCCCACCTACTGTCAACCCACAGTCAGACACTCGAGGAGGTCAATAGAGGCGGTGGAGGAGGATGCAACCGACGTCGAAGTAACCTGGCGCCTTCCTGGACACAGTCGGAGCACTGGTAGCACGTCTACAACTGCATCCTCAGCCACCACTCTGCCTCTGAGCATTATTCGGGGTGGATCAACAGGTCGCATGGCCTCTAAGCCTTGCCTAGCCTGGTCCTTTTTTGACATAAAAAAAGATCGGCCAAATTATGTGATCTGTAACATTTGCCATGGTTATCTTAGTAGAGGTCAAAACCTCAGCAGTTTGACAACTTCTTCCATGAATCGTCACATGAATAAATATCATATGGCCTGGTGGGAAGCTCACCGTGCTGCAATGCGGCCTAGTGGAGCCAACCATCCACCGCCTGCCCCTTCCAGGGCATCCGCGCGCTCGTCATCTTCTAGGACTGTGGGGACAGCTGTCACACCTGTTTTTCCACCCACAACTTCCACCACTGTAACCGCAACAGGCAGTTTGCTTGGTAGGTCGTCAGTTGGTTTGGAAGGGGAAACAAGTGAGTGTGTACAGCTCTCTCAGACATCGATAGCACCAACTTTGGATGAAGGCAACATCATGTCTCCGCCTGCACTTTCCTCCCAAAGCTGCATTTTTCCAGGGACACCCTACTCAACACCGTCTACACACAGCAGCCAGATCTCTGTCCCTCAGATGTGGTCAAATAAAAGGCCACTTCCTTCGACCCATGACAAAGCGAAGAGGTTGACTCTATCCCTCTGTAAGCTGTTGGCTACAGAAATGCTGCCTTTCCGCCTAGTGGACACACAGGATTTTAGAGACCTTATATCTGTCGCTGTGCCCCAGTACCAGATGCCTAGTCGCCACTACTTCTCTAAGAAAGGTGTGCCCGCGCTACACCAGCATGTCGCACACAATATCACCGCTTCCTTGAGAAACTCTGTGTGTGAACGGGTGAATTTCAGCACCGATACTTGGACCAGTAAGCATGGACAGGGACGTTACATGTCGCTGACTGGGCACTGGGTAACTATGGTGATAGATGGTGAAGGGTCTGCTGCACAAGTCTTGCCGTCCCCACGACTTGTGTGTCAATCCTCTGTCTGTCCAAGTTCCGCCACTGCTTCTGCATCCTCCACCTCATCTGGGTCCTCCACCTCCGCCCCAAGCCTGCCTGGTCAGGCCACCAGCGTTCTCACTGCGCAGAAGGAATCACGCACCCCTCATTACTATGCTGGCAGCAGAGCGCAACGGCATCAGGCGGTCTTTAGCTTGACATGTCTTGGGAATAAGAGTCACACAGCTGAGGAGTTGTGGTCAGCTCTGCGGTCCGAGTTTAATAAATGGTTGTCTCCACTCAACCTGCAGCCTGGTAAGGCCGTGTGCGACAATGCTGCAAACCTGGGTGCGGCCCTTCGCCTGGGCAAGGTGACACACGTGCCTTGTATGGCTCACGTGTTGAACCTTGTTGTCCAGCAATTTTTAACACACTATCCCGGCCTAGATGGCCTTCTGACCAGGGCACGGAAACTGTCTGCAGTGCTCACTTCCGCCGTTCAAGCGCCGCAGCTGAGCGACTTGCATCGCTCCAGAAGTCTTTCGGCCTGCCGGTTCATCGCCTGAAATGCGATGTGGCGACACGCTGGAATTCAACTCTCCACATGTTACAGCGACTGTGGCAGCACCGCAGAGCCCTGGTGCAATACGTCATGACGTATAGCCTGGGCCAACGAGATGCAGAGGTGGGGCAGATCACCCTGATGGAGTGATCTCAGATCACGGACCTATGCACCCTTCTGCACAGTTTCGACATGGCGACGAATATGTTTAGCGCTGACAATGCCATTATCAGCATGACGATTACAGTCATTTACATGCTGGAGCACACGCTAAACACTATTCGGAGTCAGGGGGTGGGACAACAGGAAGGGGAGGAACTACAGGAGGATTCATATGCGCAAGACACAACAACATCACCAAGGTCCAGACGTTCATCATCACCAACGCGGCAGGCATGGGACCATGGGGGACAGGGATCAACAAGGGCGCATGGTAGCAGGCGAGATGTTGAGGAAGGTGCAGGAGGACATGAAGATATGGAGGACGAACTGTCCATGGACATGGAAGACTCAGCTGATGAGGGGGACCTTGGTCAAATTTAAGTTGAAAGAGGTTGGGGGGAGATGACAGAGGAAGAAAGAACGGTTAGCACCTCTATGCCACAAACACAGCGTGGACTTGGTCCGCATGGCTGCGCAAGACACATGAGTGCCTTCTTGTTGCACTACCTCCAACATGACCCTCGTATTGTCAAAATTAGAAGTGATGATGACTACTGGCTTGCCACACTATTAGATCCCCGGGACAAGTCCAAATTTTGTGACATAATTCCACCCATAGAAAGGGACGCACGTATGCAGGAGTATCAGCAGAAGCTGTTACTCGATCTTAGCTCGGCTTTTCCACCAAACAACCGTGCAGGTGAAGGGAGTGATTCTCCCAGTTGTAACTTGACAAACATGGGACGGCCTCGTCATCTTCAACAGTCTACCCGTACCAGTAGGACCGTATCTGGTGCTGGTAACAGCAATTTTATGGAATCTTTTCATAATTTTTTTAGACCCTCCTTTGCAAGGCCACCAGAGACATCAAGTGTGTCACATAGTCAACGGATGGAGAGGATGATACAGGAGTATCTCCAAATGAACATCGATGCAATGACTTTGCAAATGGAGCCTTGCTCCTTTTGTGCTTCAAATCTAGAAAAATGTCAAGAGCTCTCCAGTTACGCCTTGAAGATTTTGTCGTGTCCAGCTGCCAGCGTTGTCTCTGAACGTGTCTTCAGTGCTGCTGGGTGTGTGCTGACAGATAAGCGCACGCGTCTGTCCAGTGACAATGTGGACAGACTGACGTTCATCAAAATGAACAAGTCATGGATCCAGAAGGAATTTACTACCCGTGTCATCCTGGGGAGAGTAAATGCTTGTGGATTTGGAATGTGCTTGATGCAAATCAAAACATCCTGTTTGCAACTAGGGCACAAGTCCTGCCACTGATGGGGTGTCTGTGTGCCCAATTTGGGGAAAAAAGGTAGACTCCGCTTGGAGTAACCCTTGCTTGCTGTGTTTTTTAAAAATGATACAAGATGAACAGATCTGAAGGCAAGATGAAGGCAACATCATGTCTCCGCCTGCACTTTTCTCACAAACCTGCATTTTTCCAGGGACACCCTACTCAACACCGTCTACAGACAGCAGCCAGATCTCTGTCCCTCAGATGTGGTCAAATAAAAGGCCACTTACTGCGACCCATGACAAAGCTAAGTGGTTGACTCTATCCCTCTGTAAGCTGTTGGCTACCGAAATGCTGCCTTTACGCGTAGTGGACACACAGGATTTTACAGACCTTATGTCTGTCGCTGTGCCCCAGTACCAGATGCCCAATCACCACTGCTTCTCCAAGAAAAGCATGCCCGCGCTACACCAGCATGTCGCACACAACATCACCACTTCCTTGAGAAAATCTGTGTGCGACAGGGTGCATTTCAACACAGATACTTGGACCAGTAAGCATAGACAGGGTCATTACATGTCACTGACTGGGCACTGGCAAACTATGGTGAGAGATGGAGAAGGGTCTGCTGTACAAGTCTTGCCGTCCCCACGAGTTGTTTCAATCCTTGTTCTGTATGTAGAAGTTAATACACTGCTTCTGCCTCTTCAACCTCGTGTGGGTCCTCTACCTTGGCGCAAACCCTGTGTGGTCAGGCCACCCTTCCTTGCAACTGCGCACAAGGACTACCACACACCTCCTTACTATGCTGGCAGCAGAGCTCAATGCCATCAGGCGGTCAAAGTTTTACTTTGAAATGTATGGGAAATGTGAGTCACACCGCTATTACAGAGAATAGTAGTCAGGCAGGGTCAAAACATTAATTGAGGAACAGGAACAGAATGGGACGGCCAGGAAAGAATCAGAAAACAAGCAGAGGTGAAATGCGTATCGGCCAACAAGGTACATAAACAGCAAGCAGGAAAAGTAGTCAGGTAACAAGCACACAAAATCATAAAACTGAACTGGGGGTAAAATTAACCAGAGGTTCATAGCTATGTCTGGCAGTGGTCTGCAGACAGGATGGGCATAAAAAAGGGTGTGGTGTCTTCCCATTGGTTGTAGCTGAATGATGGTATTTCATCTGTGAGATACCCACCAGCTACATTCAGCCAGAGATTCTGCATCTGTCAAGGTAATGCAGCCCAGTGGGTGAGCATAACCTGCGTCCACCTGCGCCGCTGGCATCGACTACTCTCCCATCATCAGCACTATTCATGAAAGGAACACGTTGTCACCTGGCGACCGGAGTACAAATTGACGGAGCGGACTCCGTTGGTGACTTAACAGCCGTGTGCGGCAATGATGCAAACCTGGCTGCGGGCCATCCTCAGGGCAATGTGACACACGTGCCTTTTAGGGCTCACGTGTTGAACCGAATTCGCCAGCAATTTTTAAAACACCATCACGGCCTACATGGCCTTGTGCAGTGGGCACGCTCGCTATGTGCTCACTTCCATCGTGCGCACACAGCAGCTCAACAACTTTCATCACTCCGGAAGTCTTAGGGTCTGGCAGTTAAACGCCGTAAATGCGATGTTTCGACACGCAGGAATTGGAATCTGCACATGTTGCAGCGTGTGTGGCAGCACCGCAGAGCCCTGCTGAAATACGGTAAGACATATAGCCTGGGATAACTTGATCCAGAGGTGGTGCAGATCACGCTGCTGGAGTGGTGTCAGATCAAGGACCTATGCACCCTGCTACACAGTTTTGAAATGTCGACGAAGATGTTTAGCACTGGCAATGTCATTCTCAGCGTGACAATTCTGGTCATCTACATGATGGAGCACACTGTAATTATTATTCGGAGTCAGGTGTTGGGACAAGAGGAAGGGGAGGAAGTACAGGAGGAGTCATATGCGGAAGGGATAACAAGATCTACGAGGTCCAGATGGTCAGCGGCACCTATGCGGCAGTCATGGTGAGGGAGAGGGATTAACAAGGGCGCATAGTATCAGCAAAAAGTGTTGATGAAAGTGCAGGAGCCCATGAAGAAATGGAGGACGAACTGGCGATGGGCATGGAAGACTCAGCAGATGAGTGAGAGCTTGCTCACATTTCGGTTGTGCGAGGTTGGGGGGAGAGGGCAGAGGAAGGATGCACGATTCTCACCTCTCTGCCACCAACACACCAAGGACTTGGTCCTCCTGGATGCACAAGACACATGAGCGCCTTCTTGCTGCACTACCTACATGACCCTCGGATTGTATGAATTTGAACTAATCCTGAATACTGGGTTGCCACACTGTTAGATCCCCGGTACAAGACAAAATTTGGCGAACTAATTCCTGCCATAGAAATAGACGCACGTATACAGGAGTATCTGCAGAATGTGGTACGCAATCTTAGATCTACTTGTCCACTAAACACCAGTGCTGCACAGAGTGAATCTCAACGCTTTGTCATGGATAGGAGGAAATGGTCTTTTACTTGTCCATATCGGAGGGACCGAGGGATGGCTGCTGTGCTGAGATGGCATTGAGTACGGTGTCCCTGCACAGTTGCACTTTTGGTCATATCCCAAAATGAGTTGAAAAAGGACAGATGCTGTTGGAAAGGGGAACAGGTGTGTTGGAAAGGGGAAAAAAGTTTTGGTCCGTGGATTTGGTGGTTAAGCAACTGTAACATTTGCTGAAGAAACAACATCTGTTACAGTGGGACTGGCAGATTTGGATAAAGTGGTATATAATCTGTGACCGCTATATAGCGAAAATTAATAAGAAAAGAAAGAGAAAGGTATATATCCCCATCAGCAGTCAGTGTCCACCGTGCTCCCAGTTGGAAAAGGAGAGGTTGGCAACTTGAAGGTTTGGTGGAGGATACAGAGCTGTGTGGCTATGAAACTAATAGTAGCCTGAACCGAGTTAGACGCCATTCGGATCTGGAGACTGTGAGCCCTGTTAGCGTCACAGGGTCCACATGCCCACCCAGCCCAGGAACTCCCTGTTAACAACACAGGGGCCATTGGGTACGCTGACCGTGTGCGTAGGGGCCACACCTGTGGACAGCAGGCGCATCAGCAGCAGCAGGCCTGTTAATGCCACTGGGCTGCACAAGCAGGACTGTTAGGACAGGAGCTGGTCTTAACCGTTCTGCGTTACCAACTGTGGTGGTGGCCTGCATCCACCACCCGATCCCTGCCTACCTCTGGCCTAAAGCCGCAATGGGTTCAACACATGGAGGTGTGCTCTTTCGGAGCATAATAGAAGACTGCGCACCTCCTTGTTGGCTCCAGCCCCTTTTATAACCTGGGTCCGCCCCAAACCAGGGTGAACCACAATGCACCTCCTGGAGACAAAAGTAGAGTGACACGTCATGAGTGGCATAACTAGCGTCCTATTTGGAAACGCAACTTCAATGATGACCTCATGGCTGCCATGACCCAAACACCTCACCAGTCATCGTCTGAGCATCAATAATGCGGTGACAAGTCATAGGTGTGGGCCTCTGCAAGCCATTTGGGAGGACACCTGATGCCCTGTGGTCTATATGGGACCCCCACATCAGGGCCAGGGCCAAAGAGTTCATTACCGGACCTAGTCTCTGATGCAGGAAGTGCCTGAGCATGCTCAGTAGCATGAAATACAGTCTCTGAAAAAAGACTATCAGCTTTAGCATGGTGTCTATGCCCAAAACAGGACTTATACCCGGCACGGAATGCAAGCACCTGTGCAAAGAGGCTTTTCACACTTAGTGTGGGAGCATGCGCTGTATCCCGAAATGAAAACTTAGCGTCAGGAATGGCACAGTCAGGCTGAGCATACTCACTAGGCGAAACACTGTAATTATGCTGCAGCTGGGGTACATCGGCACACGCATGCGCACTAGCTGCCTCTCCACACTTAGACGTGGAGGGGAAATTTGTCTTGGAGATGCTGTCTATGAACAGAAGGAAAAGCTAAAGGAAGCCTGACTTTCTATCCCTCCGAATTATGAAATGCAGCAATGAATTCCATGAGTTTGCTATAACATTAGCGTAGCAAAATGTGCATGAGGGTGTGATGTAGAGGTGCTAGAAATAGCTTGTCACCAGTGGGGCACTAATGGAATACAACAGCCAGTTCTATGATGCCACAAAATGGCAGTATTTTGTGCTATCATTATAGCTTATTAAAAACAGAGCACGAGGTTGTCATGCAGAGGTGCTGCACATAGATTTGCAGTAGTGTGAATTGACAAAAGTACAATAGCCACGTTTAGGATACAACTAGGTACAGTGAGTGTTTGCTAGTATAATGGCTGAGTTTAAAAAAGTTTGAGTGTGCAATGCAGGCAGACGTGCTGCAAATAACGTTCCAATACTGTGAATTGACAAAAGTACAATAGCCACGTTTAGGATACAACTAGGTACAGTGAGTGTTTGCTAGTATAATGGCTGAGTTTAAAAAAGTTTGAGTGTGCAATGCAGGCAGACGTGCTGCAAATAACGTTCCAATACTGTGAATTGACAAAAGTACAATAGCCACGTTTAGGATACAACTAGGTACAGTGAGTGTTTGCTAGTATAATGGCTGAGTTTAAAAAAGTTTGAGTGTGCAAGGCAGGCAGATGTCCTGCAAATAACGTTCCAATACTGTGAATTGACAAAAGTACAATAGCCACGTTTAGGATACAACTAGGTACAGTGAGTGTTTGCTAGTATAATGGCTGAGTTTAAAAAAGTTTGAGTGTGCAATGCAGGCAGACGTGCTGCAAATAACGTTCCAATACTGTGAATTGACAAAAGTACAATAGCCACGTTTAGGATACAACTAGGTACAGTGAGTGTTTGCTAGTATAATGGCTGAGTTTAAAAAAGTTTGAGTGTGCAATGCAGGCAGACGTGCTGCAAATAACGTTCCAATACTGTGAATTGACAAAAGTACAATAGCCACGTTTAGGATACAACTAGGTACAGTGAGTGTTTGCTAGTATAATGGCTGAGTTTAAAAAAGTTTGAGTGTGCAAGGCAGGCAGATGTCCTGCAAATAACGTTCCAATACTGTGAATTGACAAAAGTACAATAGCCACGTTTAGGATACAACTAGGTACAGTGAGTGTTTGCTAGTATAATGGCTGAGTTTAAAAAAGTTTGAGTGTGCAATGCAGGCAGACGTGCTGCAAATAACGTTCCAATACTGTGAATTGACAAAAGTACAATAGCCACGTTTAGGATACAACTAGGTACAGTGAGTGTTTGCTAGTATAATGGCTGAGTTTAAAAAAGTTTGAGTGTGCAATGCAGGCAGACGTCCTGCAAATAACGTTCCAATACTGTGAATTGACAAAAGTACAATAGCCACGTTTAGGATACAACTAGGTACAGTGAGTGTTTGCTAGTATAATGGCTGAGTTTAAAAAAGTTTGAGTGTGCAAGGCAGGCAGATGTCCTGCAAATAACGTTCCAATACTGTGAATTGACAAAAGTACAATAGCCACGTTTAGGATACAACTAGGTACAGTGAGTGTTTGCTAGTATAATGGCTGAGTTTAAAAAAGTTTGAGTGTGCAATGCAGGCAGATGTCCTGCAAATAACGTTCCAATACTGTGAATTGACAAAAGTACAATAGCCACGTTTAGGATACAACTAGGTACAGTGAGTGTTTGCTAGTATAATGGCTGAGTTTAAAAAAGTTTGAGTGTGCAAGGCAGGCAGATGTCCTGCAAATAACGTTCCAATACTGTGAATTGACAAAAGTACAATAGCCACGTTTAGGATACAACTAGGTACAGTGAGTGTTTGCTAGTATAATGGCTGAGTTTAAAAAAGTTTGAGTGTGCAATGCAGGCAGATGTCCTGCAAATAACGTTCCAATACTGTGAATTGACAAAAGTACAATAGCCACGTTTAGGATACAACTAGGTACAGTGAGTGTTTGCTAGTATAATGGCTGAGTTTAAAAAAGTTTGAGTGTGCAAGGCAGGCAGATGTCCTGCAAATAACGTTCCAATACTGTGAATTGACAAAAGTACAATAGCCACGTTTAGGATACAACTAGGTACAGTGAGTGTTTGCTAGTATAATGGCTGAGTTTAAAAAAGTTTGAGTGTGCAATGCAGGCAGATGTCCTGCAAATAACGTTCCAATACTGTGAATTGACAAAAGTACAATAGCCACGTTTAGGATACAACTAGGTACAGTGAGTGTTTGCTAGTATAATGGCTGAGTTTAAAAAAGTTAGAGTGTGCAATGCAGGCAGATGTCATGCAAATAACGTTCCAATACTGTGAATTGACAAAAGTCCAATAGCCACGTATAGGATGCCACTAGGTACACTGAGTGTTTGCTAGTATAATGGCTTCGTTATAATTAGTTGGAGTGTGCAACGCAGGCAGATGCGCTCTGCAAATGTCTTGGCACTAGTGGGACTATAGCAAAGTCCAATAGCCACGTATAGGATGCCACTAGGTACACTGAGTGTTTGCTAGTAAAATTGCTTAGTTTAAAAAAGTTGTAGTGTGCAATGCAGGCAGACGTGCTCTGCAAATGTCTTTGCACTAGTGGGACTATAGCAAAGTCCAATAGCCACGTATAGGATGCCACTAGGTACACTGAGTGTTTGCTAGTAAAATTGCTTAGTTTAAAAAAGTTGTAGTGTGCAATGCAGGCAGACGTGCTCTGCAAATGTCTTTGCACTAGTGGGACTATAGCAAAGTCCAATAGCCACGTTTAGGATGCCACTAGGTACACTGAGTGTTTGCTAGTAAAATTGATTAGTTTAAAAAAGTTGTAGTGTGCAATGCAGGCAGACATGCTCTGCAAATGTCTTTGCACTAGTGGGACTATAGCAAAGTCCAATAGCCACGTATAGGATGCCACTAGGTACACTGAGTGTTTGCTAGTAAAATTGCTTAGTTTAAAAAACTTGGAGTGTGCAATGCAGGCAGATGTGCTCTGCTAATGTCTTTGCACTAGTGGGACTATAGCAAAGTCCAATAGCCACGTATAGGATGCCACTAGGTACACTGAGTGTTTGCTAGTATAATGGCTTCGTTATAATTAGTTGGAGTGTGCAACGCAGGCAGATGCGCTCTGCAAATGTCTTGGCACTAGTGGGACTATAGCAAAGTCCAATAGCCACGTATAGGATGCCACTAGGTACACTGAGTGTTTGCTAGTAAAATTGCTTAGTTTAAAAAAGTTGTAGTGTGCAATGCAGGCAGACGTGCTCTGCAAATGTCTTTGCACTAGTGGGACTATAGCAAAGTCCAATAGCCACGTATAGGATGCCACTAGGTACACTGAGTGTTTGCTAGTAAAATTGCTTAGTTTAAAAAAGTTGTAGTGTGCAATGCAGGCAGACGTGCTCTGCAAATGTCTTTGCACTAGTGGGACTATAGCAAAGTCCAATAGCCACGTATAGGATGCCACTAGGTACACTGAGTGTTTGCTAGTAAAATTGCTTAGTTTAAAAAACTTGGAGTGTGCAATGCAGGCAGATGTGCTCTGCTAATGTCTTTGCACTAGTGGGACTATAGCAAAGTCCAATAGCCACGTATAGGATGCCACTAGGTACACTGAGTGTTTGCTAGTAAAATTGCTTAGTTTAAAAAAGTTGTAGTGTGCAATGCAGGCAGACGTGCTCTGCAAATGTCTTTGCACTAGTGGGACTATAGCAAAGTCCAATAGCCACGTATAGGATGCCACTAGGTACACTGATTGTTTGCTAGTAAAATTGCTTAGTTTAAAAAAGTTGTAGTGTGCAATGCAGGCAGACGTGCTCTGCAAATGTCTTTGCACTAGTGGGACTATAGCAAAGTCCAATAGCCACGTATAGGATGCCACTAGGTACACTGAGTGTTTGCTAGTAAAATTGCTTAGTTTAAAAAACTTGGAGTGTGCAATGCAGGCAGATGTGCTCTGCTAATGTCTTTGCACTAGTGGGACTATAGCAAAGTCCAATAGCCACGTATAGGATGCCACTAGGTACACTGAGTGTTTGCTAGTATAATGGCTTCGTTATAATTAGTTGGAGTGTGCAACGCAGGCAGATGCGCTCTGCAAATGTCTTGGCACTAGTGGGACTATAGCAAAGTCCAATAGCCACGTATAGGATGCCACTAGGTACACTGAGTGTTTGCTAGTAAAATTGCTTAGTTTAAAAAAGTTGTAGTGTGCAATGCAGGCAGACGTGCTCTGCAAATGTCTTTGCACTAGTGGGACTATAGCAAAGTCCAATAGCCACGTATAGGATGCCACTAGGTACACTGAGTGTTTGCTAGTAAAATTGCTTAGTTTAAAAAACTTGGAGTGTGCAATGCAGGCAGATGTGCTCTGCTAATGTCTTTGCACTAGTGGGACTATAGCAAAGTCCAATAGCCACGTTTAGGATGCCACTAGGTACACTGAGTGTTTGCTAGTAAAATTGATTAGTTTAAAAAAGTTGTAGTGTGCAATGCAGGCAGACGTGCTCTGCAAATGTCTTTGCACTAGTGGGACTATAGCAAAGTCCAATAGCCACGTATAGGATGCCACTAGGTACACTGAGTGTTTGCTAGTAAAATTGCTTAGTTTAAAAAACTTGGAGTGTGCAATGCAGGCAGATGTGCTCTGCTAATGTCTTTGCACTAGTGGGACTATAGCAAAGTCCAATAGCCACGTATAGGATGCCACTAGGTACACTGAGTGTTTGCTAGTATAATGGCTTCGTTATAATTAGTTGGAGTGTGCAACGCAGGCAGATGCGCTCTGCAAATGTCTTGGCACTAGTGGGACTATAGCAAAGTCCAATAGCCACGTATAGGATGCCACTAGGTACACTGAGTGTTTGCTAGTAAAATTGCTTAGTTTAAAAAAGTTGTAGTGTGCAATGCAGGCAGACGTGCTCTGCAAATGTCTTTGCACTAGTGGGACTATAGCAAAGTCCAATAGCCACGTATAGGATGCCACTAGGTACACTGAGTGTTTGCTAGTATAATGGCTTCGTTATAATTAGTTGGAGTGTGCAACGCAGGCAGATGCGCTCTGCAAATGTCTTGGCACTAGTGGGACTATAGCAAAGTCCAATAGCCACGTATAGGATGCCACTAGGTACACTGAGTGTTTGCTAGTAAAATTGCTTAGTTTAAAAAAGTTGTAGTGTGCAATGCAGGCAGACGTGCTCTGCAAATGTCTTTGCACTAGTGGGACTATAGCAAAGTCCAATAGCCACGTATAGGATGCCACTAGGTACACTGAGTGTTTGCTAGTATAATGGCTTCGTTATAATTAGTTGGAGTGTGCAACGCAGGCAGATGCGCTCTGCAAATGTCTTGGCACTAGTGGGACTATAGCAAAGTCCAATAGCCACGTATAGGATGCCACTAGGTACACTGAGTGTTTGCTAGTAAAATTGCTTAGTTTAAAAAAGTTGTAGTGTGCAATGCAGGCAGACGTGCTCTGCAAATGTCTTTGCACTAGTGGGACTATAGCAAAGTCCAATAGCCACGTATAGGATGCCACTAGGTACACTGAGTGTTTGCTAGTAAAATTGCTTAGTTTAAAAAAGTTGTAGTGTGCAATGCAGGCAGACGTGCTCTGCAAATGTCTTTGCACTAGTGGGACTATAGCAAAGTCCAATAGCCACGTATAGGATGCCACTAGGTACACTGAGTGTTTGCTAGTAAAATTGCTTAGTTTAAAAAACTTGGAGTGTGCAATGCAGGCAGATGTGCTCTGCTAATGTCTTTGCACTAGTGGGACTATAGCAAAGTCCAATAGCCACGTATAGGATGCCACTAGGTACACTGAGTGTTTGCTAGTAAAATTGCTTAGTTTAAAAAAGTTGTAGTGTGCAATGCAGGCAGACGTGCTCTGCAAATGTCTTTGCACTAGTGGGACTATAGCAAAGTCCAATAGCCACGTATAGGATGCCACTAGGTACACTGATTGTTTGCTAGTAAAATTGCTTAGTTTAAAAAAGTTGTAGTGTGCAATGCAGGCAGACGTGCTCTGCAAATGTCTTTGCACTAGTGGGACTATAGCAAAGTCCAATAGCCACGTATAGGATGCCACTAGGTACACTGAGTGTTTGCTAGTAAAATTGCTTAGTTTAAAAAACTTGGAGTGTGCAATGCAGGCAGATGTGCTCTGCTAATGTCTTTGCACTAGTGGGACTATAGCAAAGTCCAATAGCCACGTATAGGATGCCACTAGGTACACTGAGTGTTTGCTAGTATAATGGCTTCGTTATAATTAGTTGGAGTGTGCAACGCAGGCAGATGCGCTCTGCAAATGTCTTGGCACTAGTGGGACTATAGCAAAGTCCAATAGCCACGTATAGGATGCCACTAGGTACACTGAGTGTTTGCTAGTAAAATTGCTTAGTTTAAAAAAGTTGTAGTGTGCAATGCAGGCAGACGTGCTCTGCAAATGTCTTTGCACTAGTGGGACTATAGCAAAGTCCAATAGCCACGTATAGGATGCCACTAGGTACACTGAGTGTTTGCTAGTAAAATTGATTAGTTTAAAAAAGTTGTAGTGTGCAATGCAGGCAGACGTGCTCTGCAAATGTCTTTGCACTAGTGGGACTATAGCAAAGTCCAATAGCCACGTATAGGATGCCACTAGGTACACTGAGTGTTTGCTAGTAAAATTGCTTAGTTTAAAAAACTTGGAGTGTGCAATGCAGGCAGATGTGCTCTGCTAATGTCTTTGCACTAGTGGGACTATAGCAAAGTCCAATAGCCACGTATAGGATGCCACTAGGTACACTGAGTGTTTGCTAGTATAATGGCTTCGTTATAATTAGTTGGAGTGTGCAACGCAGGCAGATGCGCTCTGCAAATGTCTTGGCACTAGTGGGACTATAGCAAAGTCCAATAGCCACGTATAGGATGCCACTAGGTACACTGAGTGTTTGCTAGTAAAATTGCTTAGTTTAAAAAAGTTGTAGTGTGCAATGCAGGCAGACGTGCTCTGCAAATGTCTTTGCACTAGTGGGACTATAGCAAAGTCCAATAGCCACGTATAGGATGCCACTAGGTACACTGAGTGTTTGCTAGTAAAATTGCTTAGTTTAAAAAACTTGGAGTGTGCAATGCAGGCAGATGTGCTCTGCTAATGTCTTTGCACTAGTGGGACTATAGCAAAGTCCAATAGCCACGTTTAGGATGCCACTAGGTACACTGAGTGTTTGCTAGTATAATGGCTTACTTAGAATGAGTTGGAGTGTGCAGAGGACAAGAGGGTACAGTGGCAGGATTGTGGTGCTCTGGGTAGAGGAATGGAAGCCTGCCTTTCTATTCCCTCCTAATGGTGAAATGCAGGGAGGAAATCCCTGACCTGGGCTACACAGACGCTGTTGCTGTTTGCAGGACCTGTCACTTATGGCTCTCTGACCCTGCCGCTTTGAGCCCTTAAAAGGACTGCTAGAATGTGCTCTCCCTAAGCTGTCTAACGCTGTGTATGCAGCGCATACAGCTGTATCGGCTATAGGACTCAGGAGGACGGAGCTGCGACAGTGATGTCTGACACCAAAGACGCAGAAGGCAGATAATGGCGTTCGTGAAGAAAATGTCCGGTTTTATAATGCAGGGACATGTGACATGCAGATCCTATCACACATGCCGTTGCTTCTCTGGCTCAAAGTCCACTTAGGTGTGTGTGTGTCTGTGATTGGCTGACATGCTGGCCCGCCCCACAAGACGCGCGCGCTTAGGGAAGGAAGACAAGAAAAAAAAAAAAAAAAATGGCGATCGCCATTATAGAAACAGCAGTGATCTGAAGGCGCTGTTCACGCACACTATACACTGAAATGTGATAATAGTTTGATTCACAGAGTGACTTACACTATTACAGCAGAAACCAAGCTAGGATTTAGCTGTTTTTTGGCTGCTAGAACCGTTCTCGAACGTTTCTAGAACTATCGAGCTTTTGCAAAAAGCTCGAGTTCTAGTTCGATCTAGAACATGCCCCAAAATCACTCGAGCCGCGAACTGGAGAACCACGAACCACGAACCGCGCTCAACTCTACTCCTAACCTTCTGAGTCCTCTAAAAATAGGAGCATTTCATCACTATAGACTAATACCTTGTCTGGATATGTTCTACAATAAAATCCTCTAATTCAACCCTCAGATTTTATCTTAATGGTGAGTAGTTTTAACAATATATCAAATAGGCGTCATGGGGGTCACCCTTAATAAGTGGCCCTTTTCTGACCTAAAGGAAAAGAGTATTGCTTTCTTGACTACTATTACGGTAAGTTCATTCTACAATAGCATACATCATATAATAAATCTGTCCCCAAAGCTGATTCTGCCCAAGACTTTCCAATGGAAATAGCAGTCAACTAAATAGAAGGCTTTCATAGTATCTGGTGATAGCAAATCCCCTTTCTTAAAAGTATTTTTTAATATTGTAAATTAATAAAAACCTTTATATAATTTACCACAATTGATCTTTCGAGTATAAAGCCTGATTGATCTACAGTATATGTATTATTTTGGGCAGTACTCATTTCATCCACTCCTGTGCAAAAAGTTTCACACTATATTTTAAAGAAAAATTGTCTTATACACAAAGCAAGTGGATGCTTTTCTTTCTTTAAAATTACTGATGACAGTTTTTTTCCCTTGTCAATGTGCTAATGTGAAATGCTCATTATGTCCAGCAAAACTTGACTTGCTGAGTAGAGATGATGAATCTTTTGAAATTCAAATTCACCAGATTCAGAAATTGTTTAAAACAAATTCTATTTAAATCAGTGGTTGAAAAGATTTGTGCAAGACTCTGAAAGCAATTGGATACAATTCAAATAGACGACAACCTCTTTAGCACAAACAACTTTTTAGTAGTGATGAGCAAGTACTACCATGCTCGAGCTCCCAAATGACTTCCATTATACTTGTTACAAGTTGATTCCATCCGAGCATCCAACTGCTCGTTATGAGTACAGAGCGCACAAGCATTCTAGTGCTCACTCATCACTACGCCTTAGTAATGTCAAAGTGACATCAGTATAGAAATGGATGGTAATCTGGTAATAAACAACAGCCCATTAAATCACATGGTAACAGCCGTTTTATTTTTTCATTAAAAAATTATTACAAATTATTGAAAAATTAACGCTCTTAGCCAATTATAATCAGGTAGCCTGTTCAGTGTGAAACACTCACTCAAACTGATGGTGTTGCTCTCAGAGGTAATATTATTCTGCTGTAAATGAGAAAAGTAAAGTGCCATATACTCCGTAATGCCGTCCGATTCTACACAGATTTGGCAAAGAAAGCCAAATCTGTGAAAAATAGGTAGCAGGCATTTTTTTTTGTGATTCATGAGAATTGAATCATAAATTGTTTTGACTGCAAATTTCATTAAAATGTATTCTAATTTGATTCTAAGGGTATAACAGCTGTGGAAACAATATGGAAAACATTCAGACATACTATATCAAATACTATTATCTCATATCTACTGCTCCATTATTCTCTGAACTTTTAGCATGCCAATTTTGAGATCAGTGAATGTTTTCTGATTTTCAAACTATTTGTACCTGATTTTACGTACACAAACATTGTTCATCTTATTTTTGTGTGCATAGTGCTCTTTCCTTGTACAGTAGGTTACTCAGAGTGCAAACCTCAATGCTCAGAGGAGCCACCAGATAATGTCGTAATAGCTGTCCCTGGGAAAAGCACTCTTCTTGGCTCATGGCAGCAGGTGAATGTACAAAAATCAGCATAGTTCCAGAAAGAGTTGAATGCTGACTGTGTGTACGCAGTAATATCTGCACCACCACATTGTGAGGAGGACCGGCTGAAAAGTGTGGTCAGGAAAAGATGAAAGGGAGAGGTTTAGAGCCAATAGGGTAAAGTGTTGCTTTTCTACTTGAGGTGTCTATATGAGCACCTATGGCATTTGAGAAAAGTAAAGTGTAATTATTATTCTTAATTATGGCGCCATTTATTCCCTGGCACTTTATTACTATTTACTATGTGAAAGGAGTATACATAATAGGGACAAGTACAATAATCATAAACAATACAAGGCACAGACTGGTACAGGAGAGTGGTCCCTGCCCGCGAGGGCTCACAGTCTACAATGGGTGAGGGTATAATAGGTGAGGGTAGGGCTGGTCATGTGGCGCTGTATCAGACAGAGGGTTCTGAGACCTGTCCATTTGTGATGTGATGTAATCTGTTGCAGAGTTGTGCATCAGGAGCAATAGTAAACTGGAGGCTGAGAGAGGCTTTCTCACTGAAGAGATTGGTAGTGGTCTTAAAGTTAAGAGGTATGACACGGGACCATAGGGATCCTTTGAACATATTTCCCTAGTTCAGCTGTTTTGTAATTTCCAGTTGTCTTTGGAGCAAATGACAAACTAACATTGTGACCATCTGTGAGTCATTGGTATGGATGACCAATATGGTGTGTGGTTTTCCGTGCCCTATGCAGGCCATGGATTAAATGTTCTAAGCCTGAGGTATGGTTAGCTTTGTGGAAAGTCTGCCTTAGCAATAATGTAAGGACAGAGACAAGGAAAGGTGAGCTTTTTATATCTCCAGTAGTCTAACAGAAAATAAATGGAGCCGTGGTGTGCATGATCATTTTCCACTTCACTCAGATGGGGCTGAACTAATTTCCAGTCTCAAGATTAGTGGGAATCCCCTGCAGTCAGTAAATTAATGCTTAGATGGATGATAGCTGTTGAATTTGGCACAAACCATTTAACGGAATTGTTCATCTAAAAGCTAATGTGACTGGGGCTCTGCAGAGTAGATTCTAGGTAAAAAAAAACAGACAGGAGCATATCTAGGGGACAGGCAGGACATTGACCCTGGACGCAGCCAGCAGGTGGGCGCCGTAGGGCCACCTGATACAGTGGTCTAAGGTGTCTCCCTAGCAGCTGCATTTTGCTGCCCCCAAAGTAGGATTTAGCAGTTCTCTGAGCTGGCTATCCAGGTAGCTCACAACCAGCTCATAGAAGGAGTGACAATCTTGCACACTGCAGTCAAATGTACTTGCGTCTTTTCAAGTAGCAGAACAATTGAAACCATGACCGCTGGCACTAATGGGTTAGAGTGACGTCAGCAACTTGTTCAAGTCATCTGATCATGCTACTGCAGCCACTTTCTGGAGCCGCATTATTAAGAAGAATGTAAGTCTAGTAAGCGATCCCCTGGAGCTGATGAAACTAAATAATTATTGTAATTAGTTGGGGGGACAATACAGGGAGCATGGGAAAATGGAAAAATATGAGAGTAGGGGGAATGGTCATGAAAACAATATGGGGAGCAGGGGGGCTGCATGAGGAGATGGTGTGACGAGTGAGGGGGGGAATGTATGAGGCAACAGTATGGTGAATGTGGGTTTTGGAAATATATGAAAAAATAGTATGGCGAGGGAGTGGGAAATGTGTGATTTACTGATGGTGGTTCTGGTGTTAAATACATGTACTGATGGTGGATCTCGTGATGTATTTCTGTACTGATGGTGATTCTGGTGCTGTATTCATGTACCGATGGTAGCTCTGGTGATTTATTTATGAACTGATTGTGGTCCTGGTGATATATTTCTGCACTGTTGGTAGTTCTGGTGTTGTATTTCTGTACATAATGAGGGATGTGATTCAGTATTTCTATACTGGTGATGGTGCTAGTGATGAATTTCTTTACTGCTTTTGCTTCTCATCATGTGTTTCTGTGCTCAGGAGGTTCCAGTGATGTATTCTTGTGCTGTTAATGGTTATGATTTTGTACACATCTAGCAATCCATAACTTGTAAGATTAAGTGATAAATGGCTATGTTAATGTAGGGCCCCTGAAGCCATCAGGGAGCTACAAGGTACTGCATCCCTCACCAGGATGCAGTGCCTACTCCCTACTGGCCCAGAAGACCAGTGCCGGTAACAGACAAACACTACAGATAATCCCTGATTTTCACCAAAATCCCCCATAGAATGATACCAGGCTAGGGTTGGACCAAATGATGGACGCCTAGAGGTGGAGCCAATCCAGTCCAGTAGACAACTAGGTGGGATGGGCAGACAGTGGACAGTCAAACAGTTGAGAGTGAGGAGTCTAGGAGTGACAGTGAAAGTGAGCAGACGGACTGACTGGAGTGAACAGTGACCTGAGTACCCAGATGGTTAGTTGCTGGTGGAATACAGTGGAGTACTCCCGGAACTACACACCAATGGGGTACAGAATCATAGGTCAAGCAAAAGCTCCAGGCAGAACTGATAAAATCTGCAGTGAGGGGACCATCAAGGACCTCACTGACCTTGAAGTTCGGGACTCAGTAGCAAAGGGAGAATCGGTGACAGGACCAGAGACTCCAACCCCACAGGGTTCAAGCTACCGTCATACAGACTGCTGAAGAAGACGACCACAAGGGGACCCCCAGCCGCTCTACGCCATGGGGACCCACCAACCAAAAGACAGGTGCAGGGGAAGAAGCCACCAGGTCACTAAACCAGCACTGAGACTACGGGGACTTGCAGGTGAAGCCAGCCGGCCACGGGTGACCAGTACAAGCTTGCAGTAAGTAAAAGAACCAGTTACACTGAAACCCCTTGTGTGGCCTACCTTCTTTCCACACCCATCTGCATCACCTATCCTCTGGGGCCTGCTTGCGGAGGGCTTAACATCCAAGCTGCCACTAACACCAGCCCCAGTAATAAAAACTGTGCTGCCGCGGCTCCATCCTCATAGCCGCAACACCGCAAGTGGCGTCATGTGTGAACTTTATTCCAAAATACTTTGTAACTATAACCCATTTTAAAAAGCACCCAGGGCACGGGACTCTGCAATGGCCACCAAAGTGACATTCCCCAGTTATACACCGCCCGGGACAGAGTTCCCCATAACCCTGGGTGACACATTAACAAAGTGGTGTGCTTTCTGACAAGTTAATGGTTACTATGTTTTTATTTATGCTAGGAGTTTTAAAGGTTTAGTTTGTGATGAAAGCCTGTAGTCACTCTATGAGCCTGTAGTCACTCTATGAGTCTGCAAACTTCTTAATTCTCACAGCACACTGTCAGTATTCTCTGATGCTGACGGTGGGAACGGGAGGTAATGAAACAACAAGTATCAGATTAGCATACATGAGGTCACATGCTGACTGATTGTGTTGCCTTGATCATGACAAGTGAATTAAGCTAGGCAGGACACTTGTGACCAGAATGTACACAGAAGAATGCAATTTGCACACTTGTACTTGTTGTGGACGGGGGACAGACCACCACAGAGGGTCTGTTCAGAACGCTCGAATCCGGGATCGTGGCTGTGGCTCGAGTGGTAGCCGGTTCTGGGGCTCTTGCAGCCGACCATCCTCACAACTATATAAAAGGGGTTATTCACAGGGGAGAGTTTGTCAGTGACGCCACCAAAGGGTTGCGGTGATGGTTGGTGACACTGCCGCTGCCTTGACTTGGTATGGGACGCCCGGGGCTGATGGAGCGGGGCAGCAGGATGGTATCCCTTCCACGTGTAGGGGAGGTGTTGTGCCGGGGCCCAGGTGTATGGGGAAGGATGCTGCGGAGTGTATTCTGCAGGGTTGGACCGGGTGATATTGGTGTACTCAATGTTCTAGAAGAATTCACACAGAGTCCAAATGGTAAACCAAATTGCCAGTGACCGGTGACCTTCGACGGGTGTATTCGGGTCCCACACCCTGGTACAGCAAACAGGGGTCCCTTCCTCCTGCGCTTAGTGTTTGTGTCCTTAGTTTGACTACTCCGCTTGAAATGGGGAAGTCCACTCCCGGTGATTTTTGTGTGTAGGGAGCTGTGGCCTGTGAGAACTGACCCATGGGATCTTAGCAGGCAATTGTGGAGCCCTATCCCCCTCATTGGGCTTCTGTCTCACTCTATCTGGGCCTCCTGTGGGACAAGACCTGTAATCTTGTCCCCGGCTGGTCAATTAGAAAGGGGCTTGAAACTGTCCTTGCTCTAGGGTCCAAGTACCCCGACTGTGCACGGTTTCCGGACCGGATCCCCACTGTCGATACCGGCGGGCTACAACCTTGCCCCGGTCCACTTAAGGTCTCCCTCGACCGGATCTCCGTCACCTGTGGCCCTGTCTGTCGACTGCCACCTAGTCAGTAGTCCGGTAGTCTAGAGGCTCCAACCCCTGACAGGGTAGTCACTTCACACTCCTCTCACTTCCTCCTCCTTAGCATGACTTTCTTGTTTCCTCCCAGAACACCTCAGGACCCCTAGGTGAGCATCACCATCCACTTGGCCCCGCTCACTTGTGTGTCCCTCCTATTGTCAAAGGGGGTGACTAGGCTTTGCTGGCTGATGTTGTGTACCTGGGTGTGGGTTTGGTGTTGTGGTGCCAAGCAGGAGGGGTGCAGTCATCTGTGACACCCTGATTTTGTCAGGGCGTCACACACTCACATGACTATCCATTCTTGCCGTCAGCACTGGAGAAACCTGAAAATGTGCCATACACATGTTGCAAATCTTCAGAAGTCAGCAGTCACATAGAGTGACTGCAGACTTTCATCACAGACCTGGAAAAAAACCCTTTAAATATAGCATTAATCACTGTAGCATATCCAATCGTAAAAGTCTGAAATATACTCATTGTCAAGATTCATCTCTGGTTGCCGGTTTCAGTGATACTTACATGACCACTTATATGCAATTTTCATACTAATAGTCACATGAAGACTAGCTTTACTTATTGCTTCTCTCAGTGAAAAAAAGAGGCTGTAGTATTTTACTGAATATGAAGAGAATTAGGAAATGTATCACTTTAAATTATAAATGTATTCTGGTCTCCATTTTATTTAGTTGTATTCAGCATTATTAAACAGGGTGTGTGGACTAGAAGCGTAAGATTTTGTGTTTCATCTGAGTGTTGTGACAGTGAAGTGTATTGTAACTCCTAAATAGACTATAGCCAATAAGCTTTCTGTGCTGCTATATGTAAAGAAGAGAGAAAGTACAGCTGAACTGTTTAAACTGCTTTAACCCCTTCACCATCAAGTCTGTTTTCCCCTTCCTGACCAGGCTAGTTTTTATCAATACTGCCCAGAGTCACTTTATATGGTAATGCTGGAATGTTGTGTCAGTCTCCGTAAGAAGAATAGCTTCCCCTTTAGACTACATCTTAGCTTCTCATACAGCCAGATCAGATCTCATACTTTGCACTGAAGAGAGACAACCTTCCTGAAACATCGTGTCTGCAAATTGAGGTTGTGATCTGGCATAAATCCTGTCATACAACAAGATTTGTTGGAGGGTCACTTTGACTTCTAGGATTGCTACTTCCAATAGGTGGCACCAGAGTTCATCTTCTTCCTCCCAGAAGAGACAATTTGAATATTTCCCAGAGGAGCATTGCGGCTTAAGGCTATGTGCCCACGGGAGCTTTTTACTGCGGATTTTGCCGCGGAAAACCTGCGGATTTTTCTGGATTTTCCAGATAAATCTGCAGGTTTTAGCATGTACAGGCCCTCCCCATGTTATCCTATGGGACATGGGGAGTGTCTGTGTCCACGCTGCGGAAAGTGCGGCTGCGGAATCTCCTGCGGAGATCCCGCAGCCGCACCTAACTGCATGTCAATTATTCATGCGGATTTACTTGCGGAGATTCCGGCCCTCCGCTATGGAGATAGAGGCCGGGACGTCCGCAGGTAAATCGCGTGAAACTCCGCATGTTTCCCGCAGCTATTCCGCTGGAATCTCGCAGCTAAAAATAGCTGCGGATGCCAGCGGGCAGCTGCGGAAAACATGCAGCCGTACCTGCGAATATATCCGCAGGTACGAGCGCCCGTCGGCACATGGCCTAAAAGTCTTCTCACCGGCATGCTGGAACGGTGTGTCAGTCTCCGCAAGGAGAATAGCTTTCTCTTAAGACTACGTCTTAGCCTCTCAGACAGCCAGATCAGATCTTATACTTAGCACTGATGAGGGACAACCCCGTTGGAGGGTCACTTTGACGTCTAGGGTTACTACCTCCAATAGGTGGCACCAGAGTTTGTCTTCTTCCTCACTGACGAGACAATTTTTATATGGTAATAACTCTGTAACGCTTTAATAGATTCCAGTGATTTTGAGAATGTTTGTTCTTGACATATTGTACATCATGTCGATAGTAAATTTAGAACACTATTATTTGTGTTTATTTGTGAAAATATCAGAAATTTGGTGAACATTTACCAATTTTTAAACTTTGAATTTTTATGCCCTTTACCCAGAAATTTCTATCACAGAAATTCTTAATAAATCATATTTACTACTTGTGTAGTTTACATAATGTACATGCATTTCTTTTTGTGGGGAACCATAGTGCTTTTTCAGAGCCTATGTACTACTAGTAACCTGAAAGCCCCCAATATTTTAATAAACTGGTGACAAACCTAAGTGCAGACTTGTCTTTTTGTGGGTTGAGTTGAATGATATTTTGCGGCAATATGGGTACAGAACATGTTGGATCTTACTTTAGGGTCTACATCTACATCTCTGAAATATGTAATTCTGGTGAAACTCCAGATGGATTAATTCCCTAATGAGGCAGCAGATTGTTTTTGGCCTCTGTTCAGAGGTGTCCTTCTTTTTAAAGGTGCAAAAACTATTGTTGACCTCACTTTCAAACATGCCTAAAAAGACCAGTAAAAAGATGGACACCGTCAGACCACAGGCCAGATGGGAGATCAAAATGATTCCCTCTACCTTATCACAGTGAGTTTTCTATTGAGAAATTTGTCTGAATCACGTTTTTCAGATTTACACGTAATCTCCATTCCAAGCATTCATAAATGTAAGTCACGCCTTACTTCGATATCTGGGAGGCAGAATAAACAAATCAAAAGCAGTTGAATAATTGGCTTTATTGCTATTTTTATACCCTTGACTTTATGGTATAAGTTATAGGGCTTTTTTATTTCTCAGGTCAGTAAGATAATAGTGATTCCAGATTTATATGGTCATTTTAGGCTTGGCTACTATCACACAAGCTAATGCTTTATTTTCTTTTTCCAAAATAACTTTTACTGCATCGTTGAATTTTGAAAGCTATACCAAATGTGTCTACTTTTTTTGGATTTTTTTAATTTTACATAAATATACATATTTATTTGTATAATACTGTTTTAATTTTTTTTTCATTATTTTCTAAAATATTTTTACAATTTGTTTTTACTTCTTGTTATTTCTTTTTATTTGGTTCCCATATGGGACGTTAAATTTTATTAGTTTGATCATTGCAAGACATTATACCATGACCAGCATTGCAATACATTATACCTGTCAGTGTGACACTGACACATTTCTTTTAGACCATGCTCCTAACATGGTCTAACAGGCTTGTTATTAGGTCATCACAACCTTGGTTTGCCATAGCAATGATCAGACCAATGTGTTCACATTGTGGTGGTCCTGATTGGGTGGGACATGGAGCACACTCCCTCTCTCATCGTTCTTAATGATGTGATCGCCATGACCTCGGCATTTAGCAGATTAAACAGCCAGGGGAGAAGCAGAGACCATACTTGACTGTGATCTCTGCTCTACCTTACGCCGAGCTGCCTCTGGTGATCGCAATTGCCCAGCTCCTGTGCCTGCACAATCGCCATGCTGTAAATTTACGTCATAAGTCGTGAACCCCTATATAACCATGATGTAAACTAATGCCAAAGGTCGTGAAGGGGTTAAAGGGGAGACACATATTAAACTTTGTTCACATTGTAAATGGGGTCCTATGGATGCATTATGTGAATAGTGTAAAGCCTAAAATGTGGTAGGCCGCCAATTCTTTCATCATATTAGTCAGAGAGATGGCAATTTTCCTCATTATGATGTTTACCCTCAACAATGTAAGCACAGTGTATGAAAACCATACAAGCTCTTTAACTCTGAGTGGCTGAGATACATTTTGTCTATTGCAGGCGACAGAAGGCCAAAATTTCAGTTATTAGAATATTACAACCAAATCTTCATAATTCATTTTGTAAAATATAGTACACATGAAGATTAAGCTGATTTACCATTTACAGTAGTGAACCTGGAGTTCGCAAGGTATTGTAATCTTCAAGACCTTGCTAGAAAAACCAATCTTATGGAGATATTTCCCATATGTCAACTCACCGTATGCTTTTTTGCTTTAGGAATGTACTGAAGAGGCTTAGATTGTGGAATTTGGTACTAATTTCAGGCTCCTGACGTACAGAACCAGACAGTTAAAAATAACCATCTCTCACCCATAAACAAAACAACCAATGATCAATTACATTCTCTTTCTTTCCACTCACATGTAACCATGGCTTGATGCCAAGAAAGGATCAGGTTTGATGTTTATACACCTACTAAGGAAGAACATGTGATGTAGAAGGATTTCAGTGTAAGCTTTATCTTCTAAAAACGTAGAGCTGCAAAGTCAAAGCTTTACAGACATGTTCGTTTTGATCAACCCTGACCATTGATAATTGATGAAGGCAAGTAACGAGTTGGCAGCCATATAAGGAGGTAGAAGACGTGGTCATATGATATTAATGGTTACCATTCTACAAATCTCCAAGATAAATGTGCAGATTCATCTCTGTTTTCTGTACATCAGACATACAGAACTACATAAATGAATTTACGTATGAAATATTTATGTTTCGTTTGGGCTTATAGGAAGAAAGGAAGAAATATAAACAAAATAAAAGCATCTCACTGCTATAGTAAAAGTGGTGGAGAAGTAGAGCATGTGCTTCTTGTTATATTGTTGGTATAAACAAATGTTAACATGCAATGAATACGCACACGCAAAACAATAAATTGGAAGTAGATGTACGTTAAAACATTGACAAATATTAGTGAAGATTGTTTATAAATAAAAATAATAGTTTTCATTTATATAATGCCTTATACATTGGCTTTTTAGTGTGCAGCTGTATGCATCTTATATTTACTATGTTTTTTTCAGCTAGCACCTATTCACACTTGTTGGATGTCCGGGTCAGTTTTTTTGAAATATTTGTAGTGAGCACTCCGCCCTATAAACCAGGCTGAGCTCATATCCTTTCTAGCAGGAGTCTTAGCTGCCCAAACATGGAGGTTAGTGCAGATAGTGGCATTTCAAGTTAGGTACCCGGATTATTGAGATTACCCTGCTGTTGGTTTACGGGCTTACATGCATTGGCCAATACATAAACTAAAAATCTTATTTTTTCATATAGCATTAATGCAGTACCAGAGTTCCCTTATACACTGTTGGCTTTTTAGTGTGCAGTTGTATGCATCTTATATTTACTATGTTTTTTCAGCTAGCACCTATTCAAACTTGTTGGATGTGCGGGTCAGATTTTTTTAAATAATTGTCTATGAGTGGGCCTGACTGTGCTCTGTGTGTATGTATGACATGTATGTTCCTGTGTGTCTGTGTATTAGTGCTTGTCTAAGTGGCCCTGACTGCGCTCTGTATGGATGTATGACATGTACAGTATGTGCCTGTGTGTCTATGTATTAGTGCTTGTCTATGCGTGGGCTTGACTGCGCTCTGTGTGCAAGTATGACAAAAAACAAAACGTGATGAACAGCTGAAAATACCTAAGCCATAATAAAAGGTGTGCTTCATGCTGGTGAACGACCAAGTGGAGGGAAAGAAAAAAGCTCCAGCATATGTATATATAGAGCACATCACTACTAAATGACAATGAAAAAACTTTATTAAACACCACACGTTACAATTATACAAATAAAACCATTTAAAACCACGGGGTATGAAACCCCAATAAGACCATCAGTCACCCAGCCACAATATAAACAATGTGAAAAACTGAAACCCCAGAAAAGTCAATAATGCTGCACAATAAACAATGCAAATATAAAGGCATCAATAGTGTGCAAGGCATGTACAAATAATCATGGCTGCAAAATCAGGTCTGTTACACCCAAAATCCACATGATATGGAACATTAACTAACATAGCCAAGGGTCACATAAAGGATGAAATGCCCTATGATACCTCAAGGTGTATATGGAGACCAGCAAAATGAGAAGGTCCACAGATAACAATGGCTGGGGGCTAACCCCACACGTATTGTTTATTGTACAGCATTATTGACTTTACTGGGGTTCCAGTTTTTCATATTGTTTATATTGTGGCTGGGTGACTGAGGTCTAATGAGGTTGCATACCCCGTGATTTTCAAAATGGTATATATACTTGTAACATTTGTGGTGTTTAATAAAGTTTTTTCATTGTTATTTATTAGTGGTGTGCTCTATATTCATCTCTGGCAAAAATTAAGAGACCACTGCAAAATGTTCAGTTTTTATGATTTTTCTCTTTATAGGTATATTTTTGAGTAAAATGTAAATTGTTCTTTTATTCTATAAAACTATTGACAATGTCTCCAAATTTGGTTTTTATTCATAATTATTATTATAGTATTATTCGGTCACTATGTGGTCTGGTCATGGGGTGTTGGTATTTGACCCTTATATATGGTTGTTTTTGGTCACGATGTGGTGGTAATACAGTTAGGTCCAGAAATATTTGGACAGTGACACAATTTTCGCGAATTGGGCTCTGCATGCCACCACATTGGATTTGAAATGAAATCTCTACAACAGAATTCAAGTGCAGATTGTAACGTTTAATTTGAAGGTTTGAACAAAAATATCTGATAGAAATTGTAGGAATTGTACACATTTCTTTACAAACACTCCACATTTTAGGAGGTCAAAAGTAATTGGACAAATAAACCAAACCCAAACAAAAAATTTTTATTTTCAATATTTTGTTGCGAATCCTTTGGAGGCAATCACTGCCTTAAGTCTGGAACCCATGGACATCACCAAACGCTGGGTTTCCTCCTTCTTAATGCTTTGCCAGGCCTTTACAGCCGCAGCCTTCAGGTCTTGCTTGTTTGTGGGTCTTTCCGTCTTAAGTCTGGATTTGAGCAAGTGAAATGCATGCTCAATTGGGTTAAGATCTGGTGATTGACTTGGCCATTGCAGAATGTTCCACTTTTTTGCACTCATGAACTCCTGGGTAGCTTTGGCTGTATGCTTGGGGTCATTGTCCATCTGTACTATGAAGCGCCGTCCGATCAACTTTGCGGCATTTGGCTGAATCTGGGCTGAAAGTATATCCCGGTACACTTCAGAATTCATCCGGCTACTCTTGTCTGCTGTTATGTCATCAATAAACACAAGTGACCCAGTGCCATTGAAAGCCATGCATGCCCATGCCATCACGTTGCCTCCACCATGTTTTACAGAGGATGTGGTGTGCCTTGGATCATGTGCCGTTCCCTTTCTTCTCCAAACTTTTTTCTTCCCATCATTCTGGTACAGGTTGATCTTTGTCTAATCTGTCCATAGAATACTTTTCCAGAACTGAGCTGGCTTCATGAGGTGTTTTTCAGCAAATTTAACTCTGGCCTGTCTATTTTTGGAATTGATGAATGGTTTGCATCTAGATGTGAACCCTTTGTATTTACTTTCATGGAGTCTTCTCTTTACTGTTGACTTAGAGACAGATACACCTACTTCACTGAGATTGTTCTGGACTTCAGTTGATGTTGTGAACGGGTTCTTCTTCACCAAAGAAAGTATGCGGCGATCATCCACCACTGTTGTCATCAGTGGACGCCCAGGCCTTTTTGAGTTCCCAAGCTCACTAGTCAATTCCTTTTTTCTCAGAATGTACCCGACTGTTGATTTTGCTACTCCAAGCATGTCTGCTATCTCTCTGATGGATTTTTTCTTTTTTTTCAGCCTCAGGATGTTCTGTTTCACCCAAATTGAGAGTTCCTTAGACCGCATGTTGTCTGGTCACAGCAACAGCTTCCAAATGCAAAACCACACACCTGTAATCAACCCCAGACCTTTTAACTACTTCATTGATTACAGGTTAACGAGGGAGACGCCTTCAGAGTTAATTGCAGCCCTTAGAGTCCCTTGTCCAATTACTTTTGGTCCCTTGAAAAAGAGGAGGCTATGCATTACAGAGCTATGATTCCTAAACCCTTTCTCCGATTTGGATGTGAAAACTCTCATATTGCAGCTGGGAGTGTGCACTTTCAGCCCATATTATATATATAATTGTATTTCTGAACATGTTTTTGTAAACAGCTAAAATAACAAAACTTGTGTCACTGTCCAAATATTTCTGGACCTAACTGTATGTGGTCCGGTCACGCTATGGTGGTATTTTTCCCTTGTATATGGTATTATTCGGTCACTATGTGGTCTAGTAACAGTGTGGTGCTATTTCTCCCTTGTATTTGGTTGTATTCGGTCACTATGTGGTGGTAATATGTTGTCTAGTCATGGAGTGGCGATATTTTTCCCTTGTATGTGGTTGTAGTCAGTCACTATGTGGTGGTAATATGTGATCTGGTCACGATGTGGCGGTATTTTACTCTTGTATGTGGTGGTATTGGTTTTGTTTCGGTGGATTGTGTTGTGTATGGAGGTCACTTTTTCTCTTTATCAATAAGGGAAGATTATTTCCAATACAGATTAAATACTTGAATATTTAACCCCTCTCTGTCCTGTGATTATTACACTGCAGCAAATATGCACTTACAGAGGTTCTCCACTGAAAACAAGTAATCACCTCTTCTACGGCCAGGTGCACACATTTAGTATTTGGTAAGTATTTTACCTCAGTATTTGTAACCAAAACCAGGAGTGGTAAAATAAGAGGAAAAGTAGAATAGAGACACGGGCATCACTGCTGTATTTTTCACCCACTCCTGGATTTGGCTACAAATACTGATGTAACATACTGACCAAATACTGAAAGTGTGAACCTTGCCTAAGCATAAGTGATAACTTATTGATCAGTGGGCATCCGATTGCTGGGACCTGCACTGATCTGCAAAATGTGCAACTTTTATCCCCATTACACTGGAGCTCATGTCCGACTTGACTCCTGATCCATTCATTCCCTCAGTGGCTGCGAGCGCTGTGCTTGGCTTTTTCAGGCTTCCCCAAAGAGGATGAATGGAGCTGCGGTCACAAATCTGACATGCTGCTGCATTTTATAAGGGAGATAAAAGTGTCCTGTCCAGGATAAAAGTTCCACATTCTTCCGATCAGTGCGCTTTCCACTGGTCTGGTTCCACCAATCAATAAATTATCACTTACCGAACCTGTGGATCAGTGATAACTTGTCACCAAAGAACCCTCTACTGCAAACTACAGTAATTATACATCAGTTATGGTGAACAGTTGATGTGCAGGAGCCGCCTGTGTTTTACAGTCATTGCTCCACTATAAGGCTGAGTGCCCACGATCAGTGCTTTGGATGTAGCAAGCTTCAGCTGCATCCAAAACGCTGCAATGTACAGTACAAGCATAGTGGATGGATTTCTAGAAATCCAATGCCCACTATGCTTGTTTTTTCCACAGCAAACACTGACCTGCGGTGCGTCTTTCCAGACCGCAGCATGTCAATTGTTTGCTGTTGAATAGCTTGCTTCCTCCGTAGGAAGAATAGAAGCAAGAGACCACAGCACCCGGACCCTGATCATGGGTACAAGCAGCTGCGGTCTCCTGTGTTCACCTGTGGAGAAGACTTGCAGACTCGCAGGTCAGGACTCACTGCGTCCAAGACGTAGTGAGTCCTGATCGTGGGCACGTACCCTGACGGAGATAATGGCTAATGGGTATTTGCATATAGCTGTAGGATGGGCCCCTAGAGTTAATTCTTCTGGTGGGCCCCAGACACCCCAGACCGACCCTGTTAAGCTTGGTCAGAAAAAACTTGGGACCCTCTTGTAAGCCATTTACTTTTAATAAATATATAAATAAAGGGATAGCACAAGACATTATTTTCCCTTATGATCTATGGAACGTGTATGTAGTAAGGAGGTTCAGAACCCTTACTAAAGATGGCGCTGAAGGAATAGTTTGTGTACTGAGCATGTATGCATAACATTGCGGTCATTGGCGCAGAGACAAGTCTATCATTTTTTTGTTAACGCAACACTTCCGGGACGCTGCACATGGAGCGTGCTTTGAAAGTCTGTTGTCATAATGGGTGAGCAGTTTTAAGATTAATCAATTTTAAGCTGCGCGATGACTGTTGATTTATTGATGTAATTATGAAATTTTGCACAATGCACAAAAAGCACGTTATATATAAGCACATGATGCACTGTCAATTTTGGATGATGTAATGTTGTATGTACTCATAGCAATTTGCACAATGTATGCATATGAATTTTTATGATATTTAAAAATTTGGCATAATTTTGTTTGATAAGCAATATGTAAATGAGTCACTATAACCTTACAATTTTGTAACCACATTGTCAGAAGAAGGTTGAACTGAGAACCAAAACATCACTATGCACCTGTGTGACCAATAAAGGTCAAGTAAGTTATACAATTTGTGGAGTGCTGCCTGCTATTTTTTGTCTTTTTCATGGATCGTCATCTGAAGAAACCGCAAGGAGGGAATATTGCACCCTAAATAAGTTTTTTTCTGTTTTTGTGCTGGTTCAAATTTTTTTTTATACATATGTCGTGGGCGGAGGAGGGGACGCTGCGCTCACCCACTGCTCGGGTCCGGCTGCTGCTGCTACTGCTTGGTGGTGGCTCGAGCGGTGGGCCGGATCCCGGGGACTCGAGCGGCGTTCCTCGCCCGTGAGTGAAAGGGGGTGGTTTGGGTTCGGGATATTGTCCGTGACGCCACCCACGGTTGTGGTGAGGTTGGTGACACCACCGCTGCTCTGGACGGGGATCCCGGGAGCGGTGACAAGGAGCAGCTTAGATGTTGTTTTCTCCCCTCCGTGGGTAGGGGGGTTGGTTGTCCCGGGGCCCCGGTAAGGGTAGGGATGGATGGCAGGCGGGTTACGGGGCCCGGTGAGGTGCAAGGTCGCGGGGGCAGCGCTGTGCCGCATGGCACGGTGGTACTCACTCAGCCAGTAATTCACACGGAGTCTCTGGTCAAACAAACAGCTAGATGGACGGGTCCCACAGGCGGCTGCGGTTGTTCTCCTCCCGGTAGGTTGATGGTGACTGCCTTTCCCTGCACCTGTGTTGTGTTTACGGTTCCAATGGCTTCCCACCGGTAACCCGCTCCCCAGCTTGGATGGATGCTGAAGGAGCCCCTTTTGCCCGCAGGCTCTAGCCCTGGGAACTGTAGCCTTGGCGGTGACTGTGTTTCCCTTTACGGTGTGAGCTGTTGCCTTCAATCGGGTTTTGACTGCTGGGAAACCCCAGAGGTTCCCTTTGCTAACGGATTTGATCAGTTTTACGGCGACTCCTAGCCTTGTCGGGGTCCGTAAGCCCTGCCGGATGGTGCTGGCTTCTCTTTGCTCTCCGATCCGGTACCGCCGGGCCACCACCCGTCCACAGTCCTTATGGTTTGCTCCAATCAGCCTCTCCTGCAGACGGTCACCACCGTCTGCCAACCTTGCTGTATGTGCCCGGGCCACACACCCGGACACGGTCAGTCTCCTCTCTACTGCCACTTCACTTCTCACTTCAACTCCTCTCAAAACTGAACTGAACTGCTTTTCCCGCCTCCAGGACTGTGAACTCCTCGGTGGGCGGGACCAACCGCCTGGCCCACCCCCTGGTGTGGACATCAGCCCCTGGAGGAAGGCAACAAGGATTTTTGTGTTTGACTTCGGTGCGCCTAACCGGGGTGTGGGGTGTGTTGGTGTAGTTCTGTGCCGACCTGGCTTGTCCAGGGCTCCACATTCCCCCTTAGTAAAATGCAGACCGTCCGCGGGCTGCCCGTCCATCACCGGTTTTATTTTTGTTTCTGTAGAAAAGGGTAAAAACAGGTAAAACACATAAAACATTGGAACATAAGCATTTTCATGAATCTTCCCATAACGGGAGGTACGGTACTTAAACGTTGCAAACGGTAACGGCTTCCGCTCTTCTCCCACCAAAACAACCTGGCCCTGATGCTGCACCTAAGAAGTGGGCAGCACCCTTTGCCCCAGTCCATCACCAGGCTGCCCGAGTGGGTTCTGTCCCTTTCCTCCAGGCCCGTCCTCCAAATCAGCCTCTCCGGAGGCGGTAACGGAATCAAGCCAACACATTTTTATTTACATCCCACTAAGTTTGTGGTTGCCCTGCCAGTTCTCGGGCTTGTCCGTAAGAAGTCCCTTACGCAACGGTTGCAGGAAGTCCCTACGGGGACTAGTTGCCGGCAACGGCCGGTTCAATCAAAGTTCCAATCAGGTGACATCTTCGGTTAATTCTCTTATCATTCACAACTTTTAAACTGTACTGGTGGTCCCAACGGGGACAACTTGCAGCGGAGCTCCGCTGCCATCACTCTGACTCTTCTGCTGAGGTGGCCTCATCATCTGCTGCTAACATTTCGAACATGCAGTGACAGGCCTGTTGAGAGAGGGGTGCCCGGTATCCGTTTCCACCGGTGCGCGGGGTGTAGTAAACCACCGGCTCTCCCTCGTAGCGGAGACGCTCACTCGCCTTCTCGAATTCAGAGGTGGGCTCGGCGCCAGGGCCGGAGTCATTATCTTTTGTCCCTGCGCCAGGCGGGTTGCCACCAGCTGCCGCAGTCTTCAGGCCTCCGACATCCAGCACGTCAGATTCTAGTGTGGTAACACGGGGTAGCAGGTCAGGTTGGTCAACACTGAGGCGCCCCATGAGTAATGGCGGGGACGATGCGAGGGCCGAGACTGAGCCGGGCCCCCCAGCCGCAGTGGCCGGTCCTGGTAGGACATGGGGACGTGGATTACCCGTCGGCTCCGTCACATCTGCTCCCATCCCATACATTGGGGCAGTCACAACCAGCATTTCAACCTCCTTGGTCCACTGCTCCATCATGAGGTATATCTGATTCTGCTGGCGTTGGTTGAACTCAACTACTCTGGCCTTCATCCACGCCACGGTCCCGGGCTCGGACACAGCGCCTGGTGCCATTCTGGCCGGGGCCTCTGATACATCTTCGTTAAGGGGCCACGGTCTCGGCGGCTCCCACAGGAGCGGTTCAGGGCGGCCCTGAGCGTCTGCAGCCGGTCGGTCCGCCGGGGCGGGTTGGCAGGTTTTTGCTACCGGTTGGACGGGTAGCGGGCCTAGTGGCGGGGCGTCAGCGGCTAACACGGGTAGTGGGGGAAGAGTCAGGGTGAGCGGGTGCAGGCCGGGGCCCCCAGCCGCAGTGGCCAATCCCTCAGGAATACAGGGGCGTGGGTCTATTACCCGCTCCTCCAAATCCTCCTCCACCTCGCGTCTCCGCATAGCAGCCACCACGTCCGCCATGTCAGTCTCCCACTCCTCCAGGAGGAGCTGCATGTGGGCCTGCAGACGGTTACTCAGCGGGGCGGTCCGGTCCCTCACCCACGCCGCGGTGCCTGACGCGGGGACTACGGGGTTGCTGGTGCGGCTGTACATCTCAGCCATAGTGCTTTCCAGGAACCCAGTATTGCTGCAGAGTCCTGGCGTCCCTGCTCCTATAACCGCGGATTACATGCGGCCAGATGCCATCTGTCCTCCTTAGTCTTTTTCCGGCTCCTCCTCTACAGGGACGGTGTTTCAGCTTTCGCGCCTCCACTATTCGGGGAGACGCTCGAGCGGGGACTTTTCGCGCCCAAAATGGCGGCTTCTCCAAATTTTCGGCCGGACACCTCCGGCGGTCACAAGGTGCACCTCTACCAGATGGCAGAGCGGTAAGATCCTGTTTGTGACGCCAAGTTGTCGTGGGCGGAGGAGGGGACGCTGCGCTCACCCACTGCTCGGGTCCGGCTGCTGCTGCTACTGCTCGGTGGTGGCTCGAGCAGTGGGCCGGATCCCGGGGACTCGAGCGGCGTTCCTCGCCCGTGAGTGAAAGGGGGTGGTTTGGGTTAGGGAAATTGTCCGTGACGCCACCCACGGTTGTGGTGAGGTTGGTGACACCACCGCTGCTCTGGACGGGGATCCTTGGAGCGGTGACAAGGAGCAGCTTAGATGTTGTTTTCTCCCCTCCGTGGGTAGGGGGGTTGGTTGTCCTGGGGCCCCGGTAAGGATAGGGATGTATGGCAGGCGGGTTACGGGGCCTGGTGAGTAGAGATGAGCGAACCGGTCCCGGTTCGGCTCGAGGTTGGTTCGCCGAACGGAGATCCCGTTCGAGTTCGGCTCGTCGAACGTTCGACGAACCGAACTCGAACTGCATAGGAAACAATGGCAGGCAATCACAAACACATAAAAACACCTAGAAAACACCCTCAAAGGTGTCCAAAAGGTCACAAACAACTCACAACACAACACAAACACATGGGAAAGTGACAAGGACATATACTTATGCAAAAACAAAAGAGCTGGACAAGGAAAAAGAGGAGGAGACACAGATATAGGCATTGCACGCCCTTCTAAAGTCATGTAAAACACCGCAAGGTGACTCCAAGCGGAGTCTCCCTTTTTTCCAAAAATTGGGCCCCACACACACCCACCCATTCAGTGGCAGCACTTGTGCCCCAGTTGTACACTTCACAGCTAGATTTGCATCAAGCACATTCAAAAATACGCCATAATTAACCGTCCCCAGGATGACACCGGGGTAGGTAGCAAAGTCTTTGCTGAACCATGACTTGTTCATCTTGGCTTCTTTTAAAAACAATGTAAGCAAGGGTTACTCCAAGCGGAGTCTCCCTTTTTTTCCAAAAATTGTGCCCCACACACACCCACCCATTCAGTGGCAGCACTTGTGCCCTAGTTGTACACTTCACAGCTAGATTTGCATCAAGCACATTCAAAAATACGCCATAATTAACCGTCCCCAGGATGACACCAGGGTAGGTAGCAAAGTCTTTCCTGATCCCAGCTCTGTTCATCTTGGCTTCTTTTAAAAACACAGCAAGCAAGGGTTACTCCAAGTGGAGTCTCCCTTTTTTCCAAAAATTGGGCCACACAGACACCCACCCCATCAGTGGCAGCACTTGGGCCCTAGTTGCAAACAGGATGTTTTGATTTGCATCAAGCACATTCAAAAATACGCCATAATTAACCGTCCCCAGCATGACACCGGGGTAGGTAGATAAAGTCTTTGCTGAACCATGACTTGTTCATCTTGGCTTCTTTTAAAAACAATGTAAGCAAGGGTTACTCCAAGCGGAGTCTCCCTTTTTTTCCAAAAATTGTGCCCCACACACACCCACCCATTCAGTGGCAGCACTTGTGCCCTAGTTGTACACTTCACAGCTAGATTTGTATCAAGCACATTCAAAAATACGCCATAATTAACCGTCCCCAGGATGACACCAGGGTAGGTAGCAAAGTCTTTCCTGATCCCAGCTCTGTTCATCTTGGCTTCTTTTAAAAACACAGCAAGCAAGGGTTACTCCAAGCGGAGTCTCCCTTTTTTCCAAAAATTGGGCCACACAGACACCCACCCCATCAGTGGCAGCACTTGGGCCCTAGTTGCAAACAGGATGTTTTGATTTGCATCAAGCACATTCAAAAATACGCCATAATTAACCGTCCCCAGGATGACACCGGGGTAGGTAGATAAAGTCTTTGCTGAACCATGACTTGTTCATCTTGGCTTCTTTTAAAAACAATGTAAGCAAGGGTTACTCCAAGCGGAGTCTCCCTTTTTTCCAAAAATTGGGCCACACAGACACCCACCCCATCAGTGGCAGCACTTGGGCCCTAGTTGCAAACAGGATGTTTTGATTTGCATCAACCACATTCAAAAATACGCCATAATTAACCGTCCCCAGGATGACACCGGGGTAGGTAGATAAAGTCTTTGCTGAACCATGACTTGTTCATCTTGGCTTCTTTTAAAAACAATGTAAGCAAGGGTTACTCCAAGCGGAGTCTCCCTTTTTTTCCAAAAATTGTGCCCCACACACACCCACCCATTCAGTGGCAGCACTTGTGCCCTAGTTGTACACTTCACAGATAGATTTGCATCAAGCACATTCAAAAATACGCCATAATTAACCGTCCCCAGGATGACACCGGGGTAGGTAGATAAAGTCTTTGCTGAACCATGACTTGTTCATCTTGGCTTCTTTTAAAAACAATGTAAGCAAGGGTTACTCCAAGCGGAGTCTCCCTTTTTTTCCAAAAATTGTGCCCCACACACACCCACCCATTCAGTGGCAGCACTTGTGCCCTAGTTGTACACTTCACAGCTAGATTTGCGTCACGCACATTCCAAATCCACAAGCATTTACTCTCCCCAGGGTGACACAGGGGTTGTAAATTCCTTCTGGATCCATGACTTGTTCATTTTGATGAACGTCAGTCTGTCCACATTGTCACTGGACAGACGCGTGCGCTTATCTGTCAGCACACACCCAGCAGCACTGAAGACACGTTCAGAGACAACACTGGCAGCTGGACACGACAAAATCTCCAAGGCGTAAGTTGAGAGCTCTGGCCATTTTTCTAGGTTTGAAGCCCAAAAGGAGCAAGGCTCCATTTGCAAAGTCATGGCATCGATGTTCATTTGGAGATACTCCTGTATCATCCTCTCCAGCCGTTGACTATGTGTCAGATTTGTTTTCTCTGGTGGCCTTGCAAAGGAGGGTCTAAAAAAATTATGAAAAGATTCCATAAAATTGCTGTTACCAGCACCAGATACGGTCCTACTGGTACGTGTAGACTGTTGAAGATGACGAGACCGTCCCATGTTTGTCAAGTTACAACTGGGAGATTCACTCCCTGCACCTGCACGGTTGTTTGGTGGAAAAGCGGATCTAAGATCGAGAAACAGCTTCTGCTGATACTCCTGCATACGTGCGTCCCTTTCTATGGCTGGAATTATGTCACAAAATTTGGACTTGTACCGGGGATCTAATAGTGTGGCAAGCCAGTAGTCATCATCACTTCTAATTTTGACAATACGAGGGTCATGTTGGAGGTAGTGCAACAAGAAGGCACTCATGTGTCTTGCGCAGCCATGCGGACCAAGTCCACGCTGTGTTTGTGGCATAGAGGTGCTAACCGTTCTTTCTTCCTCTGACATCTCCCCCCAACCTCTTTCAACTGAAATTTGACCAAGGTCTCCCTCATCTGCTGAGTCTTCCATGTCCATGGACAGTTCGTCCTCCATTTCCTCATGTCCTCCTGCACCTTCCTCAACATCTCGCCTGCTACCATGCGCCCTTGTTGATCCCTGTCCCCCATGCTCCCATGCCTGGCGCCTTGGTGATGATGAACGTCTGGACCTTGGTGATGTTGTTGTGTCTTGCGCATATGAATCCTCCTGTAGTTCATCCCCTTCCTGTTGTCCCACCCCCTGACTCCGAATAGTGTTTAGCGTGTGTTCCAGCATGTAAATGACTGGAATCGTCATGCTGATAATGGCATTGTCAGCGCTAAACATATTCGTCGCCATGTCGAAACTGTGTAGAAGGGTGCATAGGTCCTTGATCTGAGACCACTCCATCAGGGTGATCTGCCCCACCTCTGCATCTCGTTGGCCCAGGCTATACGTCATGACGTATTGCACCAGGGCACGGCGGTGCTGCCACAGTCGCTGTAACATGTGGAGAGTTGAATTCCAGCATGTCGCCACATCGCATTTCAGGCGATGAACCGGCAGGCCAAAAGATTCCGGAGCGATGCAAGTCGCTCAGCTGCGGCGCTTGAACGGCGGAAGTGAGCAGACAGTTTTCGTGCCCTGTTCAGAAGGCCATCTAGGCCGGGATACTGTGTTAAAAATTGCTGCACGACAAGGTTCAACACGTGAGCCATACAAGGTACGTGTGTCACCTTGCCCAGGCGAAGGGCCGCACCCAGGTTTGCAGCATTGTCGCACACGGCCTTACCAGGCTGCAGGTTGAGTGGAGACAACCATTTATTAAACTCGGACCGCAGAGCTGACCACAACTCCTCAGCTGTGTGACTCTTATTCCCAAGACATGTCAAGCTAAAGACCGCCTGATGCCGTTGCGCTCTGCTGCCAGCATAGTAATGAGGGGTGCGTGATTCCTTCTGCGCAGTGAGAACGCTGGTGGCCTGACCAGGCAGGCTTGGGGCGGAGGTGGAGGACCCAGATGAGGTGGAGGATGCAGAAGCAGTGGCGGAACTTGGACAGACAGAGGATTGACACACAAGTCGTGGGGACGGCAAGACTTGTGAAGCAGACCCTTCACCATCTATCACCATAGTTACCCAGTGCCCAGTCAGCGACATGTACCGTCCCTGTCCATGCTTACTGGTCCAAATATCGGTGGTGAAATGCACCCGTTCACACACAGAGTTTCTCAATGAAGCGGTGATGTTGTGTGCGACATGCTGGTGTAGCGCGGGCACACCTTTCTTAGAAAAGTAGTGGCGACTAGGCATCTGGTACTGGGGCACAGCGACAGACATAAGGTCTCTAAAATCCTGTGTGTCCACAAGGCGGAAAGGCAGCATTTCTGTAGCCAACAGCTTACAGAGGGATAGAGTCAACCTCTTAGCTTTGTCATGGGTCGCAGGAAATGGCCTTTTATTTGTCCACATCTGAGGGACAGAGATCTGGCTGCTGTGTGTAGACGGTGTTGAGCAGGGTGTCCCTGGAAAAATGCAGGTTTGTGAGGAAAGTGCAGGCAGAGACATGATGTTGCCTTCATCCAAAGTTGGTGCTATCGATGTCTGAGAGAGCTGTACACACTCACTTGTTTCCCCTTCCAAAACAACTGACGACCTACCAAGCAAACTGCCTGTTGCGGTTACAGTGGTGGAAGTTGTGGGTGGAAAAACAGGTGTGACAGCTGTCCCCACAGTCCTATAAGATGACGAGCGCGCGGATGCACTGGAAGGGGCAGGCGGTGGATGGTTCGCTCCGCTAGGCCGCATTGCAGCACGGTGAGCTTCCCACCGGGCCATATGATATTTATTCATGTGACGATTCATGGAAGAAGTTGTCAAACTGCTGAGGTTTTGACCTCTACTAAGAGAACCATGACAAATTTTACAGATCACATAATTTGGGCGATCTTTTTCTATGTCAAAAAAGGACCAGGCTAGGCAAGGCTTAGAGGCCATGCGACCTGTTGATCCACCCCGAATAATGCTCAGAGGCAGAGTGGTGGCTGAGGATGCAGTTGTAGACGTGCTACCAGTACTCCGACTCTGTCCAGGAAGGCGCAAGGTAACTTCGTCATCAGTTGCATCCTCCTCCACCACCTCTGTTGACCTCCTCGAGTGCCTGACTGTGGGTTGACAGTAGGTGGGATCTAGAACTTCATCATCAATTGTTGTGTTTGCACTCCCCTCCCCCTCAGACCGAGCCTCTTCTTGCCCTGACCGAATATTTAAGTTGTCATCCCAATCGGGTATCTGAGTCTCATCTTCATCAGTATGTTCCTCATTGTCTATAACCACAGGTGTTACAGTTTGTGACAAAGGGTCAACATTATGCTCCGAAACTTGGTCCTCACGGCCTGAATCAGAGTCACAAAGGTTCTGGGCATCACTGCAGACCATTTCCTGTTCTGTACTCACTGTAGCTTGGGAGCAGACCTCTGATTCCCAGGCTATAGTGTGACTGAACAGCTCTGCAGACTCAGCCATCTCAGTTCCACCATACTGTGCAGGGCTGATGGAGACTTCAGAGCTGGGAGAAATCAAGTTTGATTGGGATGACAACTCAGAGGACTGGTGTTTTTTGGATGCGGTACTTGAAGTGGCTGAGAGGGCACTTGTTGGACCACTTGAGATCCATTCAAGCATTTTCCTTTTTTGCCCATCATCTACCTTTGTTCCTGTTGTTCGTGTCCGTAAAAAAGGGAGCACATCGGATTGTACACGGTAAGTAGTAGACATCTTACTTTTGCTGGTAGATGGTCTATCTTCAGCAGATGATAATGGAGCTTTGCCACCTTCCCCACGGACAAAACCTTTTTTGCCTTTTCCACCACGCCTCTTCCCCATTCCACCAGCATCTGTCATTTTGCCACTCATGTTGATTGCGACAAGATTGTGGACTGAAAATGTGGTAGTAAAAATTGAGAGGTGGTGTAGATTGCAGTGGTGGTCTAGCTTTATTAACAGCAGAATAATAAAGAATAAATATCCCTGACAATGCAACTACGGCCCTTAAACTGGCAGCAAAAATTGCTAGTATAATGGCTTAGTTATAATGAGTTGGAGTGTGCAATGCAGGCAGACGCGCTCTGCAAATGTCTTTGCACTAGTGGGACTATAGCAAAGTCCAATAGCCACGTTTAGGATGCCACTAGGTACACTGAGTGTTTGCTAGTATAATGGCTTAGTTATAATGAGTTGGAGTGTGCAATGCAGGCAGACGCGCTCTGCAAATGTCTTTGCACTAGTGGGACTATAGCAAAGTCCAATAGCCACGTTTAGGATGCCACTAGGTACACTGAGTGTTTGCTAGTATAATGGCTTAGTTATAATGAGTTGGAGTGTGCAATGCAGGCATAGGTGCTGCAAATGTCTTTGCACTAGTGTGACTAGACAAAAGTCCAATAGCCACGTTTAGGATGCCACTAGGTACACTGAGTGTTTGCTAGTATAATGGCTTAGTTATAATGAGTTGGAGTGTGCAATGCAGGTAGAGGTGCTGCAAATGTCTTTGCACTAGTGTGACTAGACAAAAGTCCAATAGCCACGTTTAGGATGCCACTAGGTACACTGAGTGTTTGCTAGTATAATGGCTTAGTTATAATGAGTTGGAGTGTGCAATGCAGGCAGACGTGCTCTGCAAATGTCTTTGCACTAGTGGGACTATAGCAAAGTCCAATAGCCACATGTAGGATGCCACTAGGTACACTGAGTGTTTGCTAGTATAATGGCTTAGTTATAATGAGTTGGAGTGTGCAATGCAGGCAGACGTGCTCTGCAAATGTCTTTGCACTAGTGGGACTATAGCAAAGTCCAATAGCCACGTTTAGGATGCCACTAGGTACACTGAGTGTTTGCTAGTATAATGGCTTAGTTATAATGAGTTGGAGTGTGCAATGCAGGCATAGGTGCTGCAAATGTCTTTGCACTAGTGTGACTAGACAAAAGTCCAATAGCCACGTTTAGGATGCCACTAGGTACACTGAGTGTTTGCTAGTATAATGGCTTAGTTATAATGAGTTGGAGTGTGCAATGCAGGCAGACGTGCTCTGCAAATGTCTTTGCACTAGTGGGACTATAGCAAAGTCCAATAGCCACGTTTAGGATGCCACTAGGTACACTGAGTGTTTGCTAGTATAATGGCTTAGTTATAATGAGTTGGAGTGTGCAATGCAAGCAGACGTGCTCTGCAAATGTCTTTGCACTAGTGGGACTATAGCAAAGTCCAATAGCCACGTTTAGGATGCCACTAGGTACACTGAGTGTTTGCTAGTATAATGGCTTAGTTATAATGAGTTGGAGTGTGCAATGCAGGTAGAGGTGCTGCAAATGTCTTTGCACTAGTGTGACTAGACAAAAGTCCAATAGCCACGTTTAGGATGCCACTAGGTACACTGAGTGTTTGCTAGCATAATGGCTTAGTTATAATGAGTTGGAGTGTGCAATGCAGGCATAGGTGCTGCAAATGTCTTTGCACTAGTGTGACTAGACAAAAGTCCAATAGCCACGTTTAGGATGCCACTAGGTACACTGAGTGTTTGCTAGTATAATGGCTTAGTTATAATGAGTTGGAGTGTGCAATGCAGGTAGAGGTGCTGCAAATGTCTTTGCACTAGTGTGACTAGACAAAAGTCCAATAGCCACGTTTAGGATGCCACTAGGTACACTGAGTGTTTGCTAGTATAATGGCTTAGTTATAATGAGTTGGAGTGTGCAATGCAGGCAGACGTGCTCTGCAAATGTCTTTGCACTAGTGGGACTATAGCAAAGTCCAATAGCCACGTTTAGGATGCCACTAGGTACACTCAGTGTTTGCTAGTATAATGGCTTAGTTATAATGAGTTGGAGTGTGCAATGCAGGCAGACGTGCTCTGCAAATGTCTTTGCACTAGTGGGACTATAGCAAAGTCCAATAGCCACGTTTAGGATGCCACTAGGTACACTGAGTGTTTGCTAGTATAATGGCTTAGTTATAATGAGTTGGAGTGTGCAATGCAGGAATAGGTGCTGCAAATGTCTTTGCACTAGTGGGACTTGACAAAAGTCCAATAGCCACGTTTAGGATGCCACTAAGTACACTGAGTGTTTGCTAGTATAATGGCTTAGTTATAATGAGTTGGAGTGTGCAATGCAGGCAGACGCGCTCTGCAAATGTCTTTGCACTAGTGGGACTATAGCAAAGTCCAATAGCCACGTTTAGGATGCCACTAGGTACACTGAGTGTTTGCTAGTATAATGGCTTAGTTATAATGAGTTGGAGTGTGCAATGCAGGCATAGGTGCTGCAAATGTCTTTGCACTAGTGTGACTAGACAAAAGTCCAATAGCCACGTTTAGGATGCCACTAGGTACACTGAGTGTTTCCTAGTATAATGGCTTAGTTATAATGAGTTGGAGTGTGCAATGCAGGCAGACGCGCTCTGCAAATGTCTTTGCACTAGTGGGACTATAGCAAAGTCCAATAGCCACGTTTAGGATGCCACTAGGTACACTGAGTGTTTGCTAGTATAATGGCTTAGTTATAATGAGTTGGAGTGTGCAATGCAGGCAGACGTGCTCTGCAAATGTCTTTGCACTAGTGTGACTATAGCAAAGTCCAATAGCCACGTTTAGGATGCCACTAGGTACACTGAGTGTTTGCTAGTATAATGGCTTAGTTATAATGAGTTGGAGTGTGCAATGCAGGCAGACGTGCTCTGCAAATGTCTTTGCACTAGTGGGACTATAGCAAAGTCCAATAGCCACGTTTAGGATGCCACTAGGTACACTGAGTGTTTGCTAGTATAATGGCTTAGTTATAATGAGTTGGAGTGTGCAATGCAGGCAGACGCGCTCTGCAAATGTCTTTGCACTAGTGGGACTATAGCAAAGTCCAATAGCCACGTTTAGGATGCCACTAGGTACACTGAGTGTTTGCTAGTATAATGGCTTAGTTATAATGAGTTGGAGTGTGCAATGCAGGCAGACGCGCTCTGCAAATGTCTTTGCACTAGTGGGACTAAAGCAAAGTCCAATAGCCACGTTTAGGATGCCACTAGGTACACTGAGTGTTTGCTAGTATAATGGCTTAGTTATAATGAGTTGGAGTGTGCAATGCAGGCAGACGTGCTCTGCAAATGTCTTTGCACTAGTGGGACTATAGCAAAGTCCAATAGCCACGTTTAGGATGCCACTAGGTACACTGAGTGTTTGCTAGTATAATGGCTTAGTTATAATGAGTTGGAGTGTGCAATGCAGGCAGACGTGCTCTGCAAATGTCTTTGCACTAGTGGGACTATAGCAAAGTCCAATAGCCACGTTTAGGATGCCACTAGGTACACTGAGTGTTTGCTAGTATAATGGCTTAGTTATAATGAGTTGGAGTGTGCAGAGGACAGGAGGGTACAGTGCCAGGATTGTGGGGCTCTGGGTAGAGGAATGGAAGCCTGCCTTTCTATTCCCTTCTAATAGGGAAATGCAGGGAGGAAATCCCTGACCTTGGCTACACAGACGCTGTCGCTGTTTTCAGGACCTGTCACCTTAACTCTGACCCTGCCGGTTTGAGCCCTTAAAAGGACTGCTAGAAAGTGCTCTCCCTAAGCTGTCCAGCGCTGTGTATGGAGCGCATACAGCTGTATCAGCGATAGGACAAAGGACGGAGCTGCGACAGTGATGTCTGACACCAAAGACGCAGAAGAGATAATGGCGTCCTGGAGGAAAATGTCCGGTCTTATAATGCAGGGACATGTGACATGGACATCCTATCACACATGCCGTTGCTTCTCTGGCTAAAAGTCCACTTAGCTGTGTGTGTGTCTGGGATTGGCTGACATGCTGGCCCGCCCCACTACACGCGCGCGCTTAGGGAAGGAAGACAAGGAAAAAAAAAAAAAAAAAATGGCGATCGCCATTATAGAAACAGCAGTGATCTGAAGGCGCTGTTCACGCACACTATACACTGAAATTTCATAATAGTGTGATTCACAGAGTGATTTACACTATTACAGCGGAAACCAAGCTAGGATTTAGCTGGTTTTTTGCTGCTAGAACCGTTCTCGAACGTTTCTAGAACTATCGAGCTTTTGCAAAAAGCTCGAGTTCTAGTTCGATCTAGAACAGGGCCCAAAATCACTCGAGCCTAGAACTGGAGAACCTCGAACCACGAACCGCGCTCAACTCTACTGGTGAGGTGCAGGGTCGCGGGGGCAGCACTGTGCCGCACGGCACGGTGGTACTGACTCAGCCAGTAATTCACACGGAGTCTCTGGTCAAACAAACGGCTGGATAGACGGGTCCCACATGCGGCTGCGGTTGTTCTCCTCCCGGTAGGTTGATGGTGACTACCTTTCCCTGCACCTGTGTTGTGTTTACTGTTCCAATGGCTTCCCACCGGTAACCCGCTCCCCAGCTTGGATGGATGCTGAAGGAGCCCCTTTTGCCTGCAGGCTCTGGCCCTGGGAACTATAGCCTTGGCGGTGACTGTGTTTCCCTTTACGGTGTGAGCTGTTGCCTTCAATCGGGTTTTGACTGCTGAGAAACCCCGGAGGTTCCCTTCGCTAACGGATTTGACCAGTTTTACGGCGACTCCTAGCCTGGTCGGGGTCCGTAAGCCCTGCCGGATGGTGCTGGCTTATCTTTGCTCTCCGATCCGGCCACCGCCCGTCCACGGTCCTTATGGTTCGCTCCAATCAGCCTCTCCTGCAGACGGTCACCACCGTCTGACAACCTTGCTGTATGTGCCCGGGTCACACACCCAGACACGATCAGTCTCCTCTCTACTGCCACTTCACTTCTCACTTCAACTCCTCTCAAAACTGAACTGAACTGCTTTTCCCGCCTCCAGGACTGTGAACTCCTTGGTGGGCGGGACCAACCGCCTGGCCCACCCCCTGGTGTGGACATCAGCCCCTGGAGGAAGGCAACAAGGATTTTTGTGTTTGACTTCAGTGTGCCTAACCGGTGTGCGGGGTGTGTTGGTGTAGTTCTGTGATGACCTGGCTTGTCCAGGGCGCCACACATATATATCATATATATATATAAAAATATATATATATTTTTTATATATATATATATATATATATATATATATATATATATATATATATATATATATATATATAGAGAGAGAGAGAGGGGAGCCAGCACGATCTGAAATTGGCATGCATCATATAAAAAGTGAAAATTCACAGATTTATTCCAACTGTACTACAATAAAAAAAAATTAGATTTTTAGCAAATAATTGATCAATTTTTTGAGCCACCCCTGCCAACGTCACGGCAAATCTCAATAGGGGGGTCCTACTCTACATTCTGTATTTCATGTGCCATGCGGCCTCCTAGATAAAGTTAAAAGCAGAACCATAATAGAGCACACATACCTGTAACCTGTATATAACCGCTTCTATGTTGCAAAAAAGGCACTTGTGGATAGAGACCAGCCCAGGTCCCAGCATGTGGAGCAAGCTCTGCACCATACCAGGAATATATCAGAACTGATCCTCCCAGTGCCAGAGAGCAACCATTGATAAAGGCGGACCAGATCCAAGATGGTGCTTAATTAGCATTGCCTGTGGAAAGGGGTGAGGTAACTGAATCTGAACAGCTACCAACAGGAGGAATACATAGCAAACCAAAATCAGGCGTGCATGGCATGGTGGTGACCGGCCACCAGAATTTGTAGCATAACTACGACCAAACAGAGAGAGAGGGGAGCCAGCACGATCTGAAATTGGCATGCATAATATAAAAAGTGAAAATTCACAGATTTATTCCAACTGTACTACAATAAAAAAAAAATGAGATTTTTAGCAAATAATTGATCAATTTTTTGAGCCACCCCTGCCAACGTCACGGCAAATCTCAATAGGGGGGTCCTACTCTACATTCTGTATTTCATGTGCCATGCGGCCTCCTAGATAAAGTTAAAAGCAGAACCATAATAGAGCACACATACCTGTAACCTGTATATAACCGCTTCTATGTTGCAAAAAAGGCACTTGTGGATAGAGACCAGCCCAGGTCCCAGCATGTGGAGCAAGCTCTGCACCATACCAGGAATATATGAGAACTGATCCTCCCAGTGCCAGAGAGCAACCATTGATAAAGGCGGACCAGATCCAAGATGGTGCTTAATTAGCATTGCCTGTGGAAAGGGGTGAGGTAACTGAATCTGAACAGCTACCAACAGGCTGGTCTCTATCCACAAGTGCCTTTTTTGCAACATGGAAGCGGCTATATACAGGTTGCAGGTATGTGTGCTCCATTAGGGTTCTGCTTTTAACTTTATCTAGGAGGCCGCATGGCACATGAAATACAGAATGTAGAGTAGGACCCCCCTATTGAGATTTGCCGTGACGTTGGCAGGGGTGGCTCAAAAAATTGATCAATTATTTGCTAAAAATCTCATTTTTTTATTATAGTACAGTTGGAATAAATGTGTGAATTTTCACTTTTTATATGATGCATGCCAATTTCAGATCGTGCTGGTTCCCCTTTTTTCTCTGTTTTGACCGTAGTTATGCTACAAATCTGGTGTCTGACCAACACCATACCATGCACGCCTGATTTTGGTTTGCAATATATTCCTCCTGTTGGTAGCTGTTCAGACTCAGTTACCTCACCCCTTTCCACAGGCAATGCTAATTAAGCACCATTCTTGGATCTGGTCCGCCTTTATCAATGGTTGCTGTTTGACACTGGGAGGATCAGTTCTGATATAGTCTTGGTATGTGTAGGGCTTGCTCCACATGCTGGGACCTGGGCTGGTCTCTATCCACAAGTGCCTTTTTTGCAACATGGAAGCGGCTATATACAGGTTGCAGGTATGTGTGCTCCATTAGGGTTCTGCTTTTAACTTTATCTAGGAGGCCGCATGGCACATGAAATACAGAATGTAGAGTAGGACCCCCCTATTGAGATTTGCCGTGACGTTGGCAGGGGTGGCTCAAAAAATGGATCAATTATTTGCTAAAAATCTCATTTTTTTATTATAGTACAGTTGGAATAAATGTGTGAATTTTCACTTTTTATATGATGCATGCCAATTTCAGATCGTGCTGGTTCCCCTTTTTTCTCTGTTTTGACCGTAGTTATGCTACAAATCTGGTGTCTGACCAACACCATACCATGCACGCCTGATTTTGGTTTGCAATATATTCCTCCTGTTGGTAGCTGTTCAGACTCAGTTACCTCACCCCTTTCCACAGGCAATGCTAATTAAGCACCATTCTTGGATCTGGTCCGCCTTTATCAATGGTTGCTGTTTGACACTGGGAGGATCAGTTCTGATATAGTCTTGGTATGTGTAGGGCTTGCTCCACATGCTGGGACCTGGGCTGGTCTCTATCCACAAGTGCCTTTTTTGCAACATGGAAGCGGCTATATACAGGTTGCAGGTATGTGTGCTCCATTAGGGTTCTGCTTTTAACTTTATCTAGGAGGCCGCATGGCACATGAAATACAGAATGTAGAGTAGGACCCCCCTATTGAGATTTGCCGTGACGTTGGCAGGGGTGGCTCAAAAAATTGATCAATTATTTGCTAAAAATCTCATTTTTTTATTATAGTACAGTTGGAATAAATGTGTGAATTTTCACTTTTTATATGATGCATGCCAATTTCAGATCGTGCTGGTTCCCCTTTTTTCTCTGTTTTGACCGTAGTTATGCTACAAATCTGGTGTCTGACCAACACCATACCATGCACGCCTGATTTTGGTTTGCAATATATTCCTCCTGTTGGTAGCTGTTCAGACTCAGTTACCTCACCCCTTTCCACAGGCAATGCTAATTAAGCACCATTCTTGGATCTGGTCCACCTTTATCAATGGTTGCTGTTTGACACTGGGAGGATCAGTTCTGATATAGTCTTGGTATGTGTAGGGCTTGCTCCACATGCTGGGACCTGGGCTGGTCTCTATCCACAAGTGCCTTTTTTGCAACATGGAAGCGGCTATATACAGGTTGCAGGTATGTGTGCTCCATTAGGGTTCTGCTTTTAACTTTATCTAGGAGGCCGCATGGCACATGAAATACAGAATGTAGAGTAGGACCCCCCCATTGAGATTTGCCGTGACGTTGGCAGGGGTGGCTCAAAAAATTGATCAATTATTTGCTAAAAATCTCATTTTTTTATTATAGTACAGTTGGAATAAATGTGTGAATTTTCACTTTTTATATGATGCATGCCAATTTCAGATCGTGCTGGTTCCCCTTTTTTCTCTGTTTTGACCGTAGTTATGCTACAAATCTGGTGTCTGACCAACACCATACCATGCACGCCTGATTTTGGTTTGCAATATATTCCTCCTGTTGGTAGCTGTTCAGACTCAGTTACCTCACCCCTTTCCACAGGCAATGCTAATTAAGCACCATTCTTGGATCTGGTCCGCCTTTATCAATGGTTGCTGTTTGACACTGGGAGGATCAGTTCTGATATAGTCTTGGTATGTGTAGGGCTTGCTCCACATGCTGGGACCTGGGCTGGTCTCTATCCACAAGTGCCTTTTTTGCAACATGGAAGCGGCTATATACAGGTTGCAGGTATGTGTGCTCCATTAGGGTTCTGCTTTTAACTTTATCTAGGAGGCCGCATGGCACATGAAATACAGAATGTAGAGTAGGACCCCCCTATTGAGATTTGCCGTGACGTTGGCAGGGGTGGCTCAAAAAATTGATCAATTATTTGCTAAAAATCTCATTTTTTTATTATAGTACAGTTGGAATAAATGTGTGAATTTTCACTTTTTATATGATGCATGCCAATTTCAGATCGTGCTGGTTCCCCTTTTTTCTCTGTTTTGACCGTAGTTATGCTACAAATCTGGTGTCTGACCAACACCATACCATGCACGCCTGATTTTGGTTTGCAATATATTCCTCCTGTTGGTAGCTGTTCAGACTCAGTTACCTCACCCCTTTCCACAGGCAATGCTAATTAAGCACCATTCTTGGATCTGGTCCGCCTTTATCAATGGTTGCTGTTTGACACTGGGAGGATCAGTTCTGATATAGTCTTGGTATGTGTAGGGCTTGCTCCACATGCTGGGACCTGGGCTGGTCTCTATCCACAAGTGCCTTTTTTGCAACATGGAAGCGGCTATATACAGGTTGCAGGTATGTGTGCTCCATTAGGGTTCTGCTTTTAACTTTATCTAGGAGGCCGCATGGCACATGAAATACAGAATGTAGAGTAGGACCCCCCTATTGAGATTTGCCGTGACGTTGGCAGGGGTGGCTCAAAAAATGGATCAATTATTTGCTAAAAATCTCATTTTTTTATTATAGTACAGTTGGAATAAATGTGTGAATTTTCACTTTTTATATGATGCATGCCAATTTCAGATCGTGCTGGTTCCCCTTTTTTCTCTGTTTTGACCGTAGTTATGCTACAAATCTGGTGTCTGACCAACACCATACCATGCACGCCTGATTTTGGTTTGCAATATATTCCTCCTGTTGGTAGCTGTTCAGACTCAGTTACCTCACCCCTTTCCACAGGCAATGCTAATTAAGCACCATTCTTGGATCTGGTCCGCCTTTATCAATGGTTGCTGTTTGACACTGGGAGGATCAGCTCTGATATAGTCTTGGTATGTGTAGGGCTTGCTCCACATGCTGGGACCTGGGCTGGTCTCTATCCACAAGTGCCTTTTTTGCAACATGGAAGCGGCTATATACAGGTTGCAGGTATGTGTGCTCCATTAGGGTTCTGCTTTTAACTTTATCTAGGAGGCCGCATGGCACATGAAATACAGAATGTAGAGTAGGACCCCCCTATTGAGATTTGCCGTGACGTTGGCAGGGGTGGCTCAAAAAATTGATCAATTATTTGCTAAAAATCTCATTTTTTTATTATAGTACAGTTGGAATAAATGTGTGAATTTTCACTTTTTATATGATGCATGCCAATTTCAGATCGTGCTGGTTCCCCTTTTTTTTTCTATATATATATGTATATATATATATATATATATATATATATATATATATATATATATATATATATATATATATATATATATATGCATATACAAGACAAAAAAGGGGGACCAGTCGCACACTGTGGAAAACCAAAATAAATTCTACCTTAAAACATAATTGGAGGTATTTGGAATATTTTAATGGCCATTGTAATACCAGCCCAGCGCCCCTTCACGGCACCCTCCTTTCCTGGGTCCTACACTACACTGCATCTTCTCTGGGTTTTAAAAACCTACAAGATCAGCAGGTGAACAAAAAGGAGGCTAATGAAGCAGCCAGGAGATGGGGTGCAAATCCAGCAAACAGAGCACCACTCCCTGTTATATGCATTATACAATAGAAAAAAACAGAATGAAACAGGGGTTCCCTTAATAATAATAATAATAATAATAATAAGAAGAAGAATTTCCCACGCTGATACTAACCTGTGAATATATATATTCACACAGACACATATATATTTATATATTGCCAACCCTTTACAATTCAGTGGGGACATAAACAGACAATATCAGACAGTACAGAATATCACAATTTAACAGATACCAAGAGGAGTGAGGGTCCTGCTCATAATCTATGAAGAAATAGGGGAGGCAAAAAAAATATATGGTAAAAAGTGCTTGTAATATATGGTCCAGCCATCAATATAGTAAATAGGGTATTAAAACTGCACTGCATGAACCAGCCAGTATGTGTACAAATAAAGATACAAAGGGCTGTTAAGTGTATGAAGGGTGAGTAAACAGATGATAAAATCAAGACTTGAATGAAAATTTTGGAAGGGCAAAATGGGAATAGTTAGATAGGCTGGTTTCACAAACTGCATGTTACTGGATCCTGTTGAATTTGAGTTTAACGCATGCAAACGCAAGTGTTATTTACTGGATCCTGTGACTTGCAGTTTATGAGTCATGTGGTCGGGAATGAGCTGAATGGGGCTGGGCGGGCAATAAAGTCATGATCAGGAGTGAGCTGAATCTGCCATGAAAGCGTGGATGCAGCTCTGGACGATAGAAAGAGTTTGAGTGTGAGTGTGATTGAGTGTGAGTGAGAGTGAGCATGTGAGTGAGTGTGTGCGAGTGAGTGTGTGCGTGTGAGTGTGTGTGAGTGAAAGTGAGTGAGAGTGTGCGTGTGTGTGTGAGTGTGAGAGAGTGAGAGTGTGCGTGTGTGTGAGTGAGTGTGCGTGTGAGTGAGTTTGTGTGTAAGTGAGTGTGAGTGTGCATGCGAGTGTGTGTGAGTGAGAGTGAGTGAGAGTGAGTGAGTGTGAGTGAGTGTGAGTGAGTGTGAGTGAGAGTGAGTGAGAGTGTGTGAGAGTGATATTCAGGCCATGTTCTGTACAGCAAACAGGATCCTTTCTGCAGCATACAACCGCAACTGTTAAAACCGGATCCGGCGCCCATTGAAATACATTGCAGCTACTGCCGCAATGTCCGGTGGCATGCAGTTTTTGAACGGAGGTGAAAAACGCAACAAGTTGCATTTTTGATAAAAGGTAAAAAACTGCAACTCACCGGATCCTGACACTACCGCACGCAAACGCATATAAATGCACATTACCGCAAGTCCATTGACATTTAGTGAGCAGACAACAGATCCGGTAAGATGCGTTTTACGTTTTTTTGCCCACCGGCAAAAAAACGCTGGTGTGACACCAGCCTAAGTGAGGTGAAGTATATGCAAGTGTAAGGGCACACTTAAAGGGAACAGGTCACCAGTTTTTTGACTATTAAACCAAAAGTGTCACCTTCTGCAGCTCCTGTGCTGCAATCTATGAAGGTGCACCTTGTTGCTGACTCCCCCTTGCAGACCCCAAAAAGAACTTTATAAAATTCCACCGTGTTGTATGCTAACGAGCTGTGTTGGCCAGATGGGCGGGCTCTATTTCAGCTCCTGTCCCTACTTGTCGCCTTGTTCGCCGTCCTCCTGTCATGATTGTCATCATCCCACGCTGCTGTCCAAGTTTCGTGCAGGCGCAGTTCTCTCTGCTCCTATCGCGGACCGAGCATAAAAACAGTTTACCTCGTGCGCACCGGTGGTGTATCTGCGCAGGCGCGAGAACATGGTGGGGTACGAGGATGACGCTGCTGTCATGCACAGCACCGCCCATGATCTTGCGCCTGCGCAGATACAGAGCCCGCCCATCTGGTCAACGCAGCTCATAAGCATACATCACGGTGGGATTTTATAAAGTTCTTTTTGGGGTCTCCAAGGGGGGTCAGCAACAAGGTGCACCTTCATAGAATGCAGCACAGGAGCTGCACAAGTTGACACTTTTGGTTTAATAGTCAAAAAACTGGTGACAGGTTCCCTTTAAAACTGTGGGTATTGTGAATTAATCAAATTGTTCTTGGTAATGCATTCCAGAGAATTCTTGGAGATGAGAGTGGGAGGTTTGTTTTATTGAGGATGTTAGTCTTAGCTTATTAGCGGAATGGAGGGCATGGGTAGGGGGATAGACAGAGATGAGGGAGGAGATGTAGGACACTGCAGAACTGTGAAGAGCTTTGTCGATGACAGTGATAACTTTATATTGTACTCTAAAGCAGATGGGCAACCAACCAGTGCAATGACTGACAGGGTAGAAGGGTAGAAGCATCGGTGTAGCGCTTGGAGATGAATATGATCCTGACTGCTGCATTAAGGATGGATTGAAAAGGTGAGAGTTTAGCAAGAGGGAAACTGATTAGTAGAGAGTTGCAATAATCCAGATGAGAATGAATAAGAGCAACAGATAGGGGTACTTTGCACGTTGCGACATCGCTAGCATTGGCTAGCGATGCCGAGCGCGATAGTACCCGCCCCCGTCGCACATGCAATATCTTGTGATAGCTGCCATAGCGAACATTATCGCTACGGCAGCGTCACACGCACTTACCTGCCCTGCGACGTCGCTCTGGCCGGCGACCCGCCTGCTTCCTAAGGGGGCGGGTCGTGCGGCGTCACAGCGACATCACATGGCAGGCGGCCAATAGAAGCGTAGGGGCGGAGATGAGCGGGACATAAACATCCTGCCCACCTTCTTTCTTCCGCATAGCCGGTGGAGGCAGGTAAGCAGATGTTCCTCGCTCCTGCGGCTTCACACACAGTGATGTGTGCTGCCGCAGGAACGAGGAACAACATCGTATCTCCTATTGGTGCGACATTATGAAAATGACCGACGCTACACAGATCACCGATTTTCAACGCTTTTGCGATCATTTATCGGCGCATCTAGGCTTTACACGTTGCGACGTCGTTATCGGTGCCAGATGTGCGTCACTTTCGATTATTTGACCCCGACGATATCGCAGTAGTGATGTCGCAGCGTGCAAAGTACCCCTAAGAGTTTTTGCAGAGTTAATGGTAAGAAAAGGTCAAATTATAGAGATGTTTTTGAGGTTTATGTGACATGAGATAGTGAGTGTTCAGATGTAGGGAGAGAAGAAGAGATCTAAAGGGTGCTTTACACGCTGCAATATCGCTAAGGAGATATCGTCGGGGTCACGGTGGTTGTGACACACGTCCGGCCTCGTTAGCGAGATTGCAGCGTGTGACTCCTCTGAGCGACCGTAAACGATCGCAAAAGAGGAAAAAATCGGTGGTCATGGAGAGGTCGTTCGGAAACAGAATATCGTTTTCTGTAGCAATGTGGTTCGTCGCTTCTGCGGCACCACACATCGCTGTGTGTGACACCGCAGGAGCGACAACCATCACCTTACTTCCATCCACCGGAAAAGGAGGAAGGAAGGAGGTGGGCGGCATGTTTCGGCCGCTCATCTCTTCCCCTCCTTTTCTATTGGGCGGCGGTTCAGTGACACTGCTGTGACGTCGCTGTGACGCTGAACGAACCGCCCCCTTAGAAAGGAGGTGGTTCACCGGTCACAGCGACGTCGCAGAGCAGGTATGTGCATGTGACGTTGCTATAGCAATAATGTTCGCTACAGCAGCGATCACCACATATCGGCCATACGACGGGGCCGGGTGCTATCGCGCTCGACATCGCCAGCAATAGCTCGCGATGTCGCAACGTGTAAAGCACCCTTAAGTTAAACAAAAAAGACAGCTGGCATGCTGCTGGGGAGTAATGGGTAGAACAACATACAGAAATTGCAGTATTGTGTTTATGAAGATTAGAAGAGAAAGGAAACAAAAGAAGTTCAGTTTTTGAAGATTTTTAAAGGGAGGACATGATGTTACAGAAAGCAGACAGGCAATAATTGATATTTTGTAGTAATGTAGTGGTGATGTCAGGAGCAGAAGTGTCATCAGCATGTAAATGGTACTGAAAACCAAATCTACTGATGGTTTATCTAATAGGGGCAAAGAGAAGGGACCAAGGACTAAATTCTAGGGAACCTTGATGGTAAGGAGAAAAGAAGAGGAATAGCAGTCAATAAAAGATACAGTGAAGGACAGGTCAGAGAGGTATGAGAAGAACCAAGAGCAATGTCATTGAGCCCAGTAGAGCAAAGCATGGTGAGGAGCAGCTGGTGATCCACATGAAGCAAAGAGATACAGGAGAATCAGCAGGGAGTAGTGACCATAGTGGGCCCCATAGCAGATAGCACAGGGGCCAAGGACTGTGAAGGGTTAATATGCTGGAAAATGTGGCCAAATGACCGTGTTTATAAATATGGTTGCTGTACAGGTGTTGTGATTGGATTGGGGATACGAGGGAGGGGGAAAAAGGGGTATAAAAGTTAGTGGGGTACCGGCTCCCTCCCTCTTACCCCTGGATCATGGATCAACACCCCGTTACCTGTACTGTGATGTCTGAGGACTTGGAGCAGATGATGATAGAGCGGGTGCAGCAGGAAGGCTTTGGCTGGTTGCAGGAGCTGCTAGCCAAGTTCCAGGGACGAGGAGGAGAAGAAGCCCACATGGAGCAAGCAGTGACGTTTCAGCTCGGAGGGGAAAACCCAGCTGCAGTGCATGTCCGCTTCATCGATTATCCCCGAGGCCATCAAAGTATCCAACGGAAGAAGACTGGAGGAGGCCGTGGGTACTCTTGACTCATCACCAGCTCAGCCATTGCTCGGGGGCTTCGGGAGGACACAGGAGTTAGAGGCCCAGAACTGGTAAGATGGCGGGGCGGTGTTGAGCACCGCGGTAACCACGCCCTCAATGATGACACCAAGGGGACTCAGGAAGAGGAACCAAAAAGAGACGTCCGCGCTGGCACAGGAAGAAAGGGCGGGGCTGACTGCGGCAAGGACCGTGTCACCAAGGGGCCTCAAGAAGAGGACCCCAGGATAGTTGCCCACACAACAGACAGATTGAGGGGCAGGGCTGGCTGTGGCACTGTCTGCATCCCTGTCGACATCACCCGGGTGCCTCGGAAGGACCCCTCAGGAAGTGTCCAAGTGTCTGCTGGAGGAGGGGGCAGGGCTGGCCACGACACTGCCTTTGCTGCGTTGACCATCACCCAGAGACCGCTGGACGACCTGGGATCAGCCGTTCAAGGATCTACTGTGTGGAGAGGGGAGGCCAGGAGCGATAAGCCTCATGATCGGGCACAAACAACGTGGAGATCTGGGTCGGATGACCCGGAGGTGGATGACTCCTTTTCTGCAGGTGAGCAGGCGCATGTGGCAGCGGTGTGGCAGAATTTTAGTGAAGAAAGGGGTCGTCGGGTGGTGAGTGCTCCTGCACCCGATGACGACCGAACTCTCTTACATAGTTTACAGACCACATATTTGGCTATGGGGAAGGTGTTTGGGCCTGTGCCCGGACTGAGCAGCAGGGTGAGGACCCATAGTCTTAGTAGCACCCTTATGTCCTCTGAGGCCGCAGCTGGAGGGAATGGTAGGTACCACAGATCCAGGAGCAGGTCTAGAGGAGGACAGGTTGCAGACACATCTTACTATCATTTTTCCCTTTCAGACACTGAAAGTGACGGCTCACCATGCTGTTGCCGCCGCTTCCGACATCATCATCACCATCATTGCTGCAAGGTTTGCAGTCATCCACCCAGCGACAGATGGCTGGAGTCAAGTGGTCTTGCCGCATGTCTTCAGATCCCGCTCCAATTTCTTCAGGATAATCATCCTCATCAGGATGTGCCCAACATTGGAACCATCATGGGAGTTGGAGGGAGTTTCGTCATCAGGATACATCAGGGGAAGGGCAAGCCTATGAAGGAACCCATCCCTGCCCATCTTCACCTTTCCAGCAAATGGCTATACTGGCCTTCCCATCGCAGCCTGAGGCAACAGCTGAGACTTGTGCAACACCTGCTGGGAGCAAGTTGACCTACAGTGTGGCCTGGTCCCTGGTAGCTTTTAACATAATGTATTTATGAATGAAGAAATTGTTAAAGTTTTAAAATCCTTTTTGGCAAACTTGGAGCAGAAGGGGCGTGACCCACAGGGTCGGGATTCTACAGGGCAGCCGGTGACTCCACCAGGTCAGGCCGATTTCTGCGCCAATTTTTCTTTTTGGGATTCTATGCTCTGTGGTGTTGCGCCGCTTGGTGCTCTCGTATCCACGGAAACTAGGGAAAAATATATAGACAGAAGTTTGTGGATGGTTGGACCCTTGTTCCCGTCAATCACATGATGGTCAATAAGGAGAGGTCTTTTGAGCGTGGCACCGACATGAAACCGAAGGTCACAAAGACAGTTGGTAATTGGTTACAGGGTTTCTCCATGTTGGCCTATATTCTGTACCAACATTTTCCGAAAAAAGGGGCAGAATTGTTCATTTACATTAAAACAGTTTTTGGTGCCCACAAACTGCATGAAGGTTTAGTTGGGGGAACTATGACGAATAATTTTGCCATTGCCTGGCTTTGTCGCCATCTATCAGGTGGGTGGCAAAGGCAACCAATGTATGGATACAGCTGATGCTATCTCTGAAGCCCCAGCCACAGATGCTATTTCACGGGGGCTGTTGCGGGAACGACTACAGTTGCCATGGCGGCGCAGAGCCCACAGAAGCCTGCTGGCTCTATAACAAAGGATATTGCCAATATTACGCCACTTGTAAGTTTTGCCATGAGTGTTCGGTATGCGGGAGAATAAACTCGGCAGTTCGATATTTCCATAAGCACAGGCAGCCTGAGAAAACTGGATTGCCCAGTGCAGACTCAAACCACAGTGTGCATGTATGTGATGTTGCAGTGGCTAGTACAGTACCCCAGGAGACAGGAAACAAACCTTCTATTTCGAGTCGGGCATCCCATCGGCAGTGCACTACCTAGACATTTTTCTGTGAAACCAATGGCCATGGGAGCGCATATATGTTGCATAAATTTCAAAACATGATGGCGTATATTGGCGTACCACTAGTGGAGGACAAGATGGAAGGTACAGTGACTAAGCTCTCCTTTTTGGGGGTAGAACTTGACATGATCGACATGTTTTTTTGCCTTCCTGATGATAAGGTGCAGAGGCTAATGGCATTATTAGAGGTTTGTGTGAAGGCAAAAAAGGTATGGATCAGACAGGTGCAGTCCTTGCTTGAGCTTTCATTTGTTGGTAAACGACAGCTGTCATTAACCCCTTATATTACCCAGATTGCCACTGCACCAGGGCAATCGGGATGAGCCAGGTAAAGCTCCAGTATTATTGTCGTATCTTATGGACGCAAAAATCCTGGGTGCCTGTGGGCTTCTTTTTTAGGCTTTGGGGGACAATAACCATGTGCCTTTTTAGCCTGAGAATACCAGCCCTCAGTTGTCAACTTTATGTTGGCTGAGTATAAAAATTAGGAGGAACCACATGTCATTTTTCTAACTTATTTATTTAAATAAAAGAAAACCACATGGCGTTCCTCGTGTTTTGATACCCACCAAGATAACATCCACAGTTGAGGGCTTCAGCCTGTAATTGTCAGCTTTGTCTGTGCTGGATATCAATATATGGGAGACCCTATGCCATTTTTTAAATATATTTATTTATTTTCACACTCCATTAGGGATCCACACAGCTTCTGTGAGAGCAACCAATAAGCGACGCCGGCAGTCTGACTGCAGCCAATCACAGACACTGTCATAGACGCAGTGAGTATGTATGACATGTAATGAATGGACTCGGAAGCAGTGTGACAGCCGAGCGTGCTGAGACTGGTAAGTAATTCCCTCATCAAACATCTCTCCTCCAACTCCCCCGCTCATCATACATCACCACTATCCTAGCCAAAGTTATGATAACGTAGAAGAAAAGCATTAGTGCAATCACGAACAGTTACCAAATAAAGCCGAACAATGCCGATTTTTGAGAAAAGCGCTCAGGCTTCCGAAAAGGAATCCAAATAGGCAAGGCTCGTGCCGAATTTGAAATTGGCAAACCTTTTTCGAACAAGTTTGCTCAACCTCTGGCTGCTGCACTATGCACAGGGCAGTGTAATAAAGTGAGGTCTGTCATCTCGATTTCTGCCTCAGCATAGCAAGGCAGTCAGATGAAAAACTCATCACAACTCGTGATGAGCGAATACTAAATACTTGAGTTCGGGTTATCATACTGAATACCTTGTACAATGCCAGTATTCATCACAATTAATGAACCTAATGCAAGTCAATGGGGAACCAGAGCATTATTCTGTGAAGATTTCAGGAAAAATGCTCTGGTTCCCCATTTATGTGCATGAGGTCAGTTATTCGTGACAAATACTAGAATAGTACTAGGTATTCGGTACCAATAACCCGAACCTAAATATTTCGTATTAGCTTGTCACTAATCAAAACTGCTGCACTTTGCATTGTAAGAAGCAACTGAGAGAAGAAAGCACTTGCTGAATTCTTCACTGATTAACCTCCATGGGAGGGAGAAGCAGTGGGAAGTCCCATGGCAGCAGAAGATGTGTACTGGGGAGACATCGGCATGAGGAGTATAAACTGGGGGGGAATGATGTAAAAATTTCAGCACCAAATCTCTATCTCTTGGCAAAAAAATGCACAAAAACAGTTTTGACACTGTTTCAGTGCAGGTTTCTGCCAAGATGTGAAAATTTGGTGTTGAAATGTCTACACCAGATTTCAGCATCAACTTTGCACCTGCTGGCAGAAAACCAGACTGAAACTGTATCAAAACTATTTTTGTGCATTTTTTAGCCAAAAGATGCAGATTTGGTGCTGAAATTTTTATACCATATTCCTGCACCAAATCTACACCTCCTGGCAAAAAAATTGCATCACTATTGTATCAAAACCATATGAATTTTTGATGCATTTTTTTTCCAGGAGGTGTAGATTGGGTGCAGGAATGTGATGTAGAAATATCAGCACCAAATCTGCATCTCATGGCAAAAAAAACCACAGTTTTGTGCCAGGAGATGTGGTTCTGTGAACTCAGTGATGTCACCTGAGGTGAGGTTACTGAGTTCATTGAGTTCCTCTAAATTCAGATTACCTGCGGTCACAGGTGAAGGGCCATGGCAACTTACCTTAGTGACATCACTGCTGATCACTGCTCAGTTTTTGCCTACAGTTACAGTGTGCAGTCATGTTCAATGGCCACTTGCTTTCAGTTCAAATGTAGCAGAGCTAGAATCAGTGTATTTTGAGGGGTAATAAATTGGTGAAAGAGGGAGGGTTTTTGTCTTTTATTCCAAATAAAGGATTTTTCGATTTTGTTTTTATTTACTTTCACTTACAGACTAGTAATGGGGGTCTCATAGAGCATCCCCATTACTAACCTACGCCTTAGTGGCAGCTGTGAGCTGTGATTAACCCCTTATTACCCTGATTGCCACCCCATCAGGGCAATCAGGCTGGGTACAGTGCCACATCTAAAGGATGCTACAATCCTGGGCGTTTTTTAGGCTGCCAGGGCTCAATAAGCATGGGTCTCCCCAGCCTGAGAATACCAAACCCCAGCTGACAGGCTTTATCAAGGTTGGGTATCAAAACTGGAAGGGGGGGGGCGACCGCACACTTTTTTAAAAATTATTTATTTAAATAATTTTTTAAAAAGCCCATTGTGGTTCTTCCTATTTTTAACCAATAATTTTTATTTTTTTTTTACATATCATAACATAAACATGAGATAGACATTAATCACAATTGGGTTATAATAACATTGTGTTCTTTTGTGTTATCTCTCTTTAAACTATAAATCAAGAACCTTGAACTTCCCTAGCCCTTCCCCCAACTCACGCAGCCAGCTTCTTTTCTGACTTTATAGAGGTGGTCCACTCCACCCCGGAAATACCAACTCCCATTCTTTATGTCTAACAGCATAGGTTCTTCTTCCTTCTAATTATCTATGGGTACTTTCAACTTTCCCAACGAGCCATTTATGTTCTTCCTATTTTGGTAGACAGCCAAGATAAGCACATAGCTGGGGGCTGCAAGCTTTATCTGTGCTGGTATCAATAGATGAAGGGACCCTACGCCAATTATTTAATTCATTTATTTTACACTATGATAGACTAGACCCCCCAGACAGGGTCTGTGATTACAATCAACCTGACTGCAGCCAATCAGAGAAAGCAGTGAATATGGATGAGGGATAACTAAGAGGCTCGGAAGTTTAGCCGCGGGAGCAGTTTCAGCCGTGGGAGCAGTCACAGCCACAGGGAGACGCCATAAGTATGTCCTGCTTTAATCCATCCTTATTCTCTTTCTTTTACAGCTCCTACACCATTTTAAAACACATAAGTTTGGCATTCCATTGAATCCAATGGGGTTCGACAAGGTTTGCATTCAGTTCAGTAAATAATTCGGCGAACATAGGGTGTGTTCGGCAAGGGTTAGAACTTTAGAAGGCTCACTCATCTCTAGTTAGAAGGACGGACATAGATACTCTCACTAGAGGGCGCCATACTATATGTCAAAGCTTCATAGCTTTTGAATGGGGCATCATTTGTAATAAGTGTAAGAAGTGTAATTTACAAAATAACTTCTTTGCAAAAATATCTGCAGCATTGCCTTTGTGTTCTATGGTGGCACAACCTCCTTAACTCATTAACAATCAATCAACTAACTTAAGACAGCAGAAAGCAATGAGATGGAAAGACAAACAAACAGCTTGCAGGCCAATATGGATCAAGTGAGATGACCTTACAGCATCAGTAAACAAACTCCGTAAGTTGAGTGAAATGTATACCAATGATACAGGTTGGAAAGATGGGTTAAATATGCACCTGTATGATGAGAAGAGAGATGAGTGTTATGTTTATGCAATGTTTGACTATCGGGCACTTATTTCATGTTGATTATCTTGTAACAATGTATCATGCAGAAAGTGAGCAGTCTATTTTTGAAGTCCATATACTTCAAAATGGTCTAGCAGAATGAAATGTGAGATTCTAAAAAAAAGGCCAAATAAGGATGACTAGATGGCTGATGGGACAGCTCAGCTGTAGTGGGTAATGAGATGTGGAGCTTGAAAGTCAAAAGTTCAAAACATTGTTATCCTTTTGCTCCTCAGTGTATAAGATTATCCCAGCAGAGGAACTTTTTTTTAACACATCCAATTGTGTGAATTATTATTATTCCAAGATCTATTGATCAAAATAAACTTTGTTCATGTGACAACCTTTTTAAGTCCTATTGATGGCTATGAGTCAAGAAGCGAGAAGGGAGAAAGATACCTCTAGTGGTGGCACATCTCTGAGAACAAAAAAATGATAATCCAGCTGCCAGATTGTCTCTCCTTGACATCTACTATCGAAGAAGAGTCTACACATTAGATGGCTAGATAAACCCTCTGAAATCGACGGGTCCAGCTCTAATGGGCATCGCCAGCTTAAGTGTTCTGCAAGCATCAAATTCCTTCTTGTTCCTCTCTCTCCTTTTATGAACTTTCACATTCCAAATGAGTTTCGGCAGTAATGGTCTGGAAATTTGACATTCAGATAGTGAGGGAAGAAGCGTCATTTCAGATATAAATATGAATGACAAAACACTTTTACCTAATACCTATATCCTGCACATGTTACTTGTTGACAACAGAATAATATCTCCCACGTAATGTCTGCACAGCGACCTATTGACTGAATAACTTGGAGCTTCAAATAATCCTTACTTATGCCAGCTGTTATGAATAGGTTTAGATATGAAAACCCTTACTGTAATATGCACATCATAGAGCTATTAAATTGAATATGAAGGATGAGCTACGTACTACTTTAATTAAGTCATAAGTGCTAATTAAGAAAAATCATTTGTACATTATATTATATAACTGAATGGACGTAATCAACTACAGCAGATACCCATACACAGTACATTGTAGTTTTAAAACTGTACAGTGTAAAAATTTAGTTATACATTTCTAATATAGGACTTGTTGAAATTACTCTTAAAGGAAATGTTAATTCACAAATCTGTATTAATTCAATATGTAAAGTTTTAGAACAGAACTTATGCATAATCATAATAATAATAATAATAATAACGTGTTATTTTTAAAATGATTTTGTAATAAAATTTATTTGAAAAACTTCCCTGGGACATCGTATGAACAATACAGCAAGGTATGTGTGCTGCTGTCATGAATGGGAGTTAGAGATTTGATGTTTACAAAATTGACGCACTACTTTTCATATATATTAACATTGTGTTACAATAATTACACTCCTCAACACTGAAATTGTAAGACTAAGGGAAAAGTTGTGGAGTTATGAAAATCACGGAATTGAAAACATGTTAATGATATGCAAATTATGAAAAAAAATGTATTACATTTTAGACCAACTTAATTTATCCTTATCCTTACTTATCGAGTATGAGTGCCATGCATGCATTTACACACCTTGGCATGTTGTCTGAGGAAAGTTCTGCCACACTGAATACACTTGGGCACAGAAATCATCAAGATCCATTGGTGGCAACTCCTTTTGCAATTGCTTATCAATGACTTCCCATACTTGCCCAATGGAAGGCAAGTCCTGAGATGATGTAAGCAATAGTAATCCATTTAGGTCATGCAGACTTCTCACAGTAGCACAATCCATATGCGACCCGGTGATGTCACATTGAAAGATGGGACTTGGGACACTTTGGAAAAATTGACCTACCACTCAATCAATTTAACGCTGAGTGGTTTAAATACCTGAAATGAAGACTAGTAGGGTCCTCTTACAATAAATTATTCTACCCCCACACCATAATACCAGGAGCAGGACCGGGGAGACATTTCCGTGTGATGACTTCTTCGTGACCAATCTCCAGCTATCATTGCGTCCAAGTCAAAAGCAAAACTCATCGCTGAAAAGGAAAGACCTCAATTAAAGTCTCCATTCTGTGGCATGTGGTTAGACAGAACTGTTAGAAAAGAGTTCATGAGGGAACTTAACACTAGTACTACTTCTGGGATTATGGCTTTAATTGACAATTTACAGTACAGGCAATACAGTGATCACTGGTAAAATTTTACACAGGGTTTCTGTAGATAGTATATAGCATATACAGTACAGGTAACTCCAATAATTCACAGGTAACATCTACAATTATTATTGCAAATTTAAAGTATTAGATCCCAATATGGGACATCGTGGCTTTATACAATTTTGGGGAGCGAGACCAAAGAACATACACGTATGTGGGGGCCAAAATAAGAGACATTAATAGTGTACAAGGACCAGAAATAGACATTACAAGTATATGGGGGCTGGAATGGGGGACATTGTACTTGTAACTTCCTCCATATACACTAACATGCAAAAGGTTAGCAATGTTTTGAACTTTTGACTTACAGGTTCCACATCTTACCATCCATTACAGCTTTGAGCGCAAGACAATCTTCATTTTATAGAAATCAACTTTTCTATCTCATATGTAAATTTGACATGCAACTATTTAGCATATGATTAGTTATGCAGATTATTATGTCACTGCATTGTTAGTTTTTTATTCCTAAAAATCGAAATTTACCTCTTTATTATTTTGTTAGTACTTTGTAAATCCACCTTTGGCTTTCAATACAACCTGAATAATTCTGGGCATGCTTTCTCTCAAATTCAAGCATGTCTTGATTGAAATCTGATCCCAGGTCTTTTCTACATGTTCCAATGTTGGTGCATACTGGTCAACTCCCTTGATTTGCATAAAGCTTTTGTTTAACCTCTATTCACAAGTGTTCAATTGGGTTGAGATCTGGGGACTGTGGGGGCCAATCCAGTTCCAATTTGTTCCGTTGCCAATATCTAGATATGCTTGAGTCATTGTACTGCTGGAGCACTATGTCGCCCTTTTCATACAAATAGTACTCACCTGAATCAAGAAACTTGTCTTGTAGGATACTCACGTACAGCTCATCATTGAGACTACAATTTATCCTGGTCAAGTATCCAACGCCTTTGGCTATGAAACACCCCCATATCGTCAGACTTCTTCCACCAAACTTGACAGTTCCTTCAATTTGTCAATCCATTAGATCCTTTTTCCTTTTTTCTTTCAGGCCTATTTGCACCTATCAGAGCCTAGTCTATTGACTTTTGTCTCATTGCTCCAAATCACCTTTTTCCAATCCTCTACTCCCCACTATTTGTACTTTTTGTAACTCGAGTCGGTGCTTCATAAGATGATATTGAAGTCGAGGCCTTCTCACATTTTTTCAGGCCACCATTCCAAATATGCATAACGTGCATCTCACAGTGCTTATATGAACTTCTGTGATCTCACTATCATGAAGCATAGAGCCATCTCTACTGCAGTGTTTGTAGGGCCAGATTGATAGACCTTGTGATGAGCCGACTTGTTGATATTTGCCTAGATGTCCACCTCTTGGCTTTTTAATGGATGGATGGAATTAATTTCATAGTCTCCCAACTATCATGGCACTTACATGATGTAGTTTGGCAATTTTCTTGGCCAAGACACCGCTACCGATGAGTTGGATGATGCTGTTTCTCTTTTCTTGGGAAATATTCTTCATGGCTGATTCTCAATTCAAAACAGTGACCTTTCATTTGGTAATCAACCAAATAACACACTGAGTTATTAGGGATTGTGAAAACAGGTTGGAACTTGTAGTATACAGGAAAAAAAATCAAATAAAAGGAGCAAAACAGTACTAAAGAAGTAACATTACAAGAATCTGCATAACTAATGATATGCTAAATAGTTGCAAGACAAATTTATGTATAAGGCAGCCAAGATTATTGTCTATAAAATGAAGATAGCCTCACCCTCAAACAAATAGTGGATGGTGAGATACGGAGCCTGAAAGTCAAAAGTTTAGAACATTGATATCCGTTAGCTTGCCACTGTACTTGTGATGTCCCCTATTGTAATCCTCATCACATAAAAGAAAAAAAAACAACAACCATGTTGCTCACCTGTCCTTGCTCTCATGATGAGTGGCTCCTTCTTCCTCCTGCTCCTTCATCATACAGCAGAGGCAACTTAATGCAATTATGTCATTGTGCAATCCGTGACAGTCAGCTGCTGTTAGGTTAGTGGCTTGTACAGCTATTACGGGACAGAGAACCAGAGGATCTCTGCAGCACAATTTTTTTCAGCTAGATGTGCATCTAAGGTTAAAAATGAAGGTAAAAATAGTGCAAATATCGACAGGTCCCCAGCCCTTTGTCACAGTCTTTACACCCTTGCTATATGCAGTAAGGACACGAATGACAAAAAAATGAGAAAGCGTGTGTATTTTTATTAAATTTAACTTAAAACGTGTGCTCAATGATCACATTGGGGGAAGTTGTGACAGTATACAGTCAGAATGAGTATCAATGGGGATAACAATAATAGTGAACTATTAAATGGAGTTTGATATAAGCTTAGAAACATAGCTGAACAAACAGATAATGCAATCCTGCAACTCATAGAAAAGGCAGAAAAGGTTCCAAAAATACAATAAAGTATTTACCCACAAACACGCACGTCAGGATGGAGAAGCAGATTGCCTGTACTTTACCTGTCTAGCCATTTGTTTGGGGTTAAGAACTATATAGTATTTTTGGAACCATTTCAAGACTCATCATCAGTATCCATTGTGAGTTGACAGCATTTGTGGCAGCAAGCAAGTAGTCAGTATTATTGTATTCGATTCAAAATAGGGCTTGTTTTGGTTTCCCCATAACATATATTGCATGTTTCCACCCCTCTGCTAGTCACGTATTTTTGATTTTTTGTGCACTTTACTCTGGCTTCTTTTTAAACTTTACTTTTATATTGTTATCCCAATAAAGATTTTCCCTTAGTGTTATTTGTTATTTTGGAAGTACAGGTACAATACATGTGCCATTTTGGACACCTTTGAGATAAGATTTCTTTTAGCGATGTAGAGGTTAAGGACTCTCTCCTATTTGTGCTTTGTAGCCTTAATCTCAGGTGCAGCTCTTTTGTGACCACTCCCCTTTGCTATACAAACTCACATGGCTTACCATCTGATGTTTGTTATAGATTCTCATTCCATGTTATCCACTTTGGAAAGAGTCTGTCTCTAAAAGAAGCAGAAAAGTTGGGACTATTGCAGCTGTGGTGTTTAGCTGCATTTGAGGATTTTGGAGTCTTTTACTTTTTGTGTCTATTTTCCCTCTGTGTTTCTCCTTTACATTGTGTTGTATTATTGCAGTGACAAGACTAGAGTTATCACCAGCCTTTTCACTAGCCAGGGTGAGTTGAGGACAAGTAAGGGCCTAGGCATGTGATAGCGACGGAGGTGAGGACCCATATAACGGCATTAGGGAACGTAGTCTCCCTTCTCCCCTGTCTCTATTGCTAGGGCCTTCCTTTCCATAGCATTTATGTTGTTAACTTTGTGTGGTGCTGCATGCTGAGTGGCTGTACACTCTGGAGTGATATTATAACAGGCTAATTTTATTCCTTAGCTTTAGTTTAAGTTTTGCAGTGGTGACACTAGTGTTCTTGCCAGTCTAGGGCATAGGTACGTGACAGCGATGGGGGTAAGGACCCGTATAGGGACGTCAGTGAGCATAGGGTATAGATTCTGGTGAGCTGCAGTAAGTGTCTCTTTTCCCCTCAGGCCAGGGCCAGGGCCAGTGTAACTGTAATGAATCAGGTAAAGTGCTACCTTTGGCACATCTAATAAATGTGCCAAATATGGGGTGGCTGGGTATCACAAATAGGCGGGGATCCGCACATAATTTTTTTTTGTCACTGCACATGCCAATTACAGTAATGCCAGGAGCAAAGATGGCTACTGGCATTGCTGTGATTGGCAGGCAATCCCTCTGTATGTTTAGTGACTGAAAATCAGGCACCAAACATGTGGGGAGGGGACTCGAAACTCATGAGGCAAATACCAAAACTTGACAAGTTACGAATATCTCGAAAGCCTTAATATTCGTGCGAGTAACAAATAGTGCCGAATTTATTCGCTCGTCACTAAAATCAGTAATTGTGAACATAGTTTGCCTTGCAATCCAAAAATGCAAATGAAAGCTCTATTATGCAAAGAAGCTTTATATCAACATAACCCAAAAATGCTGCCATCTTCTCTGGGCCAAAGAACATTAAAAATGGATGAGACAAAATGGATAACTATTCTGTGATTAGATGAAACAAAACTAAGTTTTAATAGAAAAGATGGATGTTATGCCCTGTAGACTCAAGAGGAGAGGGACCATCCAGCTTGTTATCAACCCACAGGTCAAAAGCCTGCACCTCTGATTAGGCATTAGTGCTAGTATCAAGGCTAAGCATTATATAAAGGTTTCAGAACAACATATACTCCATCCAGGAATGTATTTCTAGGAAGTTCTTGAATATTTCATCAAGACAATGCTAAACCACCTTCTGCGAAACCAAGCTGTTGTGGTTCATGCAGTGTAAGAGTTCAGATGATGAACTGATTGCTTATAGTCTAGACCTTTCAACAATAGAAAATATTTGGTGGATTATAAAATGAATACTCCGCCAAAGACAACGCAGGATTGTTGAGTATCTAAAATCCTACGTCATACAGGATAGGACAACATTCCTCTCACACAACTACATCAATTGGTGTCCTCACTTCCCAGATGTTTACAGATTGCTGTAAAAAAAAAAGGGGGATGTTACACAATGGTAGACTTGGCAGTCCTAGCTTTTTTTAAGATGTGTTGCTGTCCTTATTTTCTAAACAAGTTAATTTTTATCAAATGGAATGGAGAAATGTCTCCGTTTTACATTCTGTTCCATATTCTGTTCTTATGTGACTAAAATATGGCTATAAGAGATTTCCAAATCATTGCATTCTTCTTTTCTTTACATTTTACACAATGTCCTAACTTTTGTGTAATTGTGGTTGTGTAATGAGATAACTCTGTATAACATGATTATGTAACTGTCACCACACTACATGCATACATAATGTTCTCTTTAGAGGACTATGGGCACCCTAATAATATGGGTGTGATTGTGACTGCTACGTCTTTACCCTGTATAGTTATATTATGCTATAGACTAGGATTTCGCTGTCTCTAACACAATCCTGCAATCGCATGTGAAGCTTTCAACAAATTCCCTATAACTCATTAACCTCACAGCCATTCATTTGTTATGCTCTTAGAGAAATAAACTATATACAAATGGATTAAAACATTGATGTTTTGGCAATGGACAGTAGTTTAAGAATTAGATTTATTGGCTGAACAGCAGGAAAAATACAGTTTTTCTTACTTCCACACAAAGTTGTGTTTATTCTCTTGGGTTTAATGTGCAATAAGGAAAAACACTTCCAGCATAGACTCTCATAGGGATGTCTGACTACACGCAACCCATGAAGAGACAGTTAATAAGCTGAGTTGCAATATTTAAGTAAGATTGACCAGGTCTGTGATAGATGTCACACTGATTGAGCTGCACACTGTGGAAAATGTGCAATGGTCCTATTGGATGCCAAAAACAAACAGCCTAGCCCACCCAGTCTGCCCATGTTCCTAAGCCATCATAAGCTCAAGACCCCATCTGATCCCTGGACTAAATTACTATATTTAGAACACCCTTGTGTATATTTTGATTCCAACTAATTTCCAAGGTCCATTAGGATATCATCTGGATCATTTGGATAAAATGATGAGCTCTTCCGTAGACAACCTTTCAAAAAAGAAAAATGTTGCCTAACAAGTTCATCTGAGGTAGGTTCTACCTCAAACCATGTTATGTTTGCTTTTCTTACAAAAAAAGGAATATTTGAAATTAGTAGCTTTATCTGCTTATCTACTTATAGATCACAGTAACCCAAATAATGTCACACCTGGACAATACATCACTTATATGTATAAGGAGGGTCAAATATATAACCCCCATGGGGTACACATTGCCTCAGGATGTTTCCTACAAATTATTACCAATTCCTCTAAGACCACTCATTAAATTGTCTATGACTAAGGTACTGAGGATCCGTCATTAAAATAGGTCATTCATATCAAATGAGACGGGTTCTGGCACCCGGCTTTCCCACCAATCAGCCGCTGCTAGCTCTAGAGGCACCATATGTACACAATGTATAGGGTCAGAATGTCACAGCTCCTTACAGTTTATAGTGGTCATTTTCAAGCATTGTAGCTTTGCTCAATGAATATGTATTCAGCCGGGGAGGAGTTAACTCTTGAGAAGACACAGATAGAAGATGGCCCCTATGCAAGAACAATATATGGGCCATTTGCAGTCCAATAACTCATTATAATGCACAATTCCACTTGCTTTGAATGTAGAAGTGGGCCCTCTTACTTCATTAACTCCTGTGCGGCTGCAAAGATTGCACCTATTATATGTCCGACACTGCTCTGGAGGTGGCAGGAAAATCTCAAACAATGGATGGAAACAGCACTCTAATGGAATGGGAACAGTATGGGGAATTGATGCCTTTAGAACTCCCAGGTTACTGCTGGGAAAAATGTTGTCAGGGTGTTACTCCACTTTTACACACTGACTATAAAACATACAAAACCAAAGATAAAATGGATTTTAACCCCTTAACGATCGTGGGCAGTAATTTTATGTCCTAGCGGTCATAGTGTTATTGCCCGCGGTCTGCTGCTGGCAACTTGCAGCGATCGGTGCACATTTCAGCTGATTTTTATAGCTGAGATGTGTACTGGCCAGTCACGAGCAGAATCTTTATCTGCCCGTGCCGTTTAACCAATAAGTGACAGGGCCATTATCATGGCATCGTTGGTAAATATTTACTTACCGTCCAATACCAGAAGTCACGTGATCACGTCACGGTGGTTGTCATGGTAGCACAGGGTCATGTGATGACTCCTGTAGCTCACATGACTCACTTTCAGTTTCACCCAGCCCAGAGCTGGTTGAGACATGAAATAAGCATATCTGCTATTTACAGCTGTGTAGCTGTGATCAGCAGATCTGGCAGAGCAATCAGATTTCTGTCCCTGTAGTCCCTTAGGGTACCTAGTAAATTAAAAAAAAGTTAAAAAAAAGTTTTAAAAAAATTAAAAAAAAAAAAAAAAAAATAAAAGTTCAAATCACCCCTTTTTCGCCACATTGAAAATTAAAGGGTTAAAAAAATAAAAAATACACACATTAGGTATTGCCGCGTTCAGAAATGCTCAATCTATCAAAATATAAAATCAATTAATCTGATCGGTAAACAGGAGGCAAAAAAATTCTAAACGCCAAAATTACGTTTTTTGGTCGCCACAAATTTTGCGCTAAATGCAATAATAGGCGATCAAAACGTAGCATCTGTGCAAAAATGGTACAGTTAAAAATGGCAGCCTATGATGCAAAAAATAAGCCGTCACTTAGCCATAGATCCTGATAAAATGGGAATACTATGGGTCACGGAATATGATGTAAAACGTACGCCACTTTTTTTGGACAAATTTCAGAGGTTTTTTTAACCCCCTTAGATAAAAGTAAACCTATACATGTTTTTTGTCTAGGAACATTTAAAAGTACAGCCAGTTTCGCAAAAAATGAGCCCAGACATGACCATATTGACTGAAAAATAAAAAAAGTTACATCTCTCAGAACAAGAATGGCGAAAAAAAACGGAAAGCGAAAAATCGGCCGGTCATGAAGGGGTTAAAAGAAAATGTTAGGAAACATTCTTTCCTCTATAATGATTTTTATACAGTATAAGGCAAAACTAAAAAGAGAAAAAATCTCCTCTTCCACCTCTTAATAGCTGGGCCATCTCTGACCGCATTTTCCTGTTGCCTAAGACTACAGTACATGACATAGTAGAGGGGGAAATGAAACTAAACCCATCAGTAGTCATTGATATATGTAATATTAACATTGTATTACCTTATCTGGGCATGTGGTGTGTATGATATGGTCAGACAAACCCTGTTTAATTAATGAAAGAGGGACTCTAAAACTCCCAAAGCCTATGAGACCAATGCAAGAACTGGCAAAAATAAGAAACAAAAAGCACCCTCTATTAGACATAAAAGAGGGCCTAATATACATTCTGTAAAATGTGTTAGCTATTGGGACTCCTAGACTAATAAAGCATATACAGTACACTAAGTGCAAGAGCTGCCAAAAATTGAAGGAGGGACTGCAATACATCCTGGAAAACACTTAGAGGAAGGTCTCAGAAAACATTTTTTTTTCTCATTTTTAAGGAGTGGGATATCTTACATCTATATCTGCAAAAGAATTGTAGAGGTAGGCCTCAGAAACATCCTAAAAAAAATACAAAGGAGGACATCATACACACCCTGGAAAATTAAGAACGAGGGTCACATGATGATCCTTTAAATATTTGGAGCAAGGGTTACCAGAGAACCCTCTAGATATTGCCAAGTGCTTCCTGATGACACTCTACACATTTGGAGTGAGGGCTGCCTGATGTCCCTCAAAAGATTTGCAGAGAGGGACACCTGAGGATCATCAAAAGATTTGGAGTGGGGTTGTCTGATGACCCTCAAAAGATTTTGAACAAGGGCTGCCTGATGACCCTCAAAACATTTTTTTTGAGGGCGCCTGATGATCCTAAAAAGATTTTGAATTAGGGCCACCCGACAATGTTAAATTGAATTTGAGCGAGGGCCAACTGATGACCCTCCAAAGATTTTTAGCGAGGGACACCTGACGACCCTTAAAAGATTTGGAGCAAGGGCTGCCTGATGACCCTCTAAAGATTTGGATCGAGAGCTTCCTGATGACAATTAAAAGTTTTTTTAGTGAGGGCCACATGATGACCCTGTTGATAAGGTCGAAGAAGAGGAGGACAAGAAAAAGAAGAAACCATGAACCATATACCTTTTTTGAGTTAGTAGGGGTGCATGGGAATACACCAGAAAAAAAGGAATATTTGAATTACCTTTAAGTTTCTCGGCTCGTATCCGCTGGGGTTCAGAAGTCTGGGCCAATCCAGGCCTTGTTCATTTTGATAAGAATCTGCCTGTTAGCATTGTCAGCTGAACGGTGGATGCACCTATCAGTTATTATGCCCCCGGTGGCACTAAAAACCTGCTCTGACAAAATGCTAGCAGTAGGGCATGCCAGCACCTCCAAGGCGTAGTGGGACAATTGATTTCACGTGTCCAGATTGGATTCCCAATAATTGTACAGAGGAATCACAGAAGATTGTGGCAGGGTCAGCCAGTTACTCCTTCACCATTTTCAAAAACGTTTACCTCCTTGTTAGACTACCCCTGCGTATCAGGGCCTGGACGCTGGGAAGGTCTAATGAAACGGTCTTGGACCTTTGATAGTGTTCCCATGCCTCTGTTGGACCTGGTATGTGTCTCCCTCATCTCTCCTCCTTGGTTGCCCAAGGATTTATTACCTCTGCCAACAGCACTGTCAAATGGGAATTTTGCTACTAATTATTTGACTAGGGACTTCTGCCATTGCACCATTTTACTAGCCCTTGCGCTGCAGGAAGGAGAGATATAACGTTATCCTTGTAATGAGGGTCAAGAAAGGTGAACAACTAATAATCAGTTTTGGCCAAAATGCACATAATGCAAAAGTCACAGAAAAGGTAGTGGGATATAAAGTCAGCAAAGTATGCCAGACTACCAACAGGCAAGACTTCTCTGTCTCCACTAGGAGAATGACACTTCATCTCCTCCTCCTTCCTCTTCTCCTCTTCCTCCTTCTCTTCAGCACATCCACGCTGAACAGATGGGATGAAGCTGGTGTGGGTAGTACACACCCTAGTCAACAATCTCCTCTACCTCCTCAGTCTCCTCCTCCTCATTATCACCTAGTCCACGCTGTGAAGATAACATGTGGCTGGGTTGGGTAGTATCATCCTGTGTACTTTCTTCCCCCATCTCAACTTGGTCCACATGCAAAGTTTCGTATTTAATTGTAATGCATCATCAAAAAATCCCTGTATTAAATGTCACCATGAATCTCAAAAAGACCCCACAAAATAGTGTGAACAGATCCTCTCTCTGTGGGAGTCAAAACAACATAGAAATCAATATACAGTAGTAAGATTAAAAACAATAGTTTATTTTAATAATTTACACCGTCGGCCGCTAGGGCGCATGCTCGGGATCAGGGATGCTTCATGCCACTCACGCGCATGCACCGCAGCCATAGCGACTGCAGCCAGCCAGTGGTGACGTGACACGGACCGCGCACGCGTACTGAGAGGCATGTCCCAAATAAGTAACAAGTATCAAATCCTATAAGGTAAATAATACACCTGTGCTTTCTGGTGAAATATATGAATCGCTTAGCACTGCTGACATACAGTATGAAAAAGGTAACTATGGGAAATATCTTTCATATGTAATTTATAACCTATCAAAAGGTGCTTAATATCCGGAAGCTTCCTTCATCTAGAAAAGTTGCTTTTCATGAAAATGTGATACTGTAGTCCATCAAACAGAAGTTCACATAATCAATAAAGATGTAGAATGACATCAATGGTTTTGGATGAAAGCAATAAAGATATATTGCGGGTTAGAATCAATTCTCGAAGAGGAAAGGGAGAATAAATATTCAAACATAAATAAGTACAATAAAAGGGGAAATAGATATGATAAGAACCAGTTAGGTGGGGAAAACAAAAAATTATTTTTATTACAAAAATGGAGCAAAGTTAATTATTTCATTAAGCCCTTTGGGGGCTAGGGTGTCCAACGTACAAATCCACCATGCCTCACATTGGGCTAATTTCTTAAGTTGCCACCCCTAGATCCTAGGTTAACTGCATCAATCCCATGTATTTCCAGCCCAGAAGAGTCGCAGGCATGGAAGGACTTAAAATGGCGAGGTATAGTTTTAAGGAGGGCTATATCTTCTGTCCGTGCTGCCTCAATGTCACGTACATGTTCCCTCACCCTAACGCGTAACTCCTGTGATGTGAGCCCCACGTAGATAAGGGAACATGGACATGAGGCACAATATACCACGTGCGTTGTGTTGCACGTGATATATTTTCTGATCTTGTAAGTTTTGTTGCCATCTGATGAAAGGAAGTTCCTGCTCCGGATGACATTACGGCATGCCAGACAATGACCGCATTTATTACACCCAACCAACAGTTTCCCAGTCCCAAAAGGTTTTGGACTGGCAGTATGTTGTGGCTCTGAACTAGAATGTCTTTGAGATTACGAGCACGCTGTGCTGTCATGAGTGGGACGTCGGTTAAAACCTCTGATACGATCTGACCCGATACTAAGACCGGCCAGTGTTTTTTTAGGATATTCTTCATGGTGTCAAACTCATGGTTGAATGTGCCTATAAATCTTAATTCAGGCTCTTTTGGACTCTCCCGGGGAATATATGTCAACAGCTGAGGTCTTGGTGTCCCTTTTGTTCTCTGATAACCTTTTTTGATGGTGCGCTTGCTATAGCCACGGTCCCGGAAACAACGCTCAAGATCTGCAGATTGTGCCTTAAATTTAGCCTGAGATGAGCAGATCCGCCTCATCCTCAAAAATTGGCCAGTTGGTATGGCTCGAATTGTTGAGGGGGTGTGAGCAGATGATGCATGCAGCAGAGCATTGACTGATGTATCCATCTGATGTACATCCATTTGTATTAAGTGGTCAAGGCCCACCTCAATTTTGATGTCCAAGAATTCAACGCTACTGCTGCTGCATTTATGAGTCAGCCTAATGTTATATTTATTGCAATTGAGCTGCCTCATAAAATCATCCAGTTGCTCCGCTCTGCCCTGCAAGAATATTAGGTATATCATCAATATATCTCATCTAGCACTGCATATGGGGGCATGTGCCAGCGCCTCCATCCGCAAAAATCAAATGCTTCCAGAACCCCAGGAAAAGGTTTGCGTACAAAGGTGCACACGCCACCCCCATTGCAGTGCCGCACCTCTGGAGATAGTATTGATCTTTAAAAAGGAAAAAGTTATGGGTAAGGGCAAAGCGGAGCAGTTCCAGGATCATGTCCCCCATTCTGCCATACTGACTGTCCATTTTGAGGAAGAAGCGGACCGCTACAAAGCCGTTTTCATGCCCAATAGTGGTGTATAGGCTCTCTACGTCTGCTGTCACTAAAAAAACACTTCCCTCTTACATTAAAGACACGACGGACATCTTTGTGGAGGATGACGTTCTTATAGGGACAGCAGACGTAGAGAGCCTATACACCAGTATTAGGCATGAAGACGACCTCACCGCGGTCCGCTTCTTCCTTGAAATGGACAGTCGGTGTGGTAGAATGGGGGACTTGATCCTGGAACTGCTACGCTTCACCCTTACCCATAACTTTTTCCTTCTTAAAGATCAGTATCTCCAGTTCGATGGGGGGTGGCGTGTGCGCCTTCGTACGCAAACTTTTTCCTGGGGTTCTGGAAGCGTTTGTTTTTTGCCGACGGAGGCGCTGGTGCAGGCCCCCATGTGTAGTGCTGGCTGAGATATATTGATGATATTCTGATATTCTGGCAGGGCAGAGTGGAGCAACTGGAGGATTTTATGAGGCAGCTCAATTACAATCAATATAACATTAGGCTGACTCATAAATGCAGCAGCAGTAGCGTTGAATTATTGGACATCAAAATTGAGGTGGGCCCCGAACGCCTAATACAAACGGATGTACATCAGAAGGATAGATCAGTCATCGCTCTGCTGCATGCATCATCTGCTCACACCCCCTCAACAATTTGAGCCATGCCAACTGGACAGTTTTTGAGGATGAGGTGGATCTGCTCATCTGAGGCACAATTTGAGGCACAATCTGCAGATCTCGAGCGTCGTTTCCAGGACCATGGCTATAGCAAGTGCACCATCAAAAAAGGTTATCAGAGAGCAAAAGGGACACCAAGAACTGTTGGCATATATTCCCCGGGAGAATCCAAAAGAGCCTGAATTAAGATTTATAGGTACATTCAACCATGAGTGAGACACCATGAGGAGTATCCTCAAAAAACACTGGCCGGTCTTACGATCTGACCCGTTACTATCAGAGATTTTAACTGACATCCCACTCATGACAGCACGGCGTGCTCGTAATCTCAGAGACATTCTTGTTCAGAGCCACTACATTCCACCAGTCCAAAACCTTTTGGGACTGGGAAACCGTTGGTTGGGTGTAATAAATGCAGCCATTGTCTGGCATGCCGTAATGTCATTTGGAGCAGGGACTTCCTTTCATCAGATAGCAACAGAACTTATGAGATCAGAAAATATATCACGTGCACAACAACGCACGTGGTATATTGTGCCTCATGTCCATGTTCCCTTATCTAGGTGGGTCTCACATGACGTGAGTTTCGCGATAGGGTGAGGGAACATGTACGTGACATTGAGGCAGCACGGACAGAAGATATAGCCCTCTTTAAAACTATGCCTCGCCATTTTAAGTCCTTCCATGACTGCGACTCTTCTGGGCTGGAAGAGTCGCAGTCTTATTTATGTTTGAATATTTATTCTCCCTTTCCTCTTCAAGAATTGAGTCTAAACCGCAATATATCTTTATTGTTTTCATCCAGAACCATTGATGTCATTCTACGTCTTTATTGATTATGTGAACTAACTTCTGTTTGATGGACTATAACATCACATTTTCATGAAAAGCAACTTTTCTGGATGAAGGACGCTTCCAGATATTAAGCACCTTTTGATATCTTTCATATGTAATTTGTAACCTATTATGGTAGTATTGCACTCTGATATCTTTGTGACATATTGCCTATATGTTTTGTATGGTACCTATAACTGTGGACATGGAGCGATAGCCTTATATTATAATAAGTTTCCCATAGTTACCTTTTTCATACTGTATGTCAGCAGTGCTAAGCAATTCATATATTTCACCAGAAAGCACAGGTGTATTATTTACCTTATAGGATTTGATACTTGTTACTTATTTGTTATGTGCCTCTCAGTACGCGTGCATGGTCCGTGTCACGTCACCAATGGCTGCCATCGCCATGGCGCATGCGCATGAGTGGGATGATGCGTCTCTGCTCCCGCGCATGCACCACAGCGTCCGACGGCGGGTCCGCCCGCGGCGCTGCGATTATTTGGTCCGCGCATGCGTCACCCTCTGAGGTGACGTATGCGGAAGTGGCCCTAACAGCGGGATTTAGACTTGGTTCCCATAGAAGGGGCAAACTACTCTTCGCTCCCTGAAGAAACATGTGCGGGGACATTCAATCCCCCAAGTGAAACGTGCATCGGTGGGCACAGGGGGAATCCTCTGCATTGGTGAATACCTAATCCTCTGAGCTAACCGTGATCAAACTTAATCTAGTATGCTATTTACATGTGGATCTTTTTAGATCTTCTCCTCCTCTGAGGTTGTGTTGTTGCACTCTGGCACCTTTTGCAAAAAGATCTGTGTTATATCTGCACTTTGTGAGCTAAATTGATCTCTCTATTGCTGCTATTGATTTGCACACTGTACTTTATTAATTACAACGCTGCCTATGAGAGGAATCTTTACAACTTCTTTATGTGAAGTTACCATGTGACCCATATTTATCCCATCATGCTCCCTGGTATTTCCAATGTTTTTTTTATCCATATCACTCTCTCACAGTTTTTAGATGTGTGTTAAATCATCTGTTTTAGTCACAATTTGCATACATAAAAAAATCTATAAAAAATATATTTGTAAAATTAAAAACAATTTATTTCACAAAAAAACTCCTGTTTCCTCCTGTTTTTGTAGGGTATGTACATTCCCTAATGTAAGGCGAATTAGTCCTGTATATCTCCTTTCCCGACACTTGTTTCATCGCATGTGTTATTTTGTCAGGGGAGAGTGTGTATTGCATATTAAAAAAACGGCATGTGGTCCTCCCCAATTTTGATGCCCAGCCATGAAAAAACCGTCAGCTGAGAGACAGTATTCTCAGGCTGGGGAAGCACATGTTTATTGGGCCCCCAGCCCAAAATTAGCAGCCTGCAGCCACCCAGGATTATCTCATTCATTACATGCAGCAATCCTGGAAGTTTACCCGGCTCATCCCGATTGCCCTGGTGTGGTAGCAATCATGGTAAAGAGAGGTTAACAACAGCTCACAGCTGCCACTAAGCTCTGGATTAGTAATGGGTTGTCTATGAGACCCCCCCCCATTACTAATCTGTAAGTGGAAAGAAATAAACACAAACACCAAAAAATTCCTATGTTTGAAAATGCAAAAAAACACACTCTCTTTCAACCCTTTTTAAGTAACCAAAACACTTAAGTTTGACGTAATCCACATGAGGTCCCATGGTGATTCCAGCTCTACTACATCTAAAGTGACAGTGCGTGGCCATAGAACATAACTGTCCGCTCTGAGCTTCAGGCAGAGATATCAGTCAGTTTATTTTCGATCACAGCTGGAGGAACCTACGGTAACCTCAGGGGACCTCAGGTGACCTCACTGAACTGAGTGACCCCACCTAAGGTGAGGTTACTCAGTTCTAGGTCAGGGCAATGATATGTGATATTTTCTTGAGGACTAGAAACTGAAGAGCCTTTGAAAAATAGCAGTGTCTGGGCACTGCAGAAACTGACTCCCCACAGGTGGATGGTTTAATTTGTTAATTACAATGCATTTCCAGTACTGTACATCCTGAATGGCTTGAGAAGAGATCCTGTTTGAATCCCCTTTTTGGTGTTAGAATCATTTTGATTAGAGACTGGAGAAAGGTGAATTGATAACCTTACAAGTAGGATTCTGGTAATCCAGCATTCAAGTCTCATGCACCACTGATTAATTCTGTGCTTGCTAGGTGGGGCTTTCCACTAGGCCTATAACAATAGACTATCCTACACAGATATCCTACACAATATCACTTGAAGGTGGAAACTCATTTTAAATAAGAAAGATATTTATCAGCAGGAATCTTCAATGTAAAACAACTAAACCTTTAGATGTCAAATTTCCCACCAACAAACTACAGGCACTGACAGTTACAGTCTGTACCTACCAAAGGGTTTTCAGGGTAATTGCTAATGTACACAGCCATATTACATTTCCAGCCTTGGATAGGGTCATCATATGTAGTCTTGCCTGTAGTGTGATGGGATCATGTGAGCAAGCATTACATGTAAATACTTGGTTGTAGTTTATTATTATTTTATTGCATTAGATGTACAAAACTATGTGGCTACAGATGAAGAGTAAATGTAACTCAAGAATTTACACTATTGTGCATTACTATTATAGCTATGAAACAAAGCCCATTAATAGCTAATCTGAATTAAAGCTCATGGAATGCTTACATCTTTCAGTGAGACAAGTAAAATGTTACATTATTCCAACCATTAGGCAATGTCTAAGGGCTAAGCAGAAGGCTCTGGTGGATTAACTGCACATTAATTCACATTTGACCCTCGATGGATCACCAAAATGGCATTCTGCAAGCTGTCTACTGTAAGCTATGCTGCTGAACATTTGTTGGAATGCGTAGACAAAAGATAATCAACTGCACATGGAAAGACTAATCTACAACACAGTAGTCATCCAAGCCACAACCCATGTGATCTGATTTATCTGATATTTTCTAATATTTCTCTACTTAACTGACATAAAAAATCATGAAAAAAAATCATTTTCACTTAGGAGTGTTCTCACTTTTGTTGCCAGAGGTTTACACAATAATGGCTGTGTGGTGAGTTATTTAGAGGGCACAACAAATTTACACTTTTATACAAGCTGCTCACTGATTACTGCACATTGTATCAAAGCGTCATATCTTCAGTGTTGTCTCATGAAAAGGTATAATAAAATATTTACAAAAATCGGAGGGGTGTACTCATTTTTGTGACATACTGAACACGATTCATCGGGCTCCATTTTTAGAGCCTGATGGAATTCAATGGATCACAACTGTTGAAAAGATGCAAATATTAGGGATGAGAGAACCCGAACTGTAACGTTCAGGGTTCGTATCAGACACCAAGTGTCCGGGGCTTGGACTCAAACACGGACTTTTAACAGAAGTCTAAGGCGGGCTTTGCACGTTGCGACATCGCAAGCCGATGCTGTGATGTCGCACGCAATAGCCCCCGCCCCTGTCGCAGGTATGATATCTTGTGATAGCTGGCGTAGCGATAATTATCGCTACACCAGCTTCATATGCACTCACCTGCCCTGCGACCGTCGCTCTGGCCGGCGACCCGCCTCCTTCCTAGGGGGGCGGGTCATGCGGCGTCACAGCGACGTCACACGTCAGGCGGCCAATGGTGGCGGAGGGGCGGAGATGAGCAGGATGTAAACATCCCGCCCACCTCCTTCCTTCCGTATAGCCACTGGCGGCAGGTAAGGAGATGTTTCTCGTTCCTGCGGCTTCACACACAGCGATGTGTGCTGCCGCAGGAACGAGGAACTACATCGTACTTGTCGCAGCACCGACATTATGGAAATGTCGGAGCCTACACCGATGATACGATAACGATGCTTTTGCGCTCGTTTATCGTATCATCTAGGATTTACACACTACGACATCGCAAGTGACGCTGGATGTGCGTCACTTTCGATTTGACCCCACCGACATCGCACCTGCGATGTTGTAGTGTGCAAAGCCGCCCTAAGTCCTAGTTCAGCATTCGGGTACTATTCGTAAGGGATCTCTTACCTCTCCATGGCAATCAGGTCCTTATAATTTGATAACAGGGACCCAATCGCTGCCATTGTAACCCTGGGTCATCACCATGCCAACCCCAGGTTACTGAGCTACGGAGAAGATCATGTGGCGCCCCTGTGGTTAGGCGCTACAGGGGAATGCAGCACCTTAACATCAAGGTGCAGTGCTCTTTGGTCACAGGTTAAAGAGAGAAGAAATGCAGAGTCTTATATTAGATTGAGTAACATTGACTCAGCAGCCCCTACCTTCATATTCCTGGGACTGTTTATATAGTAGGTCCATAGGGGGGTTGAGCCTAGCTGAGCGTGAGACACGACGTGGTTGCCAGGATGACTGGGTGACAGTTAGTCAGTAAGGAGTGACAAGAAGAGATGAGAGTAAATTGATGACTGAAAGAAGGGCTAGAAATAACATAGGCCCGACGTCCTGAGCGAGGGTACCCCAAAAGAAAAGAAAGACACTGGAAAAGGGGTAACCCAGACGGAAAGGGGACGGTTTAGGTCTGGCGAGAGCCGGCTGAAGAGTTCAGGTCGACACCGGTATAACGGGACCGAGGAGGTTTGTCAGGTTTATCGCCAAAACCATTGACCGTTAACCTGGGATACTAAATAAGAGGAGTCCCGGTACCCATCAAGAGTCTGACTACTAACCCCAAGCCGAGTTCATGACGCTGTTGCGGGATAGATAAAAAAATCGTGCAGCATCAGACCCCTGGGAAAACCAGTGACGAGACTAACGAGTGGGTTAAAGAGGGAGTCACAGAACCCTCAGAGCAGAGACCGAGAAAGAAACAAAGAAAGGTTACCTCAGAGAGAAACTCTGTCATAAAATCTCCGAAACTTGTGACCATTAGCCTTCTGGTAACCGAACTGTTGCTGCTGTGAACTGTGCAAAATAAACCAGATGCTAGTAAAAAGGACTTGTTTAAGCTGATGTGGACTCGGTGTGTCATCTCTCCGCCGTTCTACAGGACCCTTCAGAGAAGAAGGCAGCCATCACTGCTCGGTCGCTTCCCTCCTGGTCAGCGACCCGCCACCCTGAGGTAAGAAATCTCCACCTGTGGGGAGCTGAGAGATCTTAAGCTGCCGTCACCATCACCTCAGAGGTCGGCCGCGGGCAGCGCTGGTATATCCCGCTTACCAGACACCACAGGTGGCGTCACGTATAATCCCAAAATCATCCCTGAACCCCATTCCACAGTCGCAGAGTGAGCGCCCAGGGCACGAAGCCGGGACCGACCACCTGTGATAACGCCATCGAGAGTAAAGTATCCGTAGTCCCAGCGCCAGAGTACCCCTACCGAAAACCCTGATGGTCGACTCACTCACAATGCTGTATGCATGCTGTGTGAGGGGAAGTGCAGTGCTATAAACCCCTGTAGTGATAAAGCACTGCAAGGGATTATAGAAACGCAGAAAATAAATGCAGAAACAATTGACACGCTGCTTCTTATTTTAGCAACAAAATCTGCAAGAACAAAGAAGCAGCATATGGGCACAGCAAGTTATGATTCTCATAGACTTTGCTGGGATGCTTTTTCCTTGCTTTTATTGATTAAAAAAAGCAAAGAAAAAAATAAAAAAAGCCCAAAAAAATTGCCACATGCGCACATGGCCTTATGTGGTTTTTTTCTTTTAACTTACTGGGTTAGTAATGGGGGTGTCTGATAGACATCCCTCCATTACTAACACCAGGACTTGATGCCAGTTGACACTACACAGATAACATCAACCTCAAACACTATTACCCCAATTGCCATTGCACCAAGGCAATTGGTAAGAGCCTAGGTGAAGCACCCGATTTGGCTCATCTAATGTGAATGGCCACTTCAAGGGCGTCTGAGAGCTGCTAGTTTTAGGGTAAGGGTGCGACCGCACTTTGCTTTTTACCTGCTTTTTACCTGCTTTTTTGCTGCTTTTTCAACTGCAGCGTTTAATGCCAAAATGGTTGTGTTCTGCTTTTCAAGCAAAGTCTCTGGGAATTTGGTTTTCTAGACCGCACTATGCAGTTCAAACTGCAGCCTTTTTGTTACAGAACTTCGGTCAAAAACTCAGCTTTGCAGTGCAAAACCTAAATGGCAAAAACAATTGACATGTTAATTGTTTTTGCCATTTGAATTTTGCACTGCAAAGCTGAGTTTTTGACTGAAGTTCTGCCACAAAAAGGCTGCAGTTTGAACTGTTAGTGCGGTCTAGAAAACCAAATTCCCAGAGACTTTGCTTGAAAAGCAGAACACATCCATTTTGGCATTAAAAGCTGCAGTTGAAAAAGCAGCAAAAAAGCAGGTAAAAAGCAAAGTGCGTTCTTACCCTTAGAATGGGAAGGGCCACTGCTGTCTGATTTACCTTGGCTAGTTATCAAACATAAAGGAACCACATGTTGCTTTTCAAATTATTTATTTATTAGGTTAAACAAATATGAAAGACACTAAACGGTGAGATTGTATAATGTGTAGGGCAGAGGTTCCCAACTCCAGTCCTCAAGGCACACCAACATTGCATGTTTTCAGGATTTCCTTAGTATTGCACAGGTGATAATTTAATCACATGCAAAGGTGCTGAATCCAACACCCATGCAATGCTAAAGAAATCCTGAAAACATGCACTGTTGGTGTGCCTTGAGGACTGGAGTTGGGAACCTCTGGTGTAGGGGATAGGACATTGCTTTGGTCAACTTACTGTTTGTTCTTCTTCAAGTGCTTCAACCCACTTTATTGAGATAATGCAAAAAATGCATAAAACATTGGCAAGGAAAGCTACAAGTGACTGGATCTGTGGGATTCATGTGGAAATTCAGCTATCTGAAAGTCTGAACAAAGACTGATTGTGTGCACATACCATAAGGGGTGGAGGAAGCTTTTATTCTCTTTTTAATATTGCCTCACATGCAAGTAATTTCTCCTGTAAAATCTTTGGTTTGTATGTTGTAACCCCTTCACTCCTAGCCGATTTTCCATCTTTTGGGTTTTTTTTGCTCCCCTTCTTCTGAGAGCTGTAACTTTTTTGTTTTTCCATAAATCTCGCCATATGAGGACTTGTTTTTGCAGGATGAATTGTATTATTATATGAAATCTTAAGTTTTACCTTAACTGTATGGTGTACTGGAAAACAGCCAAAAAATTCCAAGTGCAGAAAAATTGCAAAAAAAAAAGTGCATTTGCATGATTTTTTGGGGGATATTGTATTCACCATGTTCACTATATAGTAAAACCGATGTGTTGGTGTGTGCCTCAGGGTGGTACAAGTTCGTAGACACCAAACATGTATAGGTTTACTTTTATCTAACGGGTTAAAAAAGATTCAGAAGTTTGTTCAAAAAATGATCACACTGTTGGCGCCATTTTCCGTGACCCGTAGCGTTATCACTTTTCGGGATTTATGGCTCTATGATGGCTTTTTTTTTTTGCGTCTCCAGCTGACGTTTTTAATGGTAACAGTTTTTCTTAGATGCTATGTTTTGATCACCTGTTATTGCATTTTGCGCAAAATTTGTGCCGACCAAAAATGCAATTTTGGAGTTTGGAATTTTTTGCCGCTACACCACTTATCGATTAGATTAATTGATTTTATATTTTGATAGATCGGGCATTTCTGAACCAAATGTGTGTATATTTTTATTTTTATCGCTTTAATTTTCAATTAGGTGAAAGGGGGGAGATTTGAACTTTTAGGTTTTTTTATTTTTAAAAATAATTTTAAACCACTTTTTTTTAACTTTTTTTCATTTTACTAGTCTCCCTAGGGGACTATAAGGATCAGCAGTCTTATCGCTCATTGATTTCTGTTGATCACAGCTACACAGCAGAGATCACCAGAAATGCTCTTCTCTTGTAACAGGCAGCACTCGTCCGGCTGTTAAAGGAAGTGAGTCATGATAGCTACAGAAGTTATCACATGAACCTGTGCTACCATGGAAATCATCTGCTCCACGTGATCATGTCACGTGACTTCCGATGGCATCGGGTAAGTGCACGTTTACCATAATAAGTGTTTTTTATTTCTAATAAAGGATTTTTCGGGTGTGTGTGTTTTTTAACTGTAATTTACAGATTAATCATGGAAGGAATCTCGGGGAGACGCCTGACATGATTAATCTAGGATTTAGTGGCAGCTATGGGCTGCCATTAACTCCTTATTAACCCAATTTGCCAACGCACTAGGGTAAATCGAGAAGAGCCGGGTACAGTCCCAGAACTGTCGCATCTAATGTATGCGGCAATTCTGGGCGGCTGCTGACTGATATTGTTAGGCTGGAGGGCTCCCCATAATGTGGGGCTCCCCATCCTGAGAATACCAGCCTTCAGCCGTATGGCTTTATCTGGCTGGTATTAAAATTGGGGGGACCGCACGCCATTTTTTTAAATTATTTATTTATTTATTTCACTGCACAGTATAGACACACCCACCGGCTGCTGTGATTGGGTGCAGTGAGACACCTGTCACTCAGCGTGGGGGCGTGTCTCACTGCAAACAATCATAGGCGCCTGTGGGCAGGGAATATGAGATGGCTGTGTGCAGAGCACAGCGCGCCCGCCGGTATAAAGGCTCGGTCACGCTGTGCAGGCCGGCCAATCACTGCAATTTCACAACTAACAGGGCTGTGGCATTGCAGTGGTCTGCCAGCCAATCCCTGCATGAGGGCTGGCTCTCAAAAGAGTGCCAACATGCAGGGATGAAGACCACGAGTACAGCACGAGTATCGCGAGATTACTCGGTACCCGCCGAGCAGCCCGAGTACAGTGATACTCGTGCGAGTACCGAGTAGTAACAAGCATACACGCTCATCACTAGTGCACAACTTTGTTTCTATTAAATAGATTAGCGCTACAGAACAAGACACAACCAATAGTCAATAGTGTAGCAAACAAAACCAAACATTTAGACTCTTATACACTTCCTTTTAATAAATAACAAAATTACTATGGGTAATGATATTCATACACTATAGTGCTTCTCATAGCTAATAAGCATTCTAACAAATTATTTCCAAATATTGAATTAATCCTTTGCCTAAATATAAAGTCACCAGGTGCAGGAGTAATACAAACATGAATCTTGGAGAAGATTGCATATATCCCCATAAATCTTCTACAACAACGTGATACAATCTCTCAAGGTACACTCGGGAGAATATGGTCAGTACATTTAGTTACAATTCAGATAGGACATATTTTACATGAATATATCCCTGATGTCAAACATCTAGTAGATATGAGGATTACTATAAAAGCAGCCAGGTATACACTGAATGTTCATATGTTTCTCCTGAATATTCCTACTTCATGATATCCAAGTTTACATCTTTTTGGGTTGTGTTTTTTCCAGTAGGAAAACATCTTCAAGTGTTTGGTGGCCAGTAAACATTCCAAAAGTTATAACTAGTTTAAGAATCCACTTAGGCTGTATTACATTCAGATGTGAAAGTGCATACAGCTGCGGTTGTGGTTAAAACCATTTTCTTTGGAGATCGCTACACTGATCTGTACCTTTCTATGTTGTCAATCACAGAGCATAGTTTCAGAAACTTAGTGTAAAAAAGGACACATTCCTGATTATTGCACCTTCCCAAACAGATAGAGAATTCATATGTCGGTAATAATGCAAACAGCAATTCCAGTAAAATGTCAACTCTGCCAATTTGATCGCTACATATTAATGACCCTCAAGACTTTCATCTTTTTTTTTTTATTTTTTATTTATACAACAGACCCGTACATAACATAGAACTGTCAACTAAGAGACATTTGTACAGCTTTTGACAGTAAACATCTTAGTATATAATAAGCTTCAAGCCGACTCTCTCAGTAAATAGTGTGGGTCCGTTCATTTTCAAAGTCTAACGTAAATAGGGGAAAAAGTGCCTTAGAGAAAGGTGAACGTACAATAGAATCACAGACTCCCAAGAATTTCATCTTAAGTGAATTGTCTCATAAAGAAAAACATGTATAAGATCCTCATGATGCATAACAGCTTTAGTAGACATATTAATATTCTCAACCTGCTGACTCTTACATGGCTTCAACAGTTTCACACTTATTGTGATGCTCTAACTCATGGTAGGTTACAATTTTCTTATACTCAAGAATTGTGAACAAGAAGGATGGAAAATTAAGCATACATCTTTGCCCATATTGACCTTCAATTACATAATCCATCTTATTTTGTATTACTTTTAGGAGTACAGGCTTAGACTCTACTGCCCTTTCTCCCTACAAAGGTAAGAGTTTACCAAATCACCGTTGTACTCAACTTGTCAGTATACCCATTCTATCATTAGAAAAGGTAAAGCCATATAATTACTGGAAACGAGCACTCAAAATAGCATTGAACCTTGACTTTCCAACACTTCCTCTTTTCACTTGCAGAATTTTTGTCAAAACCAGAAAAAGTGTGTAGGTTCCTCTTTTCTTCACACTACTATATGCATTAGTGATCCTGCTCAATCACACATTATCTAGTCTCTCTCCCAGACTGTCATTGCTCTCCTAACCAAAATAACTAACCTCTCTGTCTTCTGTTATCTTTTCCTTCCTTTTTAAAAATGCTAGTAATACCTTATAATTCAAAAACATCTCTTCACTCATCTGGTTAATTACTCCCAAGCTGTCTTTAACATCCCCTTAATTTATAAACTCCTGGTTCACTTAGTATACTCTCACCTGATCGGTTATCTTTCTGATAACTTTGTTTTCAATCAATTAGTAATTGTTTTTTCCACTCTTAGTTCTACAGAAACTGCCCTTTCAAGAGTCTGAAATGATCACCTGATTGCTAAATGTAACACCTAATATTCTTCATTCTTCTATTAAACAATAATAATAATAAGTTGTACTATGTAATGTCTTACTTGCAGTGGCCGACAACACAATGCTGCATGGCTGCTACAGTGCCTACAAGTAGTATTCAACCCCCTGCAGATTTAGCAGGTTTACACATTCGGAATTAACTTGGCATTGTGACATTTGGACTGTAGATCAGCCTGGAAGTGTGAAATGCACTGCAACCAAAAAGAATGTTGTTTCTTTTTTTTTTTTTTTTTAAATTGAGAAAAGTTTATTCAGAGGGTCATTTATTATTCAACCCCTCAAACCACCAGAATTCTGTTTGGTTCCCCTAAAGTATTAAGAAGTATTTCAGGCACAAAGAACAATGAGCTTCACATGTTTGGATTAATTATCTCTTTTTCCAGCCTTTTCTGACTAATTAAGACCCTCCCCAAACTTGTGAACAGCACTCATACATGGTCAACATGGGAAAGACAAAGGAGCATTCCAAGGCCATCAGAGACAAGATCGTGGAGGGTCACAAGGCTGGCAAGGGATACAAATCCCTTTCCAAGGAGTTGGGCCTACCTGTCTCCACTGTTGGGAGCATCATCCGGAAGTGAAAGGCTTATGGAACTACTGTTAGCCTTCCACAGCCTGGACAGCCTTTGAAAGTTTCCACCCGTGCCGAGGCCAGGCTTGTCCGAAGAGTCAAGGCTAACCCAAGGACAACAAGGAAGGAGCTCCGGGAAGATCTCATGGCAGTGGGGACATTGGTTTCAGTCAATACCATAAGTAACGTACTCCACCGCAATGGTCTCCGTTCCAGACGAGCCCGTAAGGTACCTTTACTTTCAAAGCGTCATGTCAAGGCTCGTCTACAGTTTGCTCATGATCACTTGGAGGACTCTGAGACAGACTGGTTCAAGGTTCTGTGGTCTGATGAGACCAAGATCGAGATCTTTGGTGCCAACCACACACGTGACGTTTGGAGACTGGATGGCACTGTATACGACCCCAAGAATACAAACCCTACAGTCAAGCATGGTGGTGGCAGCATCACGCTGTGGGGCTTTTTCTCAGCCAAGGGGCCTGGCCATCTGGTCCGCATCCATGGGAAGATGGATAGCATGGCCTACCTGGAGATTTTGGCAAAGAACCTCCGCTCCTCCATCAAGGATCTTAAGATGGGTCGTCATTTCATCTTCCAACAAGACAACGACCCAAAGCACACAGCCAAGAAAACCAAGGCCTGGTTCAAGAGGGAAAAAATCAAGGTGTTGCAGTGGCCTAGTCAGTCTCCTGACCTTAACCCAATTGAAAACTTGTGGAAGGAGCTCAAGATTAAAGTCCACATGAGGCACCCAAAGAAACTAGATAACTTGGAGAAGATCTGCATGGAGGAGTGGGCCAAGATAACTCCAGAGACCTGTGCCGGCCTGATCAGGTCTTATAAAAGACGATTATTTGCTTAACTTATAACTTATTTGCATCTTATCAAACCTGCTAAATCTGCAGGGGGTTGAATACTACTTGTAGGCACTGTACATACCACAGGGCAGGACACATAAGTAACTTATGATAAGAGAGTATACAGATGACACAGAAAGAGTTTGTAGTTGCTTCTTTCTGTGAGATAAAACATTTCCCTGCCTGTTTGATCACAGGAGTGAATGTTTCTGCTGCATCTCCAGCCCTCTGAGCTCATCATATATTAACAGTAACGTAGGAATTTCGGCAGCTTCTGAGCTCATATATGTCACTGACTTGATTTCTGATGAGTTCATAGAACTGATAGCACAAAAACAGAAACACTCGCTCCTGTGATAAAATAGGCAAGAAAATTGTTACCTCACAGAAAAAAATGGCTGTGAACCCCTGCTGTGTCATCTGTATTCTCTCCTGTCCTTATTCTCTTGGTTAGGAGCTGTCTGGCTTTTGCCAACCATTAACTGGAGAAGCTTTGCACATCAGACAAATCAAATATCAATATATAGCAGGAGCACATTTATAAGATTATCTGAATACAGGAAAAAAAAAAAATTCAAATCCAATTGGGAAACTTATTTTTCCAAGATCCATTCATAAAAATGCACTTTGTTCATTTAAGGATCCAGACCTCTCTTCATTTCCCATCTCTCTTTACTGCTCATTCTGTGTATCATTTGTTGGCTTTATTCACCATTTTTTCTTACTTTGTCCCTGTATCTGAGAATAAATATTTCAAAGACCAAACTTCTTGTGTTTCTTTGATCTTCTAACTTACCTAAGGCTTTTCCATTTATGTCTGATTCCAACCATAAAATCCCCTCAAATATTGCGCATGATATTTGCCTCAATTTTAATAGAAAAATGTGACCAGTTAAACACTTGTGCTTTTTCTACTTCTAAGTGTGTGTGGCAAAAAGTCAGAATACATTGAAGGAAAGTAAACTGAGCTCAAATTGTTTTATAAAATGCAAAGTTCATCTGAAAGGTAAATTAAGCCATTTTTTTGTAGTTATTTTTTTCTCAATTCCTTAATTTTAATAATTTTATATAAAAATAAATTATAAATAAACAAAAACGAGAATCCAGTATTTTTTTTTTGTATCAGTCAATAAAATCTTACATATGATTTTAGGTTGAGAAATTTCCTAATATGTAGGACAGAAGCCTGTGGCACACTGCTAATGTACCTTCCAGAAATTATCGAATCTTCCAAGATTCAAGTAAATCAAATTTCACAGATTCTACAGCAAAATTTGATTTGCAAAAATGGTATTCTCTGAAAATTGATCATTTCTAATTTATTTGGATCTTTGTAAGCCATAAAAAAGTAGGATGTAAGAAAAAATATTAATGATACTCACATTGCCATTCTCCCATTCCCACAGTCCACAGTCCGATCCTCTGTACCTCTTCTTTTCCCCTTCGCACATCATGTGCATTCTTTTTTATATTCTTAAGCTTCCAGCTCAACTAGGCCTCTAAGATAACTCAGCACATGTCTGCTAACATTACTACTTGCATCTTGACTGCACAGCTCATAGTGATGTCGAAGCTTATTCAAGCAGGAAACCAAGATCTTGAGTGAAGAGTCCAAAGAGAATGTGTACAAGGGTGGAAAAGGAAAGGAAGAGGCCCAAATAATAGACAGTATGGATGGCAGGACAAGTCATCAGTGGGGTGAGTGTTATTGCTATTTATATTTTTTAAGCATTTTCCTGACCCTCTATGGTTCAGTAAATGGCGGCAACAGCTGGACACCATTTGCTTAATTCATGCAAAAGAAAGTAATTAAACCCTGGCTAGTATAATGTGTCCCAAAGTATAAGCACAAAACAGAAAACAATAATGCAAAAATGTGCAAGGACCATGTGTAGCATCTTTGCAGATTCGAGACTCCTCTGTCTCCGCTTTCGCCGAAGGGCAGCAGTGCACAATGCATGACGGTGCCAGCTCTATTTTTCCCTGGCACCCCTTCCATGGAAGCAATCCAGTGGACCACATTTTAACCCAAATCCCTGTAAAGATGCTAAATGGTAAAAGTCAGGGTTCTCTCTGGAATCTGTCAGAGGGAGTAGCATACGCAAAATCTGCCCGATGTAGCCTTTTTGATCCTGTGGTCTCTGATAGTCGTGACAGTAATTACACATGAATTAGAATTAGCTCTTATTGTAAATAAGTTAAAAAGCAAGGATATGTCAAATATGAAAAACATTACACAGCAAACACAAAGCCAAACCATTTCTGAAACGTATGTAATTGGTGGGTGAGCCATTCCAATATTCCTCCTACTATTGCTTGCACCTTTTCTTACTTCCTTATCGTATTACTATTCTTCTTCGCCCTTCAATCTGTATTGATGACCTTGCCATGTATACCTGATTTTGCACATGCCAATTTACTTTGTTACTACTTGCATGGTTGATATATATATATATATATATATATATATATATATATATATATATATATATATATATATATATATATATAGCTCTTCTATTTATTTGTTCACCCACTATTATGTCTTTGTATTTGTTGTGTTGGGTATATCTATGATTTTTATCTAGCATTTATAAAGTGTCAACTCTTATCCTCTCTTATATCATTGCCTTGGTCATTGCACAGTGTTTACATTATTAGCTTTGAATCTTTGGGCAGCAATTTACAAAAAACTATGTATTCTGGAGAATAGTAATTTTTGCAAAATCGAGAATTCAATTCACCTTGGATAAGTTCACTTGTTTCTAGTATTTGCCTATCATATCACATTTTTCCAGTTTGAGTACCAGTTTCTCAAGCTTTTTCTTCATCTATGAGTTCAAGGTTTGGTAAGCGCTTTATCTGATGTTTCAAGGTTAAATTCCTCAACACCAATACTTGTTCTTGGTCGATCAGTTTGAGGAAATTTTGGTCACTTCACCTTGTCATCCCGTGTGCTAATTATATAGTAATAAAATCAAATAGAAATGGAATATAATTACATGTAAATTTGTCAAACGTTTCACTATATTGTATAGAACTATGTAATGTGGTGAAAGATATATTGTACCCACAAAGCAACTAAGTATCTACATAAGCAGTGCAACTGAAACTCTATTTTTAACTATTATAACTATTTTTGGTATAAATACATAACAATGAAATCGCAATTCAGTAAGTTAGTGCACCCCAACGTACGTTTTATGTTTGCATTTTTGACAGTGGATTGTCAGGTTAAATATTTAAGAAACAATCAATCAAGAAGGGGGTCAAAAACACAATCAAAAGTTTATAGGAATGAAAAAGTTACCACCCAAAGTTTTGTGTCATATGGAAAGGGAAAAAAACAGTAGTACAGTGGAAAAACTCCTTTAATTAAATAGGCATTACAGTATAATAAACACAGTGATCAACTGATGAATCCTGTAAGCAGCCTGAGGTTAAGAATGGGTTAACAAGAGTCGTTCTATAAATATTAGCATTTTGAGGTCTAAAAAGAGTCGAATATGTGCAGGTTGTAAGAAAATAAACTGTATATGATTTATAGATGACGCCATATGGAAAGCGTATCATGCAAGCAAAACAAAGGGCTGCGGGATTAGTTTAATAAACGTAAAGATTGTTTCAATTCCTTCTACAGATTAGAAAAGAGCTTAGAAGAATATATGTGGGATAGAGCTCACTGGTTGAGCAATATTTTATTCCTGTATCTCCTAAATATTTAAGACCATTATATATTAAAAAGATAAAATGACTGTTAAACACTCCAGCTAAAGGCTTACAAAAAAACTAAGAAAAAAATTGTAAAATACACAGGGAGATATATAGAATATAAATGTTACTAATTACATATTACAGTCCTCAGATAGATAACCTTTTACTAATGGTTTTACATTTTGTCATTTCATAGGGTTTAATAATTTCATTATACTGTATATAGAACTGGAGCTCTGTATTCTTTTTTCAGAGCTCTAAATAGCTGTATAGTTAAAGGGAAAATGGCAGCAGGTTTTTGCTATGTAAGCTGAAGAAGCATGCTGCAAGGGTTAACACAGAAAATTCAGTACTGCCTTTCTTGCCAAGGTGCAATCTGTTGTTTATTTGCTATGTTTGTTTAGGCAGCAGGACATTTATCATTAATCAGATTACAGTGTCATGCACATAACAGTCCAACACGCCCCCTTCTCTGACATATTACTGTCAATGTTCAATCTCTATTGAGAGCCTGGTGTGGGTGAGGTTAGCTTAGTCAGCTGTGCTTTATGTCTACATCTAAAAAATCTGATTACATAATCTAATTGATACCTTGTTGGAATCAGGATCTCTTTGCTTACATCATGCTGCTCTCAGATAGCAAAAACCTGCTGACACATTCCGTTTAGAGCGGTATTCCTCTATTTTGTGAGCGCTAATAATGAAAAGCTAGTGTAAAAAATGAAAAAACAAAAGCATACTACCATGGAAATTCACTTCACACTACAGCACTGCCACGCCTATGGTCTCCGCTGGATCAGAAGCGATGACATCCTGACCAACAGTCACCTGATGCTGAAGCCAATCAGTGGACATAGTAGTCAGCTTACTGGTAATCATGATGTCAAATAATGTTCTGCTTTCTGCTTGCTTTTTCAGCAGAGTACAGGGGCCATTTTTAGATTTGAATCTACCCAGTTGCTGTTCATGGAAAGCTTCACTTTTAATATACGATTAATATTAGATTGAAGCATTTGAAAAAAAAAAAATAGACACCAATTTAATAAGCACTATCATGCTCGAATGCTCGGTCCTCTTAATAAGCAGACACTTGAATGGGCTCAACTCGTGTACCGAGTACAGTGGAATCCAATGGGAAACTCGAGCATTTTTCCAAAGAACTTCCATAGTAATATATGCTGCAGACAGTCAGGCTTCCTTAGGCGCAACTGAGGAGTTCTTGTGATGCCCCTGTACTATCAGGTCTTCACTGGGTATTGCACAATCTACCCTCCCGTACAGTATCCACCTCCCTCTTGGTTATGGGTCCTTAACCAATTGGTGTTGCCTACAACAGCAAATCAAATCCTAGATACACCAGTGGATGGCTTGAGTGGAATAAAGTCGCCCACCTGGGGAGTCAGGGAAGGGAGGTGAGGAGTGTAGTCAGTTAGTCAGCGAGTGTGTGAGTAGTCAGTGGTGGATAGAGTAGCCCTCGAGCTATGTGGAGCTCTGAGGAGATCGCGAGTGGTGACTCCCAAAGGAAACTGTCTAGGTTGCAGACGGTGGTCTGGGCCTACGGGAGTCGGACCCCTGGTTGCAGCGGATTGTGGCAAGGGGCTCAGATCTGTTGAGCAGGACAGTTGGCGGCCTTGCACCATCACCGGTCCGGGACCGAGGCACAACGGGGTATGTGGACCTTAGGTCGGGAAGTAGCTGCAGGCAACCCGATAATTTATCCGTGGAGAACAGAGCCTTCAAGATTCGTTCTCAACTGCTCCAAAATCGGGGCACTAGCGCAACAAGGGGGATAGGACCTTCCATCCAAAATGGTCTGGAAAATCCCAAGCGTGAGCCCTGAGAGCAAGCTCCCACACTTATCCACCGTGGGGAGCGGGACCTGGCAAGTTTCACACTACCGGGACCACCAGAGAAGAAATCTTAGTGCCAGGAGGCAGGTCACGGATCACCAGGCAGCACCATTGGGGACGGGACCCGAACTAGCTCCCCTCAGCGGCAGCAGAGTCCAGAGACTTGGTTTACCCAGTTGTCGGTGTCTGTTTAATAGACTGAGTGAGTACAAGTGTGATCCCTGCATCCCCACACCGAGTCCCAGGGCATCCTCCCTACCCGTGGAGGATTACAACACCTGGCTGCCCCCCATACTCCCCAACGGCAGTGGCAGTATTCACCCCAGTTACCGTGCACCATGGGTGGCATCACAAACTCTATAATCCCTTGTAAATACCCCCTTCATTTGAGTGGCCACACGACTCCTGGGTCCGGAGACCCTTGAGCCACTGAGAACCCGGATCCGAGCAGCTCGGCTGCTTCCACGGGGGTGGCACACTCTGTATCAGTGCCAGATACCTATTCAATACATTTGGAAGAGACAGATAGTAGAGAGAACTGAAACTGAGGATTTCCCTAGATACTTAATGCAAGCTACTGGAATACTCTGGCACCCCTGCCTCTAAAATGGAATACTATTCCAACCAGTGGGGTCAGCTACTGAGAGTACTAGCTGCCACAAGCTGTACCAGCTCAAATATAGCAGGTGAAATAAGTATTGTCCATGTCACCAATTTTCTAAGTAGTTATTTATTTCTAAAGGTGATTTTGACATGAAATTGTATCCGGATATTGGTAACAATCCATCCAACCCACACAGGCAAAAAAATCCAACCATAGACGTCCATACATGGCGTTAGGTGTAAACAAGAAGAAAAATGATGAAGAAAAATGATGGCGCCAGCGCGGTTCAATAATTGCTGTGGGTTTAGTGAGCGGCAGCTGTAACTGCGTGCCCCCACTGACAGATACCAGGTTCTAATGCTGAGCAGTTGTCAGTGCAGGGTTGCGGTGAAAGCCGCCGCTCACTATACCAACGGTGACTGAACCATTTCCGGTGTCGCCCCTGTGGCTGAGACCCGAATGCTGCAGGGAGGAATAAAGTTCTTTTCCTCCGAGCAGCAGGGTTCTATGTGCAGGCACCAGGCAGGTTCCAAATGATATTAACCTCCAGATTATAAAAATAACAAACAAGAAGAGGAATAAATATCCTCCAAAAATTCATGACCTGCATGATACACAGGTGGGGTACAGCTTGGCAGCCCGCCTGCTCTAATAGTATGGGTGTCACCTAATAGGTTGCAGGTGTGTGACTGTGTTATCTGCATGTGTGAACAGTGTTCTATGCAAGCCATCAGTGTGCAGTTTTATCATCTAGCAATAGATGGAAGTGTGTGTGTGATTTGCTCCTCCTGCACCTGTAAAGCCTCCATTTAGTGGGGGTTTAGCTGTATCCTGGTAGAGTATTAGTTTTTGGCCTGGGCGATGTACCCACTGCAGCCCATCATTGCTGTAAGTAACCTCCAGATTAACCCCTTATCTTAAGGTTAATATTGTTTTACAGTTGAAAATTTCAGTTTAAGTTCATATCCCAAGACAAAACGTTTAATTTAATTTCTAAACAAAATACTGCTGTGCTCTTCATCAGCGTGAACTACTGCTGAAGCCTAGAAAGCCTATACGCGCATGTAGAAAAGTCCTTACTGAATGCCATTTTTACCAGTGACACTTCACATATAATATGACCAATTTTAAGCTGCAGCTGTAGACTGAGTATTTACACCAACCCTTTCCTTTTACGCATCTGTCCAGTTTTTTTTACCACAGCAGTATTGTTGGATGGTGAAAATATGCCACTTGTGAAGTTGAGGAATTACATATGCCTCAACTAATATAAGAACTGTCCAAATTGTAGCACTACTCCCTGTTATAAACGGACCTCACTCACACAGAAGGTAACGGAAAGAGAAAGGTGAGACCCCTCCCAACTGGGCCCTGTACAAACTATAAGACCCTAGTCATACAAGTAATAGCACCACCTCAGACCTGGCCATTGAGGGGTTTCTGGTCCCTCCTGAGGGACCAGAAGGGAAGTTGCACACACTGCCTACAAGGGGGAGAGGAAGGTATGCAAGAACAAAAATAAACCCAGTGTGAAGTAAACTGAGCCTAGTTCAAATAAGGTGCAGAGATAAGGGAATGGGAAAGAAATCAACCAGACTCACAGCAGACACTCAACTGGAGTTTTCTTCAGGTATACCCATAAGAGGAAGTGCTGGAAATCCCATTAACAGGTCTACCTAGACCTACAGCCAGCAAAGAAATATAGTGAAGGAAGAATATACAGTGTATATCCCCATCCAGAGTGTGATAGCAAAAAACAAAACTGCAAACTAGAAAACACCTGAAGAGGATAAAGTCTCAAAAGGAAATACAAAGGTAATAGTAACCATCAGCATTAGGATCAAGAAGAAAAGTACCACAGCTCAGTAGACAGGAGAAATGCCCATGGAGCAAAAGGTCACCGGACTAACCCATAAATCAAGCCATGACATTGCCATTACCAAGAGATTGATTTATCTCTCTCTACGTGATAATTTGTGCCATTATAGTGTACATATCTTTCTGAGCAACAATTAAAAGAAGCTTTTTAAAGAGCATGAAATGGGATGTGTCAACATTGTAGCATAGTGTCTATGAGAAGGAAGCAAAAATGATACTAAAATATACAAAAACTCGTAACTTTACAAATCCTGGAGGATAATAAAATAAAAAAATATTACTTTTCAAGAAAAACATTTAAACATTTCTAACTTTAGATAGGGCAGTGGTCAAGCTTGTACTCTGACAAATCATTGAAAGTCTTTGTGACTCAGAAAGTCCTGCTCCCAGCTGTTTTTGTCAGTCCTATATCTTTGAACAGAGCAGCAGGACATGCTTCATCACCATTTTATTTAATTTCTTCCTTCCTTTGATCAAGCAAGAAGGAGGAACACAGGCTCAGGACTCCCATTTTAGTGATCATTGCAGATTCTATCTGTGAGAGTATATTTGTTGAGTATCCGACCATTACGAAAATTTGTAAATCTACATATTTCATGTGGTCTTAAAATTAAAAGTCTGTTTTCTCAGTTTTGTTATGGCTCTAAAATCTGTTGTAATTAGGATTATAAACCAAGAATAATACACACAAACAATTTCTGCGTAGACTTGGTATTGATGGCCTCTGGAAGCCTGTTGCATTAGAGAAATGTAATCAGTGCTTACAGTGTGTTTACCAGTGAGGGAAAACAGAATCATTCATCATCAATGCAGCAATGCGTGATTGTGTCAGAAAACAATGATAAGGTAATTTATTTTCATTTGAGCCTTCAAATACATAGTGTAATGCCTTAATGTACTTCTTACAACTAGAGTTGATTATGTACCGATATGATGTAAAGTGGCATGCCTACTCTAATACAAGGTAAAGCAAATAAATCAATTTAATGTGTTGCCAGTATATGAATAAACCATGAAATGAGTATTACAAAACATAACAGTCTGAATGAAAACAAAAACCAGCATGAATGGATCTTTCATTAGGTAATTTAGTGTATAACATGCTCATTTAATGAAAGGGCCAATAGTGCATGAATCAGAATTGTTCCCCTAACCCACATGTGAGGCTATCAGAATGTACTTATATTTATTCCTTTTTTTTCTTTTTTAATGGTTTACATTTTTTAAACTTTTACAGACAAAAAGATTTTGTAAAATAGACTACTGGAGACATGTGGGCCCCACAGAGCCAAATCCTTCCACTACCCTAATCATTTTAACCCCTTAGTTATAAAAGGTGAGATTTTCTGCTTGTCTTAAGCCTGCTATACACCTTACGATATCACATACGATATCGTATGCGATCACACCCACCCCCATCGTATGTGCGGCACGTTCAATTTGTTGACCGTGTCGCACAAACGATTATTTGCTGTCACACGTACTTACCCTTCCATACGACCTCAATGTGGGTGGCGAACATCTACTTCCTGGAGTGGGAGGGATGTTCGGCGTCACAGCGACATCACACAGTGGCTGGCCAATAAAAGCGGAGGGGCGGAGATGAGCGGGACGTAAACATCCCGCCCACCTCCTTCCTTCCGCATTGCCAGCGGGACCCGTGGGACGGAGGTAAGATCTGTTCATCATTCCCGGGATGTCACACACTGCAATGTGTGGTACCTCGGGAACATTAAAAAACCCAACGTGCAATTTTAATGAAATGAACGACGTGTATGCGATGAACGGTTTTACGTTCAATTGCAATCGCACGTAGCTGTCATATGCTGCAACATCACTAACGATGCCGGATGTGTGTCACTTACGACGTGGCCCCGCTGACACATCGTTAGATTTGTTGTAGCATGTAAAGCCCACTTTAGCTGTGTAGATGTGATCAACAGAAAAGAATGAGCTATCAGACTGCTGATTCTTATAGTCCCTTAGGGGGACTAGTAAAATAAAAAAAAGTAAAAAAAAGTTTAAAACAAATTAAAAAAAAACCCAAAAGATCAAATCACCCCTGTTTCACCCCATTAAAAATTAAAGAGTTAAAAAAATAAAAAATAGAAATAGAAATGCCTGATCTATCAAAACATAAAATCAATTAATCTTATTGATAATAGCATGCCAAAATTACGTTTTTTGGTCAAAAACAATCATGCAATCACACTTTTTTTTTGCAGTTTTCCCGCACTTGGATTTATTTTCCCAGTTTCCAGTACACTGTATGGTAAAAGTTATTGATTCATTTAAAAGTACAACTCGTCCCACAAAAAAACAAGCCCTCATATGGCAAGATTAGTGGAAAAATAAAAAAGTCACAAGCCTTGGAAGAACGGGGCAAAAAAACACCAAAAAACGGAAAATCTTCCAGGGGTGAAGGGATTAAGAATGTTGAGATTGTACAACTTGGGTTAACATTTTTTTTATGTGTTTGTGAAAATATTGGAATTTTGGCAAAAATATACAAAATTTGAATCACAGGAATTAAATCATTGTGGAAGGAAAAAAATGAATATTTTGCTTTTTCCCAGAAAAATGTTGATTTAGCCCTCTTTTTTTCTTTTTCACAAGGGTAAAAGAGAAATTGACCATTAAATTTGTTGTGCAATTTCTCCTGAGTACACAGTTACCCCAAATGTGGTGGAAATCTATTGTTTGGGTGCACAGCAAGATTCGGAAGGGAAGGAGCACCATTTTGTGGTAACCTTGTATGGTGCACGGCAGGGGTGGTGCTCCCGGCAGCCTGTAGTTAACCTCACGGTGGCCAAGCTTACTGTCACAGTGGGTACGCTCTTAATGGCTATTTTTTTATAATATATGGATACCCTTTATGTGGTGGAAAACTACTACTGGCAAGGATCAGAATGGAATGAGCGTGATTTGAATTTTAGAGCGCCATTTTGGCTGGAATAATTTGTAGACGCCATGTCCCATTTGTACAGCCCTTGACATGCCAAAACAACAGAAACCCTGAGAAGTAACTTCATTTTGGAAACTACATTTTTAGAGGAATTTATCTAAGGCTTTAGTGAGTATTTTCCAACTCAGGCGATTCGAACAATTGTAAAACATTGGGCTGAGTAAATTAAAATTTCCCATTTTTTCCAAAATAAAATTGCATGGACCCCAAGTTTTTAATTTTCAAAAGGCTAATGGAAGATAATGAATGGTACAATTTGTTACACAACTTCTCCTGAGTTTACCAATACCCTCTATGAGGTTGAAAACTAATTTTGAGGCACAATGCAACGCTCAAAAGGGAAGAAGCGCCATATTACAGTGCAGATTTTTCAGAAATGGATTGAGGGTGCTATATCACATTGACAGAGTCCTTGAGTTGCTAGAAAAACAGGCTCTCCACCCAATAACTGACCCTATTTTATAAACTATACCCCTCAATGAATTCACCAATGGGTACAGTGAGCATGTTGACATCACATTTGCATCACATAATGTTATACCATTGGGTGGTGAAAAAGAATAATTACACTTTTAAAATAAGAAATAGTAAAAATCAGCTCACCACCAATGTTCAGTCCAGAGTTAATTACGATGCTCGCATGGAGAAGCCCAGGCTGTGGCTGGTAAATCCAGAAAAAGACAAAATCCAGCGAGCTTAGGCACGGATGGAAGAATAAAATCTTTAGTTTGTTTTACATATTAAATTAAATATATCCATGAATAAAGCATAATTTAATTTGCCGAAAGGCTTTAGTTTCTTTTCCATACATCAGCTTTGTTGGTGCCAATTCATAATATTTTATTATTTAAAATAAACTAAAGTTTTCATTCTTCCATCCCTGCCTAAGCTCGCTGGATTTTGTCTTTTTCTGAATTATACTTTTACCACCAACATGTTTTTAGCCCAAACTTTTTAATTTATTATAAAAGCTAATAGGAAAAAGATGGATAACTTAGTTTGTTGTGTAATTTCTCCTGAGTGCGCAAATACCCTACATGTAATCGGGAAGGGAAGAAGCATCATATTATAGTGCAGATTTTACTATTATGGTTTGTGGGTCCCATGACCAACTGGAAGAGTACCTGAAGAACCAGAACATCAGTACTCCCCATAAGTGACCCCACTTTGCAAACTGCACCCTTAAATTCCATAAATTCATATAGGGGGGCAGTGATTATATTGACAGCATGGTGTGTCACAGAATTTTATACAAAAATGTTGTTTTAGCACCAAATTTTACATTTTAAAATGGCAACACATTAGTAATAATGGCACCAAAATGTGTCACATTTTCTCTTGAACATGGCAATACCCCATATCTGGCTGTACAGTACCATTTAGCCATATGATGAGACTTGCACGGGAGTGCAGCAGTGCTATTTGTCTCTTGGAGCACAGATCTTACAAGAATAGTTTGACTCGATATACAGAGCTCCTAAATGCCAGAGGCAGTGTCCATAGATTGTGCCCACCTTGTGCTTCTGGAGACATGTACCTGGTAAATTAAATGTGCTCTCCTCACTATACAAATGCTAAACATTTACTATAATGAGGCAGTAGAGTTACTCTGGACTACATCTGTCCTCTGCTCAGGGGTTTCCATTTTTTCACAAGTGCCCACAACTGTGGCAGAGTGCGCTTTTATGAACGCTTATATAGATGAACACCATTAGATTGTAGGCAAGAGACAGGCCACTGTGTCTCCATTTGCCTAATTATAGTGAATGCTATGTCAGGAGTTACACCTGAATGACGTATTTCAGAGATTTACACATAAACTCCATTGTTAATGTGGCACCCCAGTTGTCAAGGGAGCCACAGTGGCGTTGTTCTCCTCACCGCAGGGCAATGCTATGCCTGGAAGCAGCGGGGAGAGCTCTATGTCAGGTACAACCCTTCCTAATCCAGGACAGAGGGGGAGCTCAAGTCCTGTTTGGGGCGAGCTTCCATGTGCATTCCGGGCTGGGGAGGGGTTAGAGAGAGAGGAACAGGAAGAGAAAAATCAGAACTCTAGTAGCAGTGAAAAAGAATAGTCGCTGCTAGAGAGCTGTCCCAAGCTTTCCAGGACCGAGCACTGAATCAGGACACCGGGGTCCTCGACTGTCAGGTACTAACGGCCCAGCAGTAAACCCGGAGGGCAGAAGGTTTCACACCGCCTGGCTGAACAGAGACTCCCAAGGTGCAGAAGAATAATAGAGCCCGGGGGTGCAGAAATACTGGCGGGCCCTACATCCGGCTCGTGCTGCCTGCCACAAGAGACAAGGCAAATCACATCTAGGAAGAGGGACGCTGTGCTGCTCCAGGCCACAGTGACCGACAGTGTGCACTAAGAAAGGCCTCCAACGTGCCTGGCAGAGAAAGGATTCCTCACTGCTTCCCAGCTGACCGGACCACTGTTATTTGGGACCATAACAACTGACCAGTAAAAGGTAAAGGAAACTACCAGCCTGTGTCATCCCGCCCCACTCCCCAGTGTAAAACACCATAGACTACCACCCTATCACCTTCCCTGGGGCCACCTGTGGAGAGATAAACCATTCCAGCTGCAACACCATGCATCCTAAAGCCAGAACCGCGGCCCGGTAATGAGTAACCCCCATGGCCCCGGCGCGGGCGTGTCACATGTGACTAGTTTTTCCATACAGGAGGCATCCTGAAGCTGAGATCACTAACAAAGGCTTTTCTATGAAAAATTAAATAAATTTCAGAAACCATGTTTAAAACTTTTCCCTGTGTGATATCTTATACTTACACATAACTTGATTTATGGACATCTCTGTTTTGGGTTTTTTTTTGTTGCCTGAGTGGTGCTGAAATGCCTGCAACAGATTTCTGCCCCCAATTTGCATCTCCTGGCCAAAACAGCACTGAAACGGTGTCAAACCATTTTTTCGGCTATGTGGCTCTATGTGGGCACACTGCAGATTTGTTTCTCCAGCGAAAAGTTCCTCCTCTGACAGAAAAACGCACCTGCATGAGAAAAAAACGCATAAAAAAACGCATGCTTTTTACCGCGTTTTAGTGCGGTTTTGGTGCAGGTTTACCGTGTTTCTGGACCCAAACTAGGTTCTTTTTATAAAATGTGGTTGGAACCAACGATGGTTGGTTGGTTGGCATCTGCGGGTTCACCCATCACTAATAATTAATACTCAACTCTTTGATTGAAAACTTTCATGTAGGTGAAACAGTTTGAATTATCTTTCTTGATATCTATTTGTCCTTACCTTCTTGGGCAGGTAATCTACAATACTAAATATTAGTTAACTGATTGTGTATGCTCTTTTAAAAAAAATATCAAAGTGTACATAAATTTGTTAAATGCGGTGTCAAACAGGCAAATGATCATATAGATCTCACAGCTAAAAGAGTTAACATATACTCAATGTAAAGAAAGTATCTAGAATCATTCCCCATCATCTGCTTGAATTCATAACTCTGAAGTCTATGTAAACAGACATGGATATGATTATATATATATATATATATATATATATATGTGTGTGTGTGTGTGTGTGTGTGTGTGCGTGTGTGTGTGTGTGTGTGTGTATATATATATATATATATATATATATATATATATATATATATATATATATATACACATACAGTACAGACCAAAAGTTTGGACACACCTTCTCATCTCTAGAACAACTGTTAAGAGGAGACTTTGTGCAGCAGGCCTTCATGGTAAAATAGCTGCTAGGAAACCACTGCTAAGGACAGGCAACAAGCAGAAGAGACTTGTTTGGGCTAAAGAACACAAGGAATGGACATTAGACCAGTGGAAATCTGTGCTTTGGTGTGATGAGTCCAAATTTGAGATCTTTGGATCTAACCACCATATCTTTGTGCGACGCAGAAAAGGTGAACGGATAGACTCTGCAGCCCCCCCATAAGGAGACTGCCACCACTATGGGAAGAGATAGATGTCGCAATACAGTGCCTACAAGTAGTATTCAACCCCCTGCAGATTTAGCAGGTTTGATAAGATGCAAATAAGTTAGAGCCTGCAAACTTCAAACAAGAGCAGGATTTATTAACAGATGCATAAATCTTACAAATCAAAAAGTTATGTTGCTCAGTTAAATTTTAATACATTTTCAACATAAAAGTGTGGGTCAATTATTATTCAACCCCTAGGTTTAATATTTTGTGGAATAACCCTTCTTTGCAATTACAGCTAATAATCGTCTTTTATAAGACCTGATCAGGCCGGCACAGGTCTCTGGAGTTATCTTGGCCCACTCCTCCATGCACATCTTCTCCAAGTTATCTAGGTTCTTTGGGTGTCTCATGTGGACTTTAATCTTTAGCTCCTTCCACAAGTTTTCAATTGGGTTAAGGTCAGGAGACTGACTAGGTCACTGCAACACCTTGATTTTTTCCCTCTTGAACCAGGCCTTGGTTTTCTTGGCTGTGTGCTTTGGGTCGTTGTCTTGTTGGAATATTAAATGACGACCCATCTTAAGATCCTTGATGCAGGAGCGGAGGTTCTTGGCCAAAATCTCCAGGTAGGCCGTTGTCAGGTTTCCAGGTTTTCCAGTTCTCTTTTGATTGCCCTTGCCCTCGGTTAACATGGAGGTTACCGTTCTGTTGCCCTACTTCCTGTCCAGCTGCTTAAAAGGCCGCCTCTAAGTCCAGTCCAGTGCCTGAGTATACTGCCTGCTGTGTGCTCCTGCTGTGTTGCTGCTTATTCCTGATTGCCTCTGGATTCCCCTAAAAGACTACCTACCGATTGACTCTGGACTGTACCCGGCTCTTCAAGGCTGTGCCCGGATTCTGTTTACCATCTTCGGTCAGCACTCCGCCTGGTTCTCTATTGGTTCGTAACCATTCTGGACAAACATTTCCCGTACGGACACTCATTGACTTTACCGCTTGCTCCTTATCCCGGCTGCTGCGCACTTAGGCCTTCCGGGGTAGATTGCCAGACAGTCCCTGTATAGGGGTTCGCTCTGGTGGTCTCCCTGGGGGAGTCCGGTGCGTGGTCCCGGGAATTCCCTCCACGTCGATTCCGGAAAGTATTGCATGTGTTATTGTGTTGCTGTGTTGTTCTGTATCTACCGTGGTTGCATACTATAAAACATCTTGTACCCGGAACTCGTCTCTGATTGTCATTGCCCTACGCTATCGAAATCCTCAGAACATAGAATAAGTATTACATTATACTCAGGCCATTAGAGGATTTCGCTGGGGCAATGACTGAGACACGAGTAGATCAGCTGTTCTCCATGATTAACTCCCTGCAGCAGGAGATGGAGGTGGTGCAGACTAAGCTTAGAGATGTGGAGGCGCAGCTGGGCCATGATCACCAGGTACTGGGTCCGGCTATACAGGATTTGCAAGTCAGAGTGGAGGCTCAGGAAGCCGTCCCCACTGCGTCCGTATCAGCTGCCGGTATGCCTAGGTTACCCCCATTCCGTTTCAATGGTGAACGTAGTCAGTTCCGTGGATTTGTTAACCAATGTATACTGTTTTTCGATGTACATGCTGATTATTACCGTTCTGACCGGTCAAAGGTGTTATGTATCATCATGTTATTAACCTCACGAGCACTGGCTTGGGCTAATCCTATGATAGAGAACCGGGACATCCGTTTAAATCACCTAGATGACTTCCTGAACGCAATGGCACAAATGTTTGATGATCCGAATCGCCGTGCTACCGCTGAATCGGCTCTCCTTTCCTTACGTCAGGGAAAGCGTTCTGTCGTTGAATACGCCACTGAGTTCCAGAGGTTAGTGGTAGACACCGACTGGGGAAACAATGCATTATTGTCCGTTTTCAGAAAAGGTTTGTCCGGTACCATCAAGGACGAGTTAGCCCGTTCTGAATCCCCAGGGGATTTTGACCTGTTTCTCCAGCACTGTGTGCGCATAGATACCCGTTTGACGGAACGTAGACAGGAAAAATGGGCAGCTATAAACCGTGTAAATAATAATACGTTTCCTTCCAGAGAACCCGCTCTCAGGACGCCACGGGAGGCCGAGGACGTTCCTATGCAAGTGGACTCTCTGCAAAGACGAGAGACCAACGAACGTCGTGAACACCGGCTCCGTGAGCGTTTGTGTTTCTACTGCGGTCAATCGGACCATTTCTTAATCGACTGCCCGAAACGTCCGAATCGCCCAAATAAGGTATTGGCAGCCATGGCAGAGTGTGGCAACACGGACGCAGAGTCGGATATCTCTGAGGCAAGTGGACACTTGGATGCGGTATTTCCCTTGACTGTAATGTCTACCTCACCGAAGGACTCAGAAGGGAAATATACCCATTGTTCACTCCCCATTCAGATCCGGTGGGAGGGACAGCTAATTCCTACCTCTGCAATGATAGACTCTGGGGCAGGGGGAAATTTCATGGACTTTTCTTTTGCCAGAAAACACGGTATCCGAACTCAGCAAAGATCCTCACCGGTTACCATGGAGACGGTAGACGGATCTCCGTTAACCTCTGGACCAGTGGATCGGGAAACAGTACCGCTAGAATGCGTGATGAAACCAGGTCAGCAGGAGACCCTTATTTTCATGATGATCTCTTCTCCACATTTTCCGATTATTTTAGGTATTCCGTGGCTACGGTCTACAAATCCGGTCATCGATTGGGAAACTAAGGAAATATCCTTCCCACCGCAGAGTGGTTCGGCCATTTGTCCAACTGTTCCGGTTCCGGTAACACCACATGCAGAAGGCACGGTACAGGTACCTGTTTTACCCCCGGTTTATCGTGACTTCGCTGACATATGCGACAAAAGAAAGGCCGATCGGCTTCCTCCGCATAGACCGTATGATTGCCCCATAGACTTACTCCCAGGGGCAGAGATCCCGTTTGGTCATGTTTACCCGTTGGCGGCACCTGAGCTAGAAGCCCTAAAGGAGTATATTGATGAAAGCCTGGCCAAGGGATTTATTCGCCCGTCTACCTCACCCGCAGGGGCACCCATCTTTTTCGTGAAAAAGAAAGAGGGGACTCTGAGACCCTGTATTGACTACCGGGAACTGAATAAAATAACCATCCGGAACCGGTATCCGTTACCGTTGATTCCGGAGCTATTGGAGAGGGTCCAACAGGCAAAAATATTCACCAAATTGGACCTCCGTGGGGCATATAATCTGCTTCGTATACGTCCCGGAGACGAGTGGAAGACCGCGTTCCGATGTCGGTACGGACATTTTGAGTATTTAGTGATGCCTTTTGGACTTTGTAACGCTCCTGCGGCATTTCAACATCTAGTTAATGATATTTTTAGGGATATCATGGACCAATTCATGGTGATCTATCTGGATGATATTCTAATCTTTTCTGATTCTCTCCAGGAACACCAGGAGCACGTCAAGACCGTACTTACCCGGCTGAGGGAAAACCACCTGTACATTAAACTGGAGAAATGCGAGTTCCACTGCTCACAAATACAATTCTTAGGTTATGTCATCTCTCCTCAGGGGCTGAACATGGAGTCTAGCAAGATACAAGCAATTCTAGACTGGCCGGAACCGGGAAACATCAAAGAGGTACAACGCTTTGTCGGTTTTGCCAACTTGGGTTACCATCCGAATGTGTTGCCTAGGTCCCCGGTTGCGGTTTCAGTACCGGCGGTGGAGGACAGAGTTTCAGAGCTTCGACAAAATCTGGAGGTTCTGAAGGACACGGTGGCTACGGCCCAGGAGCGTTACAAGAGGTCAGCGGACGCTCACCGGAAACCGGCACCCATGTATAAGGTAGGGGACTCTGTATGGTTATCCACCAAAAACCTTAGATTGGGTGTTCCTTCGCAGAAGCTGGGACAGAAATTCATCGGTCCATTTAAGATCACCGGGATCGTGAGCCCTGTGGCCTGTCGGCTACGGTTACCGCACCATCTAAAGGTACACCCGGTCTTTCATGTGTCTCTCCTCAAACCTGTCTCCCCTAATACGTTTCGTGGTCGTGTTGTGCCTCCTCCTCCGCCTGTGATGGTCGACGGCGAGGAGCAGTTCGTCGTCGAGGACATTATTGACTCCCGGCTCCATCGTCGTCGGCTTCAGTATCTGGTACGTTGGCAGGGGTACGCCCCCGAGGACGATTCCTGGGAACCGGTGGGTAACATTCGGGCACCCCGGAAGATCGCTCAGTTTCATCGACGGTACCCGGACAAACCTGGCCCTGATCCGTCCTGAGGCCGTCTCTGGGGGGGGAGTAATGTCAGGTTTCCAGGTTTTCCAGTTCTCTTTTGATTGCCCTTGCCCTCGGTTAACATGGAGGTTACCGTTCTGTTGCCCTACTTCCTGTCCAGCTGCTTAAAAGGCCGCCTCTAAGTCCAGTCCAGTGCCTGAGTATACTGCCTGCTGTGTGCTCCTGCTGTGTTGCTGCTTATTCCTGATTGCCTCTGGATTCCCCTAAAAGACTACCTACCGATTGACTCTGGACTGTACCCGGCTCTTCAAGGCTGTGCCCGGATTCTGTTTACCATCTTCGGTCAGCACTCCGCCTGGTTCTCTATTGGTTCGTAACCATTCTGGACAAACATTTCCCGTACGGACACTCATTGACTTTACCGCTTGCTCCTTATCCCGGCTGCTGCGCACTTAGGCCTTCCGGGGTAGATTGCCAGACAGTCCCTGTATAGGGGTTCGCTCTGGTGGTCTCCCTGGGGGAGTCCGGTGCGTGGTCCCGGGAATTCCCTCCGCGTCGATTCCGGAAAGTATTGCATGTGTTATTGTGTTGCTGTGTTGTTCTGTATCTACCGTGGTTGCATACTATAAAACATCTTGTACCCGGAACTCGTCTCTGATTGTCATTGCCCTACGCTATCGAAATCCTCAGAACATAGAATAAGTATTACAGCCGTGCTATCCATCTTCCCATGGATGCGGACTAGATGGCCAGGCCCCTTGGCTGAGAAACAGAACCACAGCATGATGCTGCCACCACCATGCTTGACTGTAGGGATGGTATTCTTGGGGTCGTATGCAGTGCCATCCAGTCTCCAAACATCACGTGTGTGGTTGGAACCAAAGATCTCGATCTTGGTCTCATCAGACCAGAGAACCTTGACCCAGTCTGTCTCAGAGTCCTCCAAGGGATCATGAGCAAACTGTAGACGAGCCTTGACATGACGCTTTGAAAGTAAAGGTACCTTACGGGCTCGTCTGGAACAGAGACCATTGCGGTGGAGTACTTTACTTATGGTATTGACTGAAACCAATGTCCCCACTGCCATGAGATCTTCCCGGAGCTCCTTCCTTGTTGTCCTTGGGTTAGCCTTGACTCTTCGGACAAGCCTGGCCTCGGCACGGGTGGAAACTTTCAAAGGCTGTCCAGGCCGTGGAAGGCTAACAGTAGTTCCATAAGCCTTCCACTTCCGGATGATGCTCCCAACAGTGGAGACAGGTAGGCCCAACTCCTTGGAAAGGGTTTTGTACCCCTTGCCAGCCTTGTGACCCTCCACGATCTTGTCTCTGATGGCCTTGAAATGCTCCTTTGTCTTTCCCATGTTGACCAAGTATGAGTGCTGTTCACAAGTTTGGGGAGGGTCTTAATTAGTCAGAAAAGGCTGGAAAAAGAGATAATTAATCCAAACATGTGAAGCTCATTGTTCTTTGTGCCTGAAATACTTCTTAATACTTTAGGGGAACCAAACAAAATTCTTGTGGTTTGAGGGGTTGAATAATAAATGACCCTCTGAATAAACTTTTCACAATTTAAAAAAAAATAAAAAAAGAAATAACATTCTTTTTTGCTGCAGTGCATTTCACACTTCCAGGCTGATCTACAGTCCAAATGTCACAATGCCAAGTTAATTCCGTATGTGTAAACCTGCTAAATCTGCAGGGGGTTGAATACTACTTGTAGGCACTGTATATCACCAATTTGTTCATTCCATGCTTAGAAGACTTGTTCTTGTTCTTGTATTCAGTAAGATATTGGTGAATATCTAACTTTTCAAAGTGGGAGTAATCATTTATGCTGAGCACTCTAATCTGTGATATCTCCTCTCTGAAACTACTTTGAAAACCTGCCAATATTTCCTAAAAAAATACATAAAAAAAATGCTAGTGTTCTGGTCCTTAAAGAATAATAAATGTTACCGATATAAAGTATTCTTGGCCCAGTGCACTTGATTCCCTGGTTAGTGAAACTTTTTATTATCCTAAAGATGCAAGTCAATACAGTAGGGCAGACTCCACACACCATTAGGTCTGAGGCCTAAGAGACAGTATGAGCATACTGAGGACAGAAGAGACCCAATGAAGATGGTACTGTAAGGTCACTGTATTGAGTTATCTAAACTGGGCTGTTAATCACGCTGATCATTCCTTCTACCATTTTTAACTATATATAACTCCAAGCCTCTTACATCTGCAATAAAAGCATATCAGAATGTTTCAGATCATGAAATCCTTTGTAATCTCATACCATAAATTACAGAATGTATTATTGTCTTGAACCACTGAAATCATGTTCACAGAAAAGAAGCCCCCAAAATGAAATTAGAGAAAAAATTGAATAAATATTATGAGAAAAGGGGGGCGTGGCCAGCAGGCAGCATGAGCGGTCGCATCTGAGAGCAGCTCCGCAGTCCAACACTGATATATATCATTAATCCTGCCGAAATTGGTGCCTAAATACACCTCCGGATTACCTGTGGTGCGGTGAGCATTTTGATCGGGGCCATGAGTAGAGGTCGCAGTGCAGCGGCGGCTGAGAAGCTGAAGAAGTTTGCTCGGGACTCCCAGCAAGATGGCACCGGCAATCAGGCAGAGCGGGAATCCAGTGAGGCGGAGGAGGAGGAGAGCATGGAGGCCGGATCCAAGGAATCGCAGGAGCTAACCTTGCAGCAAGTTACTTCGCAATTACTTGCAGCGATCCAGGATTCAAAAGTGTCGCTGACGGGTAAAATCGAGTAGGTGAAGATCGATGTGGGTCTCCTCCGGCTGGATTTGCAAAACCTGAGAGAGCGAGTAAAGGAGACGGAGCAGCGGATCTCCACGCTGGAAGACGACGCAAGAGCGACGCCGGGCAGATTGTCCTCTTTGGAAAGCGCGGCAAACAACTGGGCGCAGAGGGCTGATGATCTGGAAAATCGCCTGCGTCGCAATAATTTAAGAATTCTGGGGATGCCGGAGAGGGCAGAAGGGAGCGACCCATGTAAGTTCATGGAAACATGGCTCTCCGAAACTTTCCCTGATGCGACACTGTCAGCGGCATTCGCGATAGAAAGAGCCCACCGGGTACCGGCCAGACCTCCTCCCCCAGGAGCCCAGCCTAGACCTCTCCTGGCCCGACTGTTGAGCAGCATGGATAGAGATGCGATCCTTGGTGCGGCGCGACGCAAGGGCCCGATCTTACACAACAACGCTCCCATATTGATCTTCCCGGACTTCTCGGCGTCTCTCCAGAAAACGAGGGCATCCTTCATTCAGGTGAAAAAACGCCTTAGAGAACACCAAAATGCTTACTCCATGATCTTCCCAGCCCGTCTCAGAGTGATTCATCAAGAGCGATCCCTGTTCTTTACTTCTCCTGCGGAGGCGGATTTACTGGATCAACACTCTGAAGAGGAAGCGCTGATGCGTTGCAATCACGGGCGATGCCTGGAGGGTCGTTGTTGTGATGGTGTCGCGGTTCTGATTCGCTTATTTCATCTTCTTTGGAGTGAAGTCGGCGATGCGACTCTAATCCTTGGGTCGTCGTGTCTGAAATCACAGTTGAGATCGTTCTAGAATCATCCTATGCAGGTACTCGGCATCTCTTGATACACGAAATATATTTTAGTTTGCTTCATCCCTCCTGACATGCGAGCGGAGCGGGGCGCGGGATCGCAATTGCGTTCACGTCCTGATCCTCTGGTTCCAGTTCGCTGAGAAGCTGCTGATCTCATCGGGAGGCGCTGGTGCGCTTGTGACCCCCCCCGGAGGCTTGTGAGTTCTGGTTGGGTCTATTATTGGTCTTCCATTGATCCGGTTTCCAGGTTTGGCCTTCCTCGTGAGCGGGTTGCTTGGGGTCGCACCTTTGCATATGACGGGTCCTGTGTTTTCCGGGATCATTGTCCAACCCAGCTTGAGCTCTGGATTACTCGTCGCGGATGGGATCGGATCGAGTTGGCACCAGACGGGACATGGGTCAGGCCGCAGTTGCGGCGCCCTGAACTCTTTCATGCGATCTTGTTTTATCCTGTATTTTTTTGGATCCAAACTGGAACTTCAATCTGGGCTGGCAGCATTTGACATCGCACTTAAGTTCATAATGTTGAATTCTGCTTTTTTTTAGAGCTATATCAAGTTTTTAAGGTTACCATACGTTATAATAACTTACAGTCTAAGGTTACCTGCAAACCCTTCTCTTATTTCCTTCACACTCCCACCTCTTCCTCCCCCCCCCTTATTGGCCTACTTCCTCATCCCCCTTTATCTCACCCCCATACTTCCTTATTGCTCTTTTATTCTCCTTTCTCCTTCACTCTTCACACTTTTCCTCCTCCTCATACCTCTATATTATCTTTCTCTCTTGCCCTCTCTTCTATTTTCTATTTTAATTTCTTCCCTTTCTCTTTCTCTCCCCTACCCTACTTCTCCTTCTTCCTCCTTCCCCCCCCTCCCCTTTTTTTTTTTTTTTTTTTTCTTCTCTCTCTCTCTCCTTCCTCTTCCCTCCTCATCTCTTCTTCCTCTCTTTCTCTATCCTTTTCTTTTCTCTCTCTTACTTCTTAAAGGCTATGCTGCAGGGTAATTCATATTATTGGACTGCAGGAGAAGCTTAAGTCCTTGTTTGAGGACACCCCCGTACCAAGTACACCATCTAGCCACGTTGGTTCACCCTAGTCGTTGCTAGGGAAAATCTCTCCTGGTCGCACTACTGGACCAGTTCTTATCGGCTGTGTGTGCGCAACCGATAGTTTGTATTTAAGGGTACGTTTACCCAAGTTCTACTGTAGGTTAAGTTTTTGACATTTTTCCAGCAATTCAGCAAGTGGCATCTTTCAATGGCTTTAAGCTTGATGACATGGAATGTTAGGGGACTGGGCACATCCAGGAAACGGGCGGCAGTATTTGCTCATATCAAAAGATCCAAAGCTCAGATTGTATGTTTACAAGAGACCCATTTATTGTTGGAAACCACTAGAGTGCTTCAGAAGCCTTGGGTTCAATGGGCAGCTCACTCTGTTCATTCCTCATATTCTAGGGGAGTATCGGTACTAATTCACAAAGCACTGCGGTGGGACCCGGGTAAGATTATAAAGGATAATGATGGGAGGTATGTGTTTATCCAGGCTCACATCGATGGGGTTATGATAGTGATTCTAGCCATATACATCCCCCCTGCAATGGGAATTTCGATTCTGTATGAGGCGGCTAAGTTTGCCTCACAATTCCCACAAGCCCTGGTGCTCTGCATGGGGGACTTCAATTTGATTAATAACACAGGACTGGATAGATTCAACACCTGACAGGTCCCGATCTCCCCCACGATACAAACTAGATTGAGTGCATTCCTACAGGAAGTGGGTTGGTGTGACATGTGGCGGTTTTTTAACCCAGTACTGAGAGAATATACATGTTATACTCCAGGGAAAAACTCATTATCTCGAATTGATTACATTTGTGGAAATGAAAGAGTCTGTGCCCATATACAATCGGTATGTCACCTGCCCAGATCAGTATCAGATCACTCCCCGGTATTTGTAAGCATTAAATGGGAAGGATGTAAATCTCATAAACTGTCACGGAAAATTAACCCTTGGTGGCTTTCACTCTTTGGTACCAATGACAGGATTCCTGATCAGCTCAGGGCATACACGGAAATGAACTCCGTGGAAGAGAATCACTCGGCCTATTGGGACGCGCTCAAGGCGTATTTGAGGGGATGCTGTCACTCCTCTATTTCTTATGTCAAGAAACAGGCGGCCAGAGAGGAGGCGGAACTGGCCACCCAAAATAGAGTGCTTGAACATAGATTCACCTCGGACCCCTCTGAGGAAAACAGATCTCATTGGCTTCAGGCTGGGAGGAAATATCTGTTGTACTTGCAAGATAAGGCTAAGAGACATGTATTCTTCACGAGCCAGAGATATTTTGAGCAAGGGAACCAATCCAGTAGCTTACTAGCGTTCCTGGTGCGCCAATCCAATAGCTCACCTGCGGTCCTTAAGATCAGAGACCCTCGTGGCGAATCAATCACTTCCGTCAATGGTATTCTGGAGGTGTTTCTGGACTTCTATAGGAACCTGTATGAGTCCAGGCTGACCGTGTCGAGGGAGGAGATTGCCGAGTACTTTCGAGATCTGGAGTTCCCCAGATTGACTTTGGCTCAGAGATCGGCCTTGGATGAGCCCATTAGTATGGAGGAGATGGTGGAGGCGATGGGGACCCTCAATAAGGGTAAGGCGTCTGGGCCAGACGGACTCCCGATTGAGATTTTTGACAAATATCGAGGGGAGCTGGCTCCAGCCCTCCTGGAAACGGTTGAGGCTTCGTTCCGTAAGGGACGGTTGCCTGATTCCTTTTATGAGGCAACCATCGTCCTACTGTTGAAACCAGATAAGGATCCATTGGATTGTGGCTCGTACAGGCCGATCTCTTTGTTGAACTCTGATTACAAAATTCTTACCAAAATTCTGGCAACTAGACTCAATAAAGTGGTCTCCTCTATAGTACATGAGGATCAGTCGGGATTCATCCCGGGTAGGAGTACCTCGGATAATCTGAGGAGGGCGCAGGTGGTCTTACAGATAGGCACCAAGTTAGAGGAGGATTGGGTTCTGGTCTCCCTGGATGCGGCCAAAGCCTTCGATTCTATAGAATGGCCATACCTGCTGGAGGTGCTGCGGGCATTTGGTTTCGGCAACGAATTTATCAGATGGATTGAGAGTATATATAAAGCTCCATCTGCCAACATTCAGGTGGGTGGCGGTGTGTCGGAAACGTTCCCTTTGGGGAGGGGAACCAGACAGGGATGTCCCCTATCCCCTCTCCTGTTCGCCCTTGCCATGGAACCACTGGCGGTGCGCATTCGAGCGGACCCAGTTTACCGGGGGGTGGGACACCGTAAGGGAGATGAACGTTTGTCTTTGTACGCAGACGACTTGTTACTGTTTGCATCTGACCCGGATTCCTCCATTCCTAGAGCCGTGCAATTGATTGATCGATTTGGGGAGTTCTCCGGTCTGTCAATAAACTGGTCAAAGTCGTACCTCCTCTTTCTGTCTCGGAACAGAGAGGATCTGGTGCACGACCGCATATGTAGGGTTCCGGTGGTGGATCATTTTAAATATCTTGGAATTATACTGGCGGGAAGCCCTTCGGAGATCATAGCGAGAAATATTGCCCCCTTATTATCATATTTCGGAGAGAAATGTAATAGATGGAGCCAACTCCCGCTATCAGTGGCGGGAAGGATTAATCTCCTTAAAATGATAGTGCAACCAAAGTGTCTCTATATTACCCAGCATGTATTTGTACGGATTCCCCGCTCTTTCTTTCGGTCCCTGGAATCTTTAATGATCACCTTTGTCTGGGGAACGTCCAGATCAAGGGTCCAATTGGCCAAATTACAAAGACCCAAGGATATGGGGGTATGGCCCTTCCTGATCTTTATATTTACTACCTGGCCGGACAGTTGAAATATCTGGGTCAATGGACACTCCCCGGGGTTGGGGGTTCTCCGGAGGGACTCCTGGCAGAGTTCACAGGTGTGGATCTCCTGTGGCCGTTACTGATGGATCACAGGAGGGCCCCTGAGGGTCGTGTCCTCCCGATGCACAAATTGGGGGCCAGGATCTGGAAAGAGGCTAAAGCCGTATTCGGATTTCATGATGTACCAACTGTGACGCCCATATGGGATAACCTGGACCTTCCACATTTTTGTGGGTTGCCAGGGTTTGGTGAATAGAGGAATCGCGGAATAGTCTCCCTGGGATCACTGGTCCGGGATGGTGAACTCCGCCCCTTTGCGCAACTGCGGACAGAATTCGATTTGCCGGAATCTCATGGGTTTCAGTATCTCCAGATTAGGCACGCCTTTCGAGCTCAGTTCTCTGGCCGTGGGGTTAGATTCTCTTCCTTCCCAGTCATTGGAATTATTAGATCACAGGGCCCTGGTGGTCTTATTTCTAAACTATACTCCTCCCTCATTCGGGCCAAGGCCATGAACAGTCCTCTTTCTGTTCGTGAGAGGTGGAGTGCCAGGATCTCTGAAATTGATGATGTAGTGTGGGACGACATTGTCGAATCCCACACGCTGGTCTCTCCTGCAGTTAATAATAAACTGATTCAGTTATATATAATACACCAAAGTTATATCACTCCACAGAGACTGAACAAGATGAAAAAGACGAATAAATCGGTGGGGATGGGCTGTCCGAGATGCGGGAGAGACGGTGCGGATTTCTGGCACATGATATGGGATTGCCGGGTCATTCTCTCCTATTGGAGTGAGATTGTAACGACTCTTACCGCCATACTTCAAAAAACGGTTGCTATGTGCCCAATCCTGTGTCTATTTGGGGTGGTAGATGTACACTCCTGGTCCCAAGATGAGAATCTATTAATAAAGAAGGTCCTTTTTCTGGCCCGGAAGGGCATTATACTAAATTGGATGAGCAATCATCCCCCAACTAGAGCCTCTTGGATTGCTTTGGTAAATGCTATAATTCCGTCTGAACAGTTTGTTTATAAGACAAGAGGCTCTTTAAATAAATTCGACAAAATATGGGGTAGATGGATGGGATCACCATTGACTGGAGGATCACCCGGTTCTCTGACTAATAACCTACAATTGGTATTATCGCAATAATAACCAATAGTGCCCCGGTAAGCGGAAAGGAGACACATGTGATACATGATATACTACATCAGGGATATTATGGGATTCCTGGAACCTAGGTTATACTCTTCTTGACAATATGGGCTTTTTGCCTCAAGATGGATGTGTCTTGCGAGCTGACACCTTTGTTATGATTGATGTACTATGACCATGCTGAAAGTAATAGGCGTTGACTTGATTGTTGTTGCTTTATTAATCTGATTATCAACCAGTTTACATGTAATCTCTTTTACTGTACAATTTGCTGACTTATTCTCTAATGTAATGATTACTTAACTTTCAATAAAACGAGTTTAAAAAAAAAAAAATATTATGAGAAAATTTCTGGAAACATGAGCCATAACGTAAATGCGCCACCAGCACACTTGTACTAGCGGCATATATGCACCACTCGCAATGGAATGCAGAAAACGGAGAACAATCGAGTATATATGCAAACAAATTGTTTATTATAGAAAAGACACACGCAAAACAGCATTAAGAGATAGATTTAAATCAACTACCACTGAATCAAGGGGGGCATACAGTGTGACAAAGATGATACAATATATATTAAGTACCAGTAGCCATGGGAGAGGTGAACAAGTAGTGATATTATATTAGGAAAACCAAAATAAATATAGTATGGCAGTAAGACCCAATGTTCATAATCCCAAATAGCCGTGGGAGACGTAGAATGTTTAAAAAAGGGATTGTTTGGATGGCACAATCAGCACAATTGGGTAACGAATAGCCGTGGGAGAGGAAGAGAGTATGGGTTATGAGATCTCACTATAATTGTGGGAGAGGTGAAAACATACAATTAACTGGAGAGTAGCCAACACACCGGGGTGGATAGACACTACCAGCACTCTGTTTTACTAAATGTCCCAGTATGTAGAGTACAAGAAATTACAGTGCCGGGAAGGGTCTAACCACGACCGGAGTGTATGGAATTACATGTAACAAACATCATAACCAAGGGCTATAAGGTACCAAAAATACTTATAGTTGATGACCCAAGATGTATAATATACATGCCAAGAGAACCTTGGGAGGCATGGTATCAAGGGACATAAAGTGCAAATGCATAAAGATAAAAAATCCCAATAAGATTAAGAGTATAGTAAAACAATACTCACAGGTAAAACCAGCCACTGGCAACAAGTAAGGAATAACAATCACATAATGCACATACCCAGAGAGAAGAGGGATCGCCACCGTGGGGAGAAAAAGTTCATAAGACTCAGCTGCTGAGGATAGTGTAATGGGCAAGTGCCAGGAAGAGAGCATAGGACTCAGCTGCTGGAAGATAGTGCCCAGGGCGAATGCTAGGAAGAGAGAAGTTTTCCCCTGAGGTAGAACAGACACAGCATGAGTAGTCCTAAGGGCCTGAAGCATGCAAAAAAGTGAGAGTTACAATAAAGAAATTCCTGTTGGTTTACTAGAGACTATTGTGTGCTTTGTATTGCCCTCCCTGTCAATGACAAGGTGTTATGAACCGGCGCCGCCATAGCCGCAAGCAGCCTGCTGCGGTTCCTGTTGCGCCCAGGCGCCGGCTGTTATTCTTGGCCGTGCCTCGGGTCATCCAGTTGGCTGCTCTATCCACCACGTCTAAGTGTGGTGAGGCGGCTAGTGCGTATGCGAGTGCCGATTTACCCCAGCTAGAGTCTAAGCCCGGTGTTTTTGCCTAGTGAGCATGCTCAGCCTGATTCTGTCATTTCTGAGACTAAGTCCTCAGTTCAGGCTACTGAGCATGCTCCCATAATTAATCCTAACAGCCTCTTTGCATAGGTACTTAGACTTCGTGCGGTGTCTAAGTTCTGGGATGTGCCTACTGAGCATGCTCAGGCAGATAGTCTGAATTCTGAGTCTGTTGTTCAGACTACTGAGCATGCTCAGGCACTTGCATCAGAGGCTAGGTCCGGTAAGGACCTCACTGAGCATGTCCGTGAGGTGGCAGGCCCTGATAGGGCAGAGGGTGTCAGGTGTCCTGATGGCGTGGCCACTCCGGACTGGCTCGCAGAGGCCCGGCCCATTTGATCTGGCACCTCACCATTGGTCGTCAGACGATGACTGGTGAAGTGTTTGGGGCGTGGCTGCCATGAGGTCATCATTGACGTGGTGGTTCCGGATAGGCCGCTGGTGACGTCGCTGATGATATGGTACTCTGCTATTGGACCTTGGTGATTCCACCCTGGATTTGGGGCAGATCTAGGTTATAAAAGGGGCTGGAGACAACATGGAGGGCGCAGTCTTCACTCATATTCACTTAGAATTCATGGTGGCATAAGCCTTGTTGGAAGCGGTAGGTAGGGCTAGGCGAACGGTGCCTGTCATGCCAAGATTCGTGGCTCAGCACATGAGGGTCAGGCGCCGTGCTTCCTTGCTACCGTTCCTGTTGTGCTATAGCAGTTCAGTGGCGTTAACTGGGCTGCGGCTGCTGCGTCATCCATCTAGTTGTGCCTCCTACGCACACGGACAACATACCTGCTGCGTCACCTGTCCGAGAGTGCCCTCTACGCACACGGACAACGCACCTGTTGCGCCACCTGTCTGGTTGTGCCTCCTACGCGCACGGACTGCATACCCCAGGACCCCTGTGGAGTTAACAGGGTGTTCCAGGATTGGGTGTGTGAACCTGTTGTCCTCCTTGGCTTCCCAGTCAACGCTACTGGTGTGATCCCTTGGCCTGACGTGTCCTCTACACACGTGGCCATTCGAGTAGTGACCAGAAAAGCTAATTGAAGGACCGCTCGGCCTGTCGTGTCTGACACACGTGGCCGACAGGGCGCTGTCGCAGCGGTCTTCTCGGTCAACGCTACCTGGTCACCATCCAGTCTGACGCGTTCCCTGCACACGTGGTTAGGGTTGCGCCAGTTCCACCGACACACTAACTGCGTTGTCATCCGGTCTGACGTGCCGCTACACACGTGACCGGTTCCCTGGGTTATCTCAGAGCCATCCAGCTCTATAGTCTCTGCCTAACCCACAAGGTGCCAGCAGCTCCATTACCATCTGGAGCACGGTGGGCCCCGACTGGCAATTGGGATATATATCCCCTGGTCCTAATTTGCCAGTTCCTCCATAATACAATGGCCTTGCAAGCAAAGATACAGGTAACGGAGACTGTGGTGTCTACTAACTCCTGCCCCAAAGAGTTCACTGCATGGACATTTTCATTTACTGAAGCCAGAGGAAGCACTGCCAGCCATCACCTGGCTCCGCTCTACACTTCCATCCGAACCCCCCCACAAAATGGGTTTCGGACGCATGCTCCAACGGGGCCATTGACTATAATGGTGCAGAAGGAGTCACCGTGTGCTCTGTCTTGCACCATTTTCGGGCGTATACGCTTTCTTCAGGTGGACACCCAGACGTAGTAGACTGTGTTTAGGTGTCTCACATTGATGAACTATGGAGGTCTTATGTAGGTTTTTTGTTTTTTGTGGTGACTCTTCATACAGTGCCTACAAGTAGTATTCAACCCCCTGCAGATTTAGCAGGTTTACACATTCGGAATTAACTTGGCATTGTGACATTTGGACTGTAGATCAGCCTGGAAGTGTGAAATGCACTGCAGCAAAAAAGAATGTTATTTCTTTCTTTTTTTTTTTTTTTTTAAATTATGAAAAGTTTATTCAGAGGGTCATTTATTATTCAACCCCTCAAACCACCAGAATTCTGTTTGGTTCCCCTAAAGTATTAAGAAGTATTTCAGGCACAAAGAACAATGAGCTTCACATGTTTGGATTATTATCTCTTTTCCCAGCCTTTTCTAACTAATTAAGACCCTCCCCAAACTTGTGAACAGCACTCATACTTGGTCAATATGGGAAAGACAAAGGAGCATTTCAAGGCCATCAGAGACAAGATCGTGGAGGGTCACAAGGCTGGCAAGGGGTACAAAACCCTTTCCAAGGAGTTGGGCCTACCTGTCTCCACTGTTGGGAGCATCATCCGGAAGTGGAAGGCTTATGGAACTACTGTTAGCCTTCCACGGCCTGTACAGCCTTTGAAAGTTTCCACCCGTGCCGAGGCCAGGCTTGTCCGAAGAGTCAAGGCTAACCCAAAGACAACAAGGAAGGAGCTCCGGGAAGATCTCATGGCAGTGGGGACATTGGTTTCAGTCAATACCATAAGTAACGTACTCCACCGCAATGGTCTCCGTTCCAGACGAGCCCGTAAGGTACCTTTACTTTCAAAGCGTCATGTCAAGGCTCTTCTACAGTTTGCTCATGATCACTTGGAGGACTCTGAGACAGACTGGTTCAAGGTTCTCTGGTCTGATGAGACCAAGATCGAGATCTTTGGTGCCAACCACACACGTGACGTTTGGAGACTGGATGGCACTGCATACGACCCCAAGAATACCATCCCTACAGTCAAGCATGGTGGTGGCAGCATCATGCTGTGGGGCTGTTTCTCAGCCAAGGGGCCTGGCCATCTGGTCCGCATCCATGGGAAGATGGATAGCACGGCCTACCTGGAGATTTTGGCCAAGAACCTCCGCTCCTCCATCAAGGATCTTAAGATGGGTCGTCATTTCATCTTCCAACAAGACAACAACCCAAAGCACACAGCCAAGAAAACCAAGGCCTGGTTCAAGAGGGAAAAAATCAAGGTGTTGCAGTGGCCTAGTCAGTCTCCTGACCTTAACCCAATTGAAAACTTGTGGAAGGAGCTCAAGATTAAAGTCCACATGAGAAACCCAAAGAACCTAGATAACTTGGAGAAGATCTGCATGGAGGAGTGGGTTAAGATAACTCCAGAGACCTGTGCTGGCCTCATCAGGTCTTATAAAAGACTATTATTAGCTGTAATTGCAAACAAGGGTTATTCCACAAAATATTAAACCTAAGGGTTGAATAATAATTGACCCACACTTTTATGTTGAAAATGTATTAAAATTTAACTGAGCAACATAACTTGTTGGTTTGTAAGATTTATGCATCTGTTAATAAATCCTGCTCTTGTTTGAAGTTTGCAGGCTCTAACTTATTTGCATCTTATCAAACCTGCTAAATCTGCAGGGGGTTGAATACTACTTGTAGGCACTGTATATATTCTTGAAATATGGACTTGGTTATTCATGTTCTTTTGGTTTTTGTGTTTAGTTGTCTGACTGCAGAAAGCGTATACACCCCAAAATAGTGCAAATAGGGCACAGTGTGACTCTGTCTGCACCATTATAGTCAATGGTCCCATTAGCGCATTCATCCAAAACCCATTTTACGGGGGGGTTCGGACGGAGGCTCCGATGGGACCAGTGAACGTAGGTTATAACATAGTGTGAAAGCGGCCTAAGGGTACATGCCACAATCCAGACATGCGGCGGTCTAGACACAGTGTGATTCCTCTTGCGGAGACATTAGTGTTCTATGCGGTAGAATCCAGCATCAATGCCCACACTCAGGGTTCTAGGAGCAAAAAATTTTCGCTGTCTTTTCCTGATCAGAACACTCGCTTCTTTGCAAAAATAATTTGACACGCTGTGGCTTGGAAAGCTTGGAACCGCATGTCGGTTTACACTGCAGAAAAAGAAGCACAGTGGATATGGGATTTCTATAAATCCCATCCACTGTTCTTGTAATGTACAATGCAGAGTTTTCGATGTAGGGAAGACACGCTGAGTCCAAAACTCTGCTAACACTGATCATGGGCAGTCACCCTAAGAGGAATTTTTGTAAAATAATTGTGTCACAAGGAAAATATTTTTTTTTATGTTTAAACTATATATTCATTATATTTATATCTACAGATGACATTTCAGGGAGATGTGAAAGTACCAACAACTAAATAGGAAAATTACAATTCCAACCAGACGTTATACATTCTAAATAACCTTAACACTAGAACTACTGGACTCGTGACACCTATATAGAAATACATGGTGCAAAGTAGTCAAAATGACTACCTCAGTAGTTCTAGTGTTAAGTTTACATTGAAATCATAGATGGTAGTCTCGTAATTCTTAAAATGTGTTGTTTTACAACTTTTTCCAATCCAGCCAAGAAATCAGTGATCATCTATTTTAATTTTGTTTTATGCTTTTCTTCAGAATATACACATTGGTTGATTTGACAAATCTCTCTAATACTTATTAGGTTTCCTCCCTCACTTGAACTTCCCCATACAAAAGTATATCACAAAAGCGAGTACACCCCTAACATTTTAGGAAATATTTTATTATACACTGCTCAAAAAAATAAAGGGAACACTTAAACAAGGATTTTGTATTTAAGTGTTCCCTTTATTTTTTTGAGCAGTATATGTTTTCATGGCACAATACTGAAGATCTGACACTGAGACAATGTAAAGTAGTCAGTGTACAGCTTGTATAACAGTGTAAAGATTCTGTGCCTCCTAAAAATAACAGATAGCCATTAATTTAAAAACTGTTGGCAACAATAGTAAACATGGCAAAATTGTGTCCAATCTATCAATATTTTGTGTGGTCACCTTTATTTTCAAGCTCTGCCTTAACTCATATGGGCATGGAGCTCACTAGAACTTAACAGACACCTTGCTCTCTTTCATCTGTCATTTAAGGGTGGCCTACAGATGCTCAATAGGATTTATGCCTAGAGATATTTTTGGCCAGTCCAGTACCTTTACCCTCAGTTTCTTTATCATGTCAGTTGTTGTCTTAAAGGTGTGTTTGGGGTCGTTATCATGTTGGAGTACTACCCTGTGGCCCAGTTTCCGAAGAGAAGGGATCATGCTCTGCTTCAGTATGTCACAATTATTGAGGCGTTGACCCATACTGAAAAAGTCCAGATCTGCAAGAGATTCAAAAGTACTCAAGTGCCCATCCTGGGCCTGGAGTTCTCCAGGAACTCCAGGTAATGAAAAAAAAGGGAAAGAAAAAAAAAGAATAAAGCAAATGTGCTATTCTTACTGAGTCTCTGGAGCTGCTGTACACTGCTTCCAGGTCACTCATTCTACTTCCGGGGCTGCTCAATCTAGTATAAACCAGTTATGGTGAGAACGGTCGTTCAACGCTAATAATAACCACTAAAGCCCGCTACACACGCTTCAATATATCTCACAATCCGTCGTTGGGGTCAAGTTGTAAGTGACGCACATCCGGCATCGTTTGTGAGGTATCTGCGTGTGACAGCTACATGCGATCAGGATTGAACGCAAAACCGTTGATCGCAAACACATCGTATCATTCTCTAGAATTGAGCGTTTTGTTGCACGAACCTAGTCAATTGTAACGTGTGACATCCCTCATACGATTTTGTTGTCTGAGGCTGTGTGCGCAGGTGTGCGCTCTGCACCGCAGCTTAAAAAAGGTCTGCTTCAGAGCGCAGCTGAAAAGCTGCGTTCTGAAGCGCCTCACAATGTCTGTCATTCACTAATCTCTGTCAGTCCGTCACTATCTCTGTCCCTCACTCTCAGTCCATGTCAGTCTATCCCCCTCTCTCATATACTCACCGATCCCCGATCCCTGGCGCTGCACGGCATTCACACTGCTCCGGCGGCTTTTACTGTTTTGAAAAAGCCGGCCGCCCATTAAACAATCTCGTATTCCCTGCTTTCCCCGCCCACCAGCGCCTATGATTGGTTACAGTGAGACACGCCCCCACTCTGAGTGACAGGTGTCACACTGCACCCAATCACAGCAGCCGGTGGGCGTGTCTATACTGTGTAGTGAAATAAATAATTAAATAATTAAAAAAAACGGCGTGCGGTTCCCCCCATTTTTAAAACCAGCCAGATAAAGCCATACGGCTGAAGGCTGGTATTCTCAGGATGGGGAGCTCCACGTTATGGGGAGCCCCCCACCCTAACAATATCAGCCAACAGCCGCCCAGAATTGCCGCATACATTATATGCGACAGTTCTGGGACTGTACCCGGCTCTTCCCGATTTACCCTGGTGCGTTGGCAAATCGGGGTAATAAGGAGTTATTGGCAGCCCATAGCTGCCAATAAGTCCTAGATTAATCATGTCAGGCGTCTATGAGACACTCTCCATGATTAATCTGTAAGTTACAGTAAATAAACACACACACCAGAAAAAATCCTTTATTAGAAATAAAAACACACACATATACCCTGGTTCACCACTTTAATCAGCCCCAAAAAGCCCTCCTTGTCCGGCGTACTCCAGGATGATCCAGCGTCGCTTCCACCGCAGCTGCATGGAAGTGACCGGAGCCGCAGCAGACACAGCCGCTCCGGTCACCTCCATGCAGCAAATGAAGACAGCCGTGCGATCAGCTGCTGTCACTGAGGTTACCCGCGGCCACCGGTGGATGCAGCGGTGGCCGCGGGTAACCTCAGTGACAGCAGCTGATCGCGCGGCTGTGTTCATTTGCTGTGTGGAGGTGACCGGAGCGGCTGTGTCTGCTGCGGCTCCGGTCACCTCCATGCAGCTGCGGTGGAAGCGACGCTGGATCATCCTGGAGTACGCCGGACAAGGAGGGCTTTTTGGGGCTGATTAAAGTGGTGAACCAGGGTATATGTGTGTGTTTTTATTTCTAATAAAGGATTTTTTCAGCTGTGTGTTTATTTACTGTAACTTACAGATTAATCATGGAGGGTGTCTCATAGACGCCTGACATGATTAATCTAGGACTTATTGGCAGCTATGGGCTGCCAATAACTCCTTATTACCCCGATTTGCCAACGCACCAGGGTAAATCGGGAAGAGCCGGGTACAGTCCCAGAACTGTCGCATATAATGTATGCGGCAATTCTGGGCGGCTGTTGGCTAATATTGTTAGGGTGGGGGGCTCCCCATAACGTGGAGCTCCCCATCCTGAGAATACCAGCCTTCAGCCGTATGGCTTTATCTGGCTGGTTTTAAAAATGGGGGGAACCGCACGCCGTTTTTTTTAATTATTTAATTATTTATTTCACTACACAGTATAGACACGCCCACCGGCTGTTGTGATTGGGTGCAGTGTGACACCTGTCACTCAGAGTGGGGGCGTGTCTCACTGTAACCAATCATAGGCGCCGGTGGGCGGGGAAAGCAGGGAATACGAAATTGTTTAATGGGCGGCCGGCTTTTTCAAAACAGTAAAAGCCGCCGGAGCAGTGTGAATGCCGTGCAGCGCCGGGGATCGGGGATCGGTGAGTATATGAGAGAGGGCTGCTAACATCAGTTACTCAGGAGATTAGCGGTCACCGGAGAGTCTTCACTGGTGACCGCTAATCAGGGAGCGACACAGACAGAGCCGCAGCATCACAATGAAGTCGGGTGAAGTTCACCCGAGTTCATTCTGACAGTGCGGCTCTGTCTGTGTCTGCTGTCATCTGCCATTCAGCTCTGCTACATGGCTGTCTGTGTCTGCTGTCAGCGGCCATGTAGCAGAGCTGAATGGCAGATGACATAGTAAAAACGCATCCCTACACATTACACACGCTTGGCAAGTCAATAAATAAAAAAAAAAAAAGGTGCTCAATGCATACGTCACAGAACACATGATCTAAAGGATCGCACACAAAATTGACCAATTTAACATAGACTACTAACGCTCGTGTGACAGCAAATGAACGACCAACGTGAAATCTCATAGATCCCGTATGCAACCTGGGCGTGTCACATCGCAAATGCGATTGTACAACTAATTGCAACGTGTAAAGTGGGCTTTAGTCATTGAGATTCTGGAAGTTAGTGGATTACTTCTATGTGAATGGTATGCAAGCTTTCTATGTTATTTATTAGACAGTCAAGTGATAAGTATTATCAAATTTGTGTCCTGTCTATTGTGCTACAGCAAAACATGAACAATGTACAGTTTATGCAACCAGCCTGTGTTATGCATACTATTTATACTATACATGTACGGTATGTAAGATGCCTCGACCATTCTCACCAAGCATAATATGGCAGCAAATTGCATCCCAACCAGTACTACATATGTCTGGCAAATTACAGATTATTTTATGCAGAATTTCAGCAGGTTTAGAGTGTTTCTTCAGGGCATTGCTCCCAAGGGAGGAGTATGCCAAATAGCTTTTCTCCCAAATAAAGAACAGTTTCTTCCATTTGAGGAAGTAATATTTTGCATAACTATGCTCAAGTTGTTTTAGAACATCCCGTATACATTTTAAAATTCCTGTTTCTGCAGGTTTCTGTGTTGTAAACACCCTAGAACTATTGGAGCATGGAATGAAAGCTGATGGCGCCAGCTACTGAATCTCACAGCTCCAACAACTCTTGTACAATTGCTCAAATCATCTGTAACACTGCCAGACCTAACGATACTGATGCATGGGTTCGACAGCAAAACAATGGATGGAAGCAGATCACCTCTTGCTACTAAAATGGTGTCTTAACCATTTGCTTAGTCTCTGGCATCTACCAGTAGCGGACTGTCAGAGTGCCTTTCCACAGAGGATGGAGGTGCAAATCAAAATACCCCTTTCAGCCATGTATGCAAAGATTATTTAACTTTCCTCGTTCCCCATTACGGGACAATTTTAAATCTGTGCTAGCAGAGTTAAAAAAGGATATTTCCACTCTGGGTGGAAGCACTACATATATTGAATCTAAAATGATGGAGTTTAAATCATTGCACAATAATCTGTTAGATACCCACTCCAAATTGGAGACAGACATAAAGCAACTAAAATATAAGATATACAAATTACAGGATGTTGGTATAAGGCCTCAATCACATGTCCATGTTTAAACACGTACGGGAAAAAGTAGTACTGCTGTGATTATTGTATCATCTGTGTATGGTCCTCGTGTCCATTTTTACCATCAGTGTATCATTAGCATATTTCACAGATGGATCATTAACTGTTTAAATTAAAAATCTTCTCCTATACTTTGAATGTTAAACACGTCCAACACACGGATGGCACACAAAAGCTATCCATGTGCTGTACTTGATTTTCACAAATGCATAGACTTGTATTGGCCCTTGTCATCTGTGCCTCCAGAAAAAAAAAACAGACATGTCTCCATGAGTTTTAAACGGACACAAGGTTTGAGTAATAACAAGAAATAGCACCATAGATTATAATGGGTATGTGTGCAATCGGTGAAAAAAACAGATAACACACGGACGTCTGTGGAAAAGGGTGGAAGAATGTAATGACACAGACAATGAGTTGTAATGTAACCAACACGGTTTATTTACTTTTGCAGATGAGAAAAATAGTGCCTTGAGCACAAGGTCAGGGAATGACTCAAGAGATGGCAATAAAAAGACTATATTACCATAGACAATGTAGCAATGCCGATTTATGGAATCTAAACACAATACTATTTACACTCCATCAGTAGCTTCTGTCAGAAATCATTCTGACCACCTCCATTCACTGAAGCGTGACCTCAGTCCCCACTTAATACCTACTCAGGAAGCAGCGGCTCACAAATATGGTCCTCTGCTATGGCTGAGTTATCACAGATGCTCTTTTGTAGCTGGTCATGGTCCTCCTTGGGCACTGATCCTATTGTTACTTGAACACTGGTCTCAATCTTTCTTGAAGACTAGTTCTCGGTCTTTCTTGGTGACTGTTCTCGGTCCTCCTCGGGTACTAGTTTTGACTGTCCTCAAGGACTGGTCTTGACCTTTTTGTCATACAGTGACTACCACGGTTCTGCAAGGTATCAGTGAACTCCTGTGGCTTTGCGGAACAAACAGGATACACAAGGAACACGATACAATGATGAGCCCTGGCGCTAGGAAGAGAGGAGCAGGATCATCTCGTGCCACTCACCTGAGGCTGATCTGTGCACTCCCTAATGTCCCTATATGGCTCTTCCCCCCCCATCGCTGATCACAAACCTAGGCTCTCGCTTGCCCTGAACTCACCTTGGCAAGTGAGCAGGCTGGCGAGAGCACTAGTTTCACCACTGCAAAAATACAAAACAAGAGAAGGGAGACAGACAGAGGGAAAATAGATACAAAAGGAAAACACTCCAAGCTCCTCCAATGCAGCTAAACACCACAGCTGCCACTCTCAACTCCTCAGCTTCTTCCAGAGACTAGCTCCTTCCAAAGTGGTAAGCATAAGAATGAAGATTCTATAACTGGCATCAGGTGGTAAGACTTGTAACTTTTTATAGCAAAGAGGATTGCCCACAAAAGAACTGCACCTACGGCTACAAAGAATAGCCAGATAGGAATGACTCTTTAACCCCTAAAGCACTAAAAGCAGGTAAATTTCACTCAGTTACAAGTAATGGATCTGTGAAAAAAGGCACTGTGACATTCTTATCCCAAACCCACCAGAGGTTTCCCTAAAGCAAGACACACTCATAACATTTTCCCTCTGATCAACTTCCATGCAACTCTAGTGATTTATCCATTGTGCTTCAGGAGACAAAGAGTTTTTTAATCATGGATTCTGAACTTAGATTTTAAATCATTCTAATAAAGATTAATTAATTTTGTCTTCACCTTGGAGCTGGATTTTTTAATTGAAAGGTCCTCTTTGCTCTAAAGTGTGCACTTTTCATATTAGCCTCCTTTGCCAGACTTGGCACTATACCTTATGGAAGCACTAATTGCCACATAGTCCCAGATTCTAAGGGTAACTCTATCCACTTGTATAACAGGTTGTTCTTCATAAAGAGCTATTCCCACTGTCTTAATGTTTGTAAATCACAGACCGACAAGGCTGCTTTGTCTTAACTATTGGGAATCTGACCCAGGATCACCAATTTACACAGATCCGCTAGCTCTGCATCAGATTTTTGTAGTTGTACCCATTTATCTCTCCCATGCCCCAGTACGCGGTTTGGTCGGTGCTCCTCTGCTGACTTTTAAGAGGCCGCAAGAGCTTTTGCAAAGCACCTGAAGCCCAGGGTCTCATCTCCCTCTAGCTCTTAGTCCACATCGTGCACTGGTCATTCAGGTTTCATTCTGGATAGTGTGTGTGTGTGTTTGTGTGTGTGTGTGTAAGCGTACTTTCAGCCCTAGACAAGTAGGCTATCTTATACCGGTGCTTAGACATCCTTGTGAATCATAGTTGTTTCAACGCTGCCATATTTCAATTACCCAGGTGAGCAAGTTATTGCCAGTCCCCGCACATGAACATCTGACCCCAACATGTACTTTACAAACTTTTCAGTCATGGCCCACACCAGGGCTAGCAATTCTATTTTAAATGAGCTGTTGTTTTTGGTTGTCTTTTCATATGTCTCATAGGGATCAACTGATATAGACAATCACGCTTTTTATCTTTAGCAAAGATTATCTGCTATGTGTATCTAGGTTAACTTATCTTAATGGAGTATATATTGTGGGATTGGGACTCTTATATATATATAAATATAGACACTATATGATAGTTTAGGGGATGTTTTTATCTATTCTTATGAGTAGGGGACCCCTCCCCCCCCTTTTTTCCTCTGTATTCTTTATGTGGGATTGTCATCCATCTGGCTATATTATTTATTTTTTATAGCTGAGATCCCCATTGAATAATTGGTTTCTCTGTATATGGGATTATTGAATATTGAGAGATGGTATTTATCTCTCTCCCTCCCTCCTTTTTTCAGATCCACATTGAATGTTAGCATAGACTCATGGATCCTATTTGCAAAACCTCCTGATGAACCCCTTGGTGCTGCCATACAAGGGGGGAAACGCGTCGAGGTATTATAGGTGTTAGCTGTATCTTGAAGACTTGGGCTATCAATCAAGCACAGTATGCATGATGGACTATTGCTAAAAAATGGAAATCGACTGATACTATGAAGAATGATGAAATTATTTTCTTTGAGGTCGGTTTTTCAGTGAAGATGCGATAATCAATCCATCCATCAAGAATTTATATCAAGGATTATCCTCGAGTTGTTGGACTCATATTTAAATCTTTGGCATCTTTTTCTCTGTGCTTCTTTGACTGCTGAAAAGGAAAATCTTCGGATTAACAGTTCAGAGGTTGTTTAAATATCAACGTGAAGTCTCTGTTCTGTGGGGAATGACCGTCTAGGCATTCCTTTATGTGCATTGTATTTAAATTTACAGGTCAGCTGACGGTTTTTCATTTAATGTGATGTCTCTGTCGTGTTGGGAATGACCTGTGAGGCATTCTATTGTGTGCATAGGTTGGAAAAGGTACCTCTGTATTTCTCCTGGCACTAACTAATCTCTGTTGGCGATAATGGTGTTCGACTAGCGGGCATTGTGGTAAATTAACAGGGGTTTCAGAGGTAACCTTAGTAATCAGGTGGAAATATCTTTTCAGGTGTCACAAACTGGGTAATCTATTGGAGCTGGACATTGAGACGAAAATTATATTTTTTGTCTCTATGGTCAGCTCCCAAAAAGAGTTGGCAAATGTATATACATATGTTTGAATAAGAGAAATAGTGTGATTATCAGCAATCTCTAACTTCAAATAACGGATATATCTTCTGTCATATGTGAACCTTTTGTTTTCTGGTTCCCTTGTTCATCTGAAATATCGAGTCTCTTGCTTATTGAGGGAGAAGTTTATAATCTTGGGTGAATCAGGAATTTTTTTGATGGTAGGAAATGCTATGTATGTACAAATATCTATCTATTGCCTATATATATGGGATTGAACCTAGCGGAGACACCGAATTATTTTATGTGTCTGTGGGTGTGTCTTTTTAGCTTCATGTAATAAAGTTTATCTTTTTAATACTGGGGTTTTCTTTTTCTTAAAATCATGGCCCACACCAGGGCTAGCAATTCTATTTTAAATGAGCTGTTGTTTTTGGTTGTCTTTTCATATGTCTCATAGGGATCAACTGATATAGACAATCACCCTTTTTTATCCCTCTTGGACCTGGGCCAGCACTGTTTCTAGATCAGGGGTGCACAACTCCTGTCCTCAAGGGACACCAACAGTGCATATTTTCATGATTTCATTAAATTATTCCATCACCTGTGCAGGTGAGTAAATTATCACCTGTGCAATACTAAGGAAATCTTGTGAATATGCAATGTTAGTGGGCCCTTAAGAACTGGTGTTGTTCACGCCTGCTGTAGACTGTAGAGTCTACCATCAATGTATAATACAAAGGCTTGACAGAAGTCAGCATATGCCAGCATGAGGGCATCTGACAATGCAAGCTTCAGCACCTGGAAGGCCTATTCTTACCTCAGCCCCCACTGAATCAACTTACTCTTGTAACCTCTTGCCGTTTAACTGTATCTTATGCAGGGGTGCTGCTATCTTTGCAAAAAGTCCTTGATAAATGTTTTATAATACTCTTACAGGCCCAGAAACACTCTTATCTCTCAACATCATAGGCGTGTTCCATTTTTGCATGGCAGTAACTTTCTCCTTTGCTGAGTACACATTTTGCGATTGTTTATCGGTGCATCTAGGCTTTACACGTTGCGACGTCATTACTGGCGCTGGATGTGTGTCACTTTCGATTTGACCCCGACGACATCGCAGTAGCGATGTCGCAACGTGCAAAGTACCCCTAACAATGTCTACAGATATCCATCCAATGGCGATAACTTAGCATCTGATTTTGCATGATTCTCCCACATTATGTATACTTGTGCTACTTCTTTCTGGGGGCTGCAGGCTTGCCCACTGAAGTTAATTCATCTCATCGCTATATGTCCCTGACATTCAATCTCTAGGGTGTGGGCGACTAGCAGTCCCTGCATCACTTCTCCCATCCCCACACCTCCCCTCCTTTCAAAGATGTCTAGCCCTGAAGAGGCATAGTGAGCACAATCTGACCATGTGGCAGAGTAAGGGCAGTAGTAGGGGGTACACCAACTTTCCTTTGGGGTCACACATATCTAGTTGTTTCCCCATCAGCTGTCCACCAGAAACTGTCCTAGTTACTTCAGGATGTTCATTCTAAGTCACCATGGATCCATCTCCAATGAGACCTTTCAAAAGTACGATCCTCTTCTTCTGTCCGCAGACTCGTATCTCCATTTATACCACCCCTGCCAATGTGATGGGTAACTGATTCCTGGCTGTTAGCCAGATGGTCGTATCTCCTTCTGTTTGGGCAACATTTGAGAAATGGTGGTGAAAGTAAGCTTCTGGCATTTTGGTCACCTGAATCGCTTCCATTAGGCACCAAATTCTTTGCTCGTTAAGCTCAGCCCACATAGTGGGACTGTCTGAAATGATGTGTTAGGAGCTTTCAATTCTTGTTACAAAGTACCCTAGCCTTGCAGTATGCTCCCTGACTGTGAGGCATTTTAGTTTACTCACTGCCCCCTCATTGGCTGTCTCGCGAGGGGGAACCCCTTGACGTGTCCCATCCCTCCACAAGTCTAACACTAAATTCTGTGCTCAACTGGTTGACATCTAGGTCTATATCGCTTTTCCAGCGGAGGAGGATACCCCCTCTGTAGTCATTCTTCCCACCAGGGTATTGGATTTGGTTTTGGTGTAGCTGCAAAGGTTTTTCTGATGCTTCGTACACCCCACTGAACTCCTGCATTTCCTGCTGTAATTCACAAGCCCAATCTGGTTTGACATTAGGTGCTCACAAAGGGGTTACTTGCAACCAGCTGTTCCTTAATACTTTTTTCAGGCAGCCTAATCCTTTATATTCATGTAGAGCATTCACATATTGGGTCACCATCTCCCCCTCTTCTGGACCTAACAAAAGAAATTGATATGCAAGTTACCTAAATCGGTAATATTGTTAGAGCATGAGGAATACACTTGCAGTGTTGGCCTCCGGCAACAGGAGGTCTCTGTCGTTTCTTGCATAGGCTCTATGGTATAATTTAGAACTCTATTGTAGGCCTCATGGTGAACAACAGTGATTTAGGTGAGTGATGGTATTTGTGAGAGAGATCTGTCATCATGGTGCTCTTGTTGTCCTGGAGATACATGTTTCAATGCCAGAAATGTCTGCCAGTGACCGGAAAAACATGTTTCTGTTCCAGTAACATCTGTAAGTGAGGGAATGAGCTAATTTGGAGACAACTACAGATGGATGCAGAGGAGTATTACCAGAAGACACCTACTGATGTCTGACCCTTGCTTCATGTGAATAGTGCTATATTCCAGCTCAGAGATTCGCTGGACCCTTTGAAACGTAAATTCTGAGCTCATTCTTTGATGCGAAAAACTTGGTGGGAGCAAACACGCGGACTTAGCGTTTGCACCAAAAGTAGTTAGTTAGGCTTGAATATGAACTCACAGTAAAGACACTTCATTCATTTTCTTAATCAAACCACTGGTTGAAGTGACTCCCTGGGCGGGAGGAAAGGGAGGATTAGAGACAAGATACGTTTATAAACCGTTGTGCCTCACCACCAAAGGGCCAGTTGCTGCACTCATTAATTTACTCTTCATAGGTTAACATATTGGTTGCTGCATTAACCAGAAGCATTGGTTAGGTAAAATTGATGTTATCACCTGGAACATTCTGGGTCCATTTTGGTTGTGCAGCACAGGGGTCCCAGTCAATCCTGACCAAGTGTGTGTTTTATATTTTTACTGGGTGTTCTCTTGTGGGACTCAGAGAAATGCCTACTACATCCTTAGTAAAGTAAAGTTCCCTTACATGTTCTGCTTTAGTTCTTTCTCTAAGTTCCATTGTATCCTGGAGAGACTACCCAGACACAAGGTCAACAGTATCACCGTGCATGTCTTCTAATATTTTTATCACCTTATTTATGGTGTCAGTGTTGTGGTTTTTTTTAACATGATCATATCTCATGTCTCTCCATCCAATGTCAGCAACTCAATCACTGCCGGTAACACAGGGGCCATTGGGTTGTTCCATGATATGCTCTTTAGATGTTCCACCCAGTCCCATATAAGTAGATGGTCACCCATAAACTTTGGTATGTTGCTGAGCATAAGTCAAAGGGGGAAAATGTGACCGTGGATACATTTACCATCTTATCCATCATTCACTCACTTGAATGTTGCATCCTGCTGACTAGGCCAACTGTAATCAGGTGTAAAAATTTAATGACGCAGATAATGAGGAGACAGTGGTAATTGAACCAACAATGGTTTATTTAGTTTATACAGGTTAGAAAAATTTTGCCTTGAGCACAAGGTCAGGCAATGACCCAATAGGTGGCAAAAAAAACAGATTATTTTAATAATAAAGAATATAGCAAGTCAGATATATTGGATATAAACACAATACTATTTACATGTTACTATTCTACTTTATATACTTTATCATTAAATAATGGTTACAGTCATGGATCTCTTATTCCAAATTGCCTCACTAAGGAAGCGTCAATATAACTTCTCTACCCGTCACTGTCGTCAATAATCTAAATTACACAAACCCACACAAAGGCCCTAATGATAGTTTATAGCACTACCCTCTTGAAAGCAAGTCCAAATTTTGTGGGTAGCACTACTCACTAGGAAGCAAGTCCAATTTTGTGGGTAATGTCTCTCACACAAAACTCCAATGAACTTTGTTCTCTGAAGTCTCCAGTAAATACTGTACATGTTTGCAGGAAGCAAAGGCTCAAAAATATGGTCCTCTGCTATGGCTAGGGTGTCTCGTGAATCAGGTCACGGATCTTCTTCTGTTGCAGGTCCGCTGTGGTCTGAACTCAGTCCCCCTTGGACACTGGTTTTGGTCTTCCTCGGTGACTGGTCTTGGTCTTCCTTGGCACTGGTTACAGATCTTTGGCTGTAAGCTCTCTCTGCTCAGCACATGACCATCCTGTTCAATATTCAGTTGTCAACTCCACCCCTTCTTAGCTCTCCTAGGCTTTACAATTATTAACTGTGCTACAGATAGCACCTGACCTGGTGCCTTCTCTTATCTGCTCCGTAGTGGAACTTGTCCTTCTCACTTTAGTTCCTCCTACTGTCATTCAGGTTACTTTTCTCTATTCTTAACATTTTTGGTCAGTAGATGGAGATGTTTATTTGCATTTACTCCTTCATCTCCTTACATCTGAATGAGGGCTAAGGGGATCTACATCAAACAAGGAATTTGGTCTTAACTTTCAGAAGCTGCTGCAAACAACCATGCCTGATGTGAAGAGGCTAGATTTGAGGTAAATAGAATTAAATTCCTAGACCAGAAACCCTCAATGTTTTTTTACCTACAGAGACTATAGCCTACATTCATTTTTATTCTGTGAAAAGCTTATTCAACACCTATGACATAACATTTTTTCTTAATTATAATAATGTGGAGACTAGAGATGAGTGAACCCGTGGATGTTCAGGTTCGCCAGGTTCAGATGGACTTTAAAAAAAGTTTGGTTCGGGAACAGGACATGACTCAAATTTGACCATGTACAATGAACCCCATAAAAGTCAAAGGGGACCCAAAGTCTGTGCTGTAAAATGGCTGTAAAATAGTCATAGCAGGGGCTAGGGAGCTGCAAAAGGAAGCAAAATGGGGGTAAGAGCCAGACAAATACTGTGTTTCCCTGAAGATAAGGCAGCAGTCAGACTCTTTTCTCACCCACCCATTAAACTACATGAATATCCCCTGCTTCCCCTACCCACCCTCTGTGCCAACATCTCTGAGTGGTTGCAGTAAGACTGCTATACCCTTTTGAAGGGAGTCCACTAGCAGCACATCCTCCTTATCCCAGAACACAGATGCCATCACCTTAGTGGCTGATTTTTGCACCCTGAACTTCTTTGGATAAGGAGAACCACTGTGCCTCCACTCTTGACTGCTCCTTGTTTTCAGGGTCATACAAATAAATCCAGGTCTCATCCATTGTGACCAGTCGATCCAGGAAGTTCTTATCAGTCCAGAAACACTGACAAATGGACCGGGAATCTTTCACTCGCATGCTTCTCTGATCTCTTGTCAAACATTTGGGGACCCACTTTGCAGATAGCTTCCTTATGTCCAAATGTTCATGGATAATGACACAAACACCTTCACGGGAAATCCCCATGATGTCTGCTATTGGTTTAGCTGAAATTCGTCGATTCTCCAGTATGTGCTTGTGCACAGCATAGACAATCTCCAGAACAATAACCATTCTTGGTCGTCCAGGATGTTCCTCATCATTGGTGCTGAAGTGGCCCATTTTAAATTTGGTAACCCAGTTCTTAACTGTGGAATATGAAGGGCATTGATCCCCCAATGTCTGTGACATATCACATGAATATCCTTTGCAGACTTTCTTTGCAGAAACAAGAATTTTATCACTTCTCTGCTCTCAGTTGCTGTGAATATTACATTAGACTCCGCCATTTTGTTTTCCCACGTGCGTAGAACACTGTTGCTTTAAGCAAACACTAAATTTTGAAAACATATATTAGACACGTAAGATGTAACATTCGTTACCACAGAAACGAATAAAGATCACAAAGCCAAAGACTTAGCAGCCCCTCATATACTTTATTATCGCTATGTTCTTTAGTTTCCAGAGCCATTCTGCTACTTTTCAGTCACATGATGGCAATTAAGACACTGGGATCTATGCATGACCTTGAGGTCTCTTTTACACTAAGATTATGGAGCCTCATTCTAACATATCAGAGACTTAAATTGTAAAAGCTCCCTCTGGGTCACACATAGTACAGCGCAATCCAAAGAGTCTGAAGAGTGGTGATAACTTTCAGAAGAGGAAGAGAACGGATATTGGAGAAGATGGCAATAGGTGAGTAAACCACTCAAACCAGACCATTTCTGCCCAATTTCACTCTTGTGGTTTGCATCTTTTTATTAACATTTTACAAATTTTAATACAAGAAATACAAGGAATAAGGGAGGAATTAGGGAAAGGGAAAAAAACAACAGTTAAGTGTTGCCTTTATGGCCAATGCTTCAAAAGTATTACCATCAAACGTTTTGTCACCAATGTACTTGGAACAACAAAAACAATAATATACAAAGGCTTAGGGGGATCTAATCACAATGTATAAATATATGAGGGGACAGTACAGAGACCTTTCCAAAGATCTCTTTACACCTAGGCCTGCGACTGGAACACGGGGGCATCCGCTACGTCTTGAGGAAAGAATGTTTAATCATAATCACAGATGAGGACTCTTTACTGTACGAGCAGTGAGACTATGGAGCTCTCTGCCGTATGATGTTGTATTGAGGGATTCACAAGTAAAATTTAAGCAGAGCCTGATCGCATTAATTGAAAAATATAATATTACCAGTTATGTATATTGGATTTTATGACAGGGTGTTGATCCAGGGAACTAGTCTGATTGCCGTATGTGGAGTCAGGAAGGAATTTTTTTCCCCATTGGAGCTTATTTGACACATTGGGGTTTTTTTGCCTTCCTCTGGATCAACATGTTAGGCTACGGGTTGAACTAGATGGACTTAGAGTCTCCCTTCAACCTTAAAAACTATGAAACTATGAAACATGAGAAATAATAATCATTACATGTCAGGAGGTTAAGTTATATGCACAATAGGCATAAATGTTTCCGCACATAAAGACCATCTCAATTTGTATCTCAAAAAGTTATTTTCTTTCAATGCAAAACTATACTCATATGAATTATGTGATGATATCCGTTCAATAATTTCTATTATGGAAGGTGCCTCTACCTGTCTCCATTTTGAAGCAATAAGATGTTTTACCGCGAGTAGAATATGGCAAATTATGTGTCTGCATGGGTCTTTAAACTCTTCTATATCAATTAACAATAATGCCAGTTGGGGGGAGAGAATAAAACTCTGTGATGTAGCTTTATTTATTAGATCATACACATCATAGTATCTTAGTATCATAGTATCATAGTTTTTAAGGTTGAAGGGAGACTCTAAGTCCATCTAGTTCAACCCGTAGCCTAACATGCTGATCCAGAGGAAGGCAAAAAAAACCCCAATGTGTCAAACAAGCTCCAATGGGGAAAAAAAATCCTTCCTGACTCCACATACGGCAATCAGACTAGTTCCATGGATCAACACCCTGTCATAAAATCTAATATACATAACTGGTAATATTAAATTATTCAAGAAAGGCGTCCAGGCTCTGCTTAAATGTTAGTAGGGAATCACTCATTACCACATCATGCGGCAGAGAGTTCCATAGTCCCACTGCTTGTACAGTAAAGAATCCTCGTCTGTGATTATGATTAAACCTTCTTTCCTCAAGACGTAGCGGATGCCCCCGTGTTCCAGTCGCAAGCCTAGGTGTAAAAAATCTTTGGAAAGGTCTCTGTACTGTCACCTCATATATTTATACATTGTGATTAGATCCCCCTAAGCCTTTGTTTTTCCAAACTAATAACCCCAAGTTTAATAACCTGTCTTGGTATTGCAGCCCACCCATTCCTCTAATAATCTTGGTCGCTCTTCTCTGCACCCTCTCCAGTTCAGCTATGTCCTTCTTATATGTCAGTGACCAGAATTGTACACAGTATTCTAAGTGCGGTCGCACTAGTGACTTTTACAGAGGTAGAACTATATTTTTTTCATGAACACTTATACCTCTTTTAATACATCTCATTATTTTATTAGCCCTGGCCGCAGTTGCCTGACACTGTCCACTAAAGTTAAGTTTACCATCCACCCATACACCCAATTCTTTTTCTGTGTCTGTTTTACCCAGTGTTCTACAATTAAGTACATAATTATAAATTTTATTTCCTCTAGCCAAGTGCATGACTTTACATTTATCTACATTAAACTTCAATTGCCACTTCTCAGCCCAATCCTCCAATTTACATAAATCTCCCTGTAATATAAAATTATCCTCCTCTGTATTGATTACCCTTCAGAGTTTAGTATCATCTGCAAATATTGAAATTCTACTCCGCATGCCCCCAACAAGGTCATTAATAAGTATGTTGAAAAGCGGGCCCAATACTGACCCCTGTGGTACCCCACTATGAACTGAGGCCCAGTCCGAGTACGTACCATTAATAACCACCCTTTGTTTCCTATGACTGAGCCAGTTTTTAACCCAGTTACACATATTTTCCCCTATCTCCATTATTCTCATTTTATGTACCAACCTTTTGTGGGGCACCGTATCAAAAGCTTTTGAAAAGTCCATAAACACAACATCCACTGCATTTCCCTGGTCCAGGCTTGAACTTACCTCTTCATAGAAGCTGATCAAATTAGTTTGACAGGATCGATCCCTCATAAACCCATGTTGATACTCTGTCATAAGGTTATTTTTCTTGAGATACACATCTTCCCACATCTTTTTTAAAGCTGGACAACTCCAAAAAATATGCAAAATAGACCCATTTTCTCCACACTCTCTCCAGCACGAAGGAGAGTTAGATACGGACATTTTGTGTAGCTTTTGAGGAGTAAAATACCAGCGTGAAAGCACTTTAAAGTAAGTTTCTTGCAACGTGGCGCAGTAAGTGTTGGATAACGTTAAACTCAATGATTTTTGCCACTGTTCCAATTGAAAAGTCTGACCAAGATCTTACTCCCAGTTCAGAATATTTGATCTTTTATCAAATTGGAGGTCTTCATTAATAATGGCATAAATGTTGCTAGTTTTCCAATATAACTTATTTTGTGGGTTAAATAAAATATCCAACAAATCTACTGGTAGTGAAAAAGTTAACTTTTTGCTTTTATTTAAGTACTGGTTAAGGAGTGTCCAATTTGCCAGTTCATTTAAAGGGAGATTAAATTTATGACGAATTTTCTGGAAAGGTAATAAGCTGTTATTACATGAAATATCATGAAAACTGTTTATATTATACTTCCTTAATGTTGTTAAATCTAGCCTAGTGACCAATACTTCAAATACTTCAATTGAGATTGTCCTGATGTCTACAAGTTCCCAATTTCACTCTTGAGTTATGACCAAAAACTTTATTCCAACATATTGTTGAAATAAAATCCTATCCTCTTTCGTCTCCTCAGATCAAAAGGTATTTGTTGCTGATCATCATTCAAAATGCTATAATAACACTATTTAATGCTAGAGTCATGGCATCTGGTATTTTTTCTGAAGTTCAAAAAGCAATGGAACACACTTCCAACTTTGATATTCAGAGGTAGAATGGGTCTGTATGAAGATGATGTGATAATATCCCTCACAAATCTGCATTCTTCATTTATAACAAGATTAGCACAATTTTATCAAGTATCATATTATAAACTAAATACAAACAAGTCATTGATCTTGCCTATTAATATACCTGAAGTTAAAACTTGTATTTCAAAATCCTTTTCTTTAAGTTTACCAAATTTCTTCGGGATAAACTGCAGATATGTGGGTACTGGCTCTCCCGATGATGGCATTACATTCTCATGTCATGCGAGTGCAGTCAATCAGCAGTCACTGATCAACTGTGGCTCATCAATATGCTGTCATATTGAACATATTTTCTAACAGAATGGTAAGGGTATTGGAAATGACTAATTATACCTATTCTGACATCAACTATGCCTAGTATTAAAATCAAAGTCCACTTTTTCCCCTTCTTGATCAGAGTTGTGCAAAACTCACCTTAACCCTTATGCTTATTCTTTCTTCTGTCATGAGCAATTTTAATTTGCCATCATGAATATGGTCTTTGTGCAAGTATTCCTCTATGGCAATTACCCTATATTTATAAATATAACATGGTGATGAGTAATATAATATTGTGCCTCATATGATAACCAGTTCAAATATGTTATTAAATTTCAACATGAGTCACCTCCTCTCATTATTTTCCCTCCCCCAATTTCCATTCTTTAACAGTTGCATTCCTCCATATAACAGTTATAATTTGTTCATTTTTTTTATTAACTATTTTAATTTTATTTGTGATAATGTGATATATCCGCTATTCTATTTTTTGTTTCCAGGACCTGACATATCTTAAAACTGTACTATATTGACTTGGAATTTTTTTTTTTTTTTTTGCGGTCTTCAATTAATACTAAAAATAATGGAGAAGAAAGCATCTTAGACTACAATACAATACCTTGGGGTTTTTTTTAGAAAACACATCCTATTCCCTAACTTTACCAGATATTACATATTGTATTTATTTTCAGTGATTTTCTTGGTCAATATTTACTGTACTAATTTCTTATAAGATATTACACATTAGTGGAGAACCACAAAGAATTGCTCAATTGGCTCTTTATTTGGACATGTTCTTAACTTGGCTTCATGTCATACATTTCCCCTGCTTACTGATTGTGATCAACAAACTACCAGCCAATAACTAATTCAAAATAGTCAAATTAGTTTCCACTTAATAAACAGACATGAAAACTAGAGACCTACTCAAAGTAATTACAGCTATTTATCATTAAAAACCCCACTGGGTTAATGGAGACATACACTGCTGTTGAGATGGAAATACAACATTTACTTCAGCTACTTCTTGTAGACCATAAGGGATCTTGGGTTCCAAGGACTTTGCTATATATAAACTCTACAGATTTTACAGTCAGATTTGTTTGAAGTTGCTTGGTCTCGTTTTATTTTATAAGCCAAACCTAGATATGCCTCATAATTCCAACCAGAATGGCAAGACTGCACAATGATTCACCCCTAATCACACTAAGCTCCAGACAAGAACTGGACTGGTGATTATGTTTTTCTAAGGGTAACACCCTTCCATGTCTCATTCACAATTCCGATACATTTATGAAATTTTATTTTTAGGAATTGGAAAGTCAGAAATCTTATTCAGAGCACTTTATCAGTAAATGTATATATATATATATATATATATATATATATATATATATATATATATATATATCCTAAAATACTGTGATTAAGAAACATATAGTTAAACATAAAAGATATAAGTCAAAACTATAAGAACTACAAAAAAATGTGTAATTCACTACTGTACATCGCTTCATTATTTCATGATTTCAATGCAAAAATGTAAATCAAACATCGAACAGATAAAATTGTATTAGCATTAACGAGGGTCCGTTCACAAGGTCTTAAAAGTCCTCAATGACCAGTCTTTTTTTTTTCTCATTTTTAACTCTCCTTTTGTCAGGATATATATATATATATATATATATATATATATATATATATATATACATATATATATATATATATGTAAAATTGCATCCAGTTCCACACTATATAATAGGGCTTTTAACTCACTTTGCTGCGATACGAGGTAGACTCAGGAATACTGTCTCTTTAAGAAGTCCAGCAGTTTATTAAAACATATTGCATAAAAAGCTCCTCAGACAAAACATGAGCCTCTTACAGCTTTACAGGCAAAATAAACAAACACGGTCTTACAGTGCATTTAACTGGGGTATCATAGACATAGATTTCGATACGGTCCTTCACAGTAGCGCATTAGTAACTAACCTGGCCAGTATACACACATGGCTTTCAAGGCTGTTACCTTGTTAAGGGCTCCCACAGATTCCTAGGAAGACTGCCTCTCTGAGATCACCAACCGGGAACTGTGACTTGCTCTCAGCCATGGACATCGGTCAGTCCAGATTCCCAGGAGGACTCGAGTTCCCTAAGTGCAGAGTGACCACAGGTTCCATACACTTGGCCGCCTAGCCAGTGACATCAGGGGAAACTGCAGCCAGCTCTAATCCACATGGACTTCTTTCAGGGGTGCTTCCAGGAAGTGAAGTACTTCCAAGCACCGAGGGACCCTGTCAACAGCCCAGCACTATCCCTGCTGGCTGCAGTCTCTCAGAAGACTCTCACACACAGCCTTTTCAGACTCCACACTGTCTGACTTCCCTCAGCTTTGTTCCATCCAGAGGCTCCTACCTCTCAGAGATTAGCAACCTCTCGCTCACAGATTCCACACCGCCTATCATGTGCTAAACAACAAACTCCATTAAAAAACCATGTGGCCTGTCAGACACATGTCAAACACACACAAGGAAGGGGTATGTAGGTAGCCAGATCAAATGAACTATAATACAAACAAGTGGCACTAAAAGTACCACAAAGCACATTCAGGCTTCCAGCACCTCTGTGGTACATACCGGCCATTAGCAATGTAGCCGACCACCATCTCAGAATATATAATCAAATACATCCGATGCATCATAGGGGCTCAGATATGGAAACTCCCAACAATATATACAATCAGGAAACACGGAGTCATATTCCAAAAATTCAATTAAAAAGTACAATTTTATTGAAATACAATATTAGATACAATTAACACACAGTAAGGGGGGAAGATAAGGTGCAAAGAAGGAACAGCAAAATTACCGCAGGAAAAGTAATTTGTGAGCACTAATATTTAAAGTGACATACAGTGCAGGTCGTGCCAAGTATGTAAACACAGGGTATATCCCGCTTAATGTAAGGATGGTGTTCGCATGGTGCCACCGATGCCTGAGTCAGCCAAATCAGTGCAATGAAGTATGGTAACACAAGTCAGTGTGAGGATCAGAACACCACCTCCGTGTAGACAATAATTATGGCATATATATATATAGTAGTGTCAATATGCACAAGGTATCTCCTGTATCATCAAAGTCATATGTCTAAAACACGGCGGCAGGGAAAGGAGCCTCAATCACTGAGTGGTGGGAAGGTTTCCAATGTGTGGGAAAACCCAGGCATCCAAGTCCCAACATGCACAAGTAAATGCAGTTAAGCCTACCGCACACTATGGCCGCGCTGCAGCCACCAAGTCACAGAATTGTATATAATCAAATGTGCTCACCCATAATGTTAAACTACTGTAAGTGCTGTCATGGGGGCCCGATGCTGCATTTCGTGTAGGGCTTCCTCGGGGGGGCCATACCTTGATTATGTGTGTCGGACTATTTAAACCGTGAAATGACAGACACATGTGGTGCATGCGCAACGCGAGCGGACGCCACGGGCGCATCACTTCCGGTCTCAGAATGATGATGCGGGTCAGGGAAATCCCTGGTGATGTCAGATAGTCCCGCCCACATCACTCACAGAGACCTTCTGGGATGCGTCCAAGCTGTCGGCCCACGGCGCGCATGCGCAGTAGTCATCTCATGGGCAAACAGAGTTTGAAAGGTCATAAAGCAGGTTGGTATAGGAGCGGGGATCATACATAACTTTAATCAACAGACATGTGACAGGGATATATCATTACAGTACATATAATGGCGAAAAAAGATTTTTTTCCAATAATATGCAACATTGGAAATTTATTTTCGCTCCAGAAGGGTGACGTCATCAGTTGAGAAAACATGGATCCCTAAAACCTATACGAGAACAGGGAATAGAAAAGACAAGGATAAGAATAGTAAAAAGGCACACAAGATTGAAACCAAGGACTCAAGATACCCAGCATAGATTACAAAAAGGGAGCAAAGCTCTGCTGCTCATTCAGCCCATTGGGTCTAAGTGTGCCCAGAATGTGAATCCAACGGCACTCACGCTGTGCCAAGAGACGCTTCATATCACCACCCCTAGTACCCATCCTAATCTGTTCAATACCGCGAACCCTAAATCTGGCAGGGTCACAATTGTGATGAGCATGAAAATGCCTTGGTATGGGTTTGAGGAGGGCCGGCTCCTCAGCGGTGTGTGCTGCCAGGATATCTTTTACATGTTCGCGAGTGTGAATGCGTAATTCCCTAGAGGTGAGACCTACATAGATTAAATTGCAAGTGCATGTGGCATAATACACCACATATGCACTGCTACATGATATATATATATACTGTATATATACACTAAATATAAACATAGGAAAGAGGATAAATATCCTCCAAAAATTAAGCATTACTTACAGCAAAGATGGCCTGCAGTTGTACATCCCCCAGGCCAAAAACTAGTACTCTAGCAGGATCCAGCTAAGCCCCCAGTAGTGAAAGCATCACAGGTGCAGAAGGAGAAAAACAAACACACTTCCAAAAAATGGAGAGGGAAATTGCTGGATGACAAAACTGCACACTCATGGCTTGCATATGTGACGCCCTGGCCTAACAGGTCATCACAGTGTATCGTGCAATCTGCCCTTCTGCATGGTATCCGCATCCTCCTTGGTTACGGATCCCTGTCTGTTGGTGTTGCTAAGAGCCAAGCCAGTCAAAAGCCTAGGAACACTTTGCACCACACCCACCAGACACGCCATTGGGAGGCTTGAAGGGAATAGGGCCGCCAACATGGGGCAATGGAGAGGAAAGATGAGAGGTGTCAGTGAGAAAGAGGAGTGTGAAGAGAGAGGAGAGGTGTGAGGAGGTCAGGAGCTGGGCTCCTTGTAGATTCCTAGGTGGCAGACGTTGGTCTGGGCCTGGTGGGAGCTGGAACCCCGGTCGCAGGGGATCGTGTCAAGGGGCACGGATCTGCCGAGGAGGGCAGCCAGCGGCCTTGAGCCATCTCCGGGCAGGGGCCAGGGCACAATGGGGTACGTGGACCCTAGGCCGGGAAGTAGCTTCATGCAGCCCGGTTATTTACTCAAAAGGGGTGAAGTCTTCAAGATTCATCCCTCACCCGCTCCAACATCGGGGTACTAGCACACCGATGGGATAGGACTTTCCCAAATACAGTCCAAAAAATCCCGAGCGTGAACCCTGAGAGCATCCTTACTCCGTTAGCCATACAGGTGAGCAGGACCCAAATAGTTCCACGCTACAGGGTCCAAATAGTCAAGAAGGTGCCACGGAAAAGGTCACAGGCTAACAAGCAACACCAAGTGGCACGGATCCATGCGTACTCCCTCCCTGCTGCAGAGGTGCTCAGAATTCTGGTTTACAAGCTGTCGGTGTCAGTATACTCGCACTGAGTGAGTATGCAGAAACCCTTTCCTCCCCAACGGCACCCCTTCACCACCATCACCGGGCCGCCAGGGCAAAAAAAACCCACCCACGGAGGGGTTAAACATCTTGCTGCCTTACCACCGGCCGTCCCCAACAGCAGCGGTGGTACCCTACCTTACCACGCACCGTGGGTGGCGTCACGAACTTCTAACCCCCCCAGTTCATAGTCCCCTCTTTGATAGAGTGTCCACGCAACCCCCGAGTCCGGAGATCCCTCGAGCCACCGCGGACCTGGATCCGAGCAGCGGCCTGGCTGCTGGCACGGGGGCGGCATACATAGAGCGCTGTTCACACATGCAAATGCACAGTCAAAATCCCACAGCCTATTAGGTGACGCCCATACTATTAGATCAGGCGGGCTGCCAATCCGTACTCCGTCTGTGCACCATACAGGGACAGGAACTCTAATATAGAAGGCCTAACAGAAAGGGGCCTGGCTGCATCTGTGATGCTTCCACTGGTGAGGGCTTAGTTGCATCGTGCTAGAGCATACCTCCCAACTTTTCAAGAAAGGAAAGAGGGACAAAGTATGCGGCGCACTCAGCGCCCCTAGCCACACCCATTTGGCAGTAAGGGTCATTCAGCAGATGCCCCGGACTGTTCATTCATATTTATAGCAGTCAGAATTTTTTTATATTTCTGTGTCACTATATGACATGTTGCTTATTTGTGCCTATCAATCCATGTTCACACGTTGCATAAATTCTGTTTCTTTTTGTTTCTGTCTGCACCAAACTACACAATAACTATCTTCTCTGTTTTTTCCATTTTTGCTGTATTTTTTCTGCCTTTTCTCCATTATTTAATGCGTTTTTGGTTCAGATGTGTATCTGCGTTTTTAAGTGTTTTTATTGTACAGAGAAGCTTTTTCCTGCATTTTTTTAAGCTCCACATAGAAATTGTATTTGTATTTTTTTCCTCATTTCTTTATAGTAGTTTTATTGGAACAAATGAATCTGACTCTTTCACCTACATTGAGATACAGTATTTTTCTATCTATCTACCTATCTATCTATCTATCTCTCTATCTATCTCTCTATCTATCTATCTATCTATCTATCTATCTATGATTCTATCTATCTAACTATGATTCTATCTCTCTATTTATGATTCTATCTATCCATCTATCTATCTATGATTCTATCTATGATTCTATCTATCTATGATTCTATCTAGCTATGATTCTATCTCTCTATCTATGATTCTATCTCTATCTATCTATTATCTGTCGTGTATCTATATATCCCTCTATCATCCATCCCTCTATCATCCATCCATCCCACTATCATCCATCCATCCCTCCCTCTATCCCTCCCTCTATCTCTCCATTCATCCCTCCATTCATCCCTCTATCCCTCCCTCTATCCCTCCATTCAGCCCTCCATTCATCCATCCATCCCTCCCTCTATCCCTCCATCCATCCCTCCATTCATCCCTTTATCATCCATCATCCCTCCCTCCATTCATCCCTCCCTCTATCCCTCCATTCATCCATCCCTCCATCGATCTTTGCAGCTGAATAATATGCTTCTGGTGTCTCATCTGCAGTATAGAGGTCAAGATAACAAAATCTTCCTATTGGTTTCAATACAGGCAGTAGCTCAGTGGTAGAGCTGCTGCCTTTGAAACAATGAACTCATAGTTCCACGAGATCGCATCCTGGCCGCCCTGAAAATCCAGAGCCGATGATACTTTAATTTAATTTATTCACTCCACTGAGGGGAGGAGTCAGGACATCAGCTGTGAGCCGCGGGAGTGCGGGACAGCCCTCTAAAATCGTGGCAGTCCCGCAGAATCCGGGACGGTTGGGAGGTATGCTAGAATACTAGTTTTTGGCCTGGGCGATGTTCAACTGCAGCCCATCTTTGCTGTAAGTAATACAAAGCAGAGACCCAGTGATTGTGTGATCACAAGGTCTGACAGAAATGTGAGCAGCGCAAAAAAGAAAGGCGTTTTTATCTTATCCCCTGTGTCTATCGCTGTGTTTGATACCCTGCCAGAAATAGGAGTTTTAATGCTTTAAATTTTTAAAGCCAAGGACCAGACTAATACATTTTTGGTGCTTTGTCATTATCAGTCAGGAGAATTTAGGCCTAACTGGCTGTATAACTATCTGCATACGTGTCTTCCTATAGGTATTAAATCCAGCAACTTGATCCAAAAAATGATGGGGATAAAAATCTTTCTTTATTAAGGTACAAGCATAAAATTAGTACATATGGGTCACATAAGGTAGTAGACAGACAGAGGATGCGTTTCGAACGTCTAGTTCTTATTCAATCTCTGACAAATCTGAGGACTAAAGGCCGCTTTACACGCTACGACATCGCTCAAGCGATCTCGTTAGGGTCACGGAATTTGTGGCGCACATCCGGCCGCTTTAGCATTGTTGTTGCGTGTGACACCTATGAGCGATTTTGCATAGTCGCAAAAATGTGCAAAATCGCTAATCGGTGACATGTCCCCCTATTCCCAATTATCGTTGAGGCTGCGTGTACGACGTAGTTCATCTTCCTGCGGCAGCACACATCGCTATGTGTGACACTGCAGGAACGAGGAACCTCACCTTACCTGCGGCTGCCGGCAACGCAGTAGGAAGGAGGTGGGCGGAATGTTACGTCCCGCTCATCTCCGTCCCTCCGCTTCTATTGGGCGTCCGCTTAGTGACGTCGCTGTGACGCAAACGAACCGCCCCCTTAGAAAGGAGGCAGTTCACCGGCAACAGCAACGTCGCTAGGCAGGTAAGTAGTGTGACGGGTCTCAGCGATGTTGTGCGCCACAGGCAGCGATTTGCCCGTGTCGCACAACCGATGGGGGCGGGTACGCATGCTAGCTATATCGGTAACGATATCGCAGAGTGTAAAGCAGCCTTTAGGCTCATGAACCTTAATGGTGCTTTACATGCTGCGACATTGCTAACGATATATCATCGGGGTCACTTCGTTAGTGACGCACATCCGGTGCCGTTAGCGACATCGCAGAATGTGACACCAAGGAGCGATGATGAATGAGCGCAAAAACGTGAAAAATCGTTGCTCGTTGACACGTTGCTCCTTTTTCAATATCGTTGCTGCTGCAGGTACGAAGTTGTTCGTCTTTCCTGCGGCAGCACACATCGCTATTTGTGACACCGCAGTAATGATGAACTTCTCCTTACCTGCGTCCACCGACAATGAGGAAGGAAGGAGGTGGGCGGCATGTTCCGGCTGCTCATCTCCGCCCCTCCTCTGCTATTGGACGGCTGCCGTGTGACGTCATTGTGACGCCGCACGAACCTCCCCCTTAGAAAGGAGGCAGATCGCCGGCCAGAGTGACGTCGCAGGGAAGGTAAGTCTATGTGACTGGTGTAAGCGATGTTGTGCACCACAGGCAGCGATTTGCTCGTGACGCACAACCGACGGAGGCAGGTACGCTCACTAGCGATATAGGTACCGATATTGCAGCGTGTAAAGTACCCTTTAGTCCTCAGATTTGTCAGAGATTGAATAAGAACTAGACGTTCAAAACGCGTCCTATGTCTCTGTCTACTACCTTATTTGACCCATATGGACTAATTTTATGCTTGTACCTTAATAAAGAAAGATTTTTATCCACATAATTTTTTATGGTTGCTGGATTTACTACCTTGGATCTCCTGCTACAAGTATTGCCAACTTTATTTTTCCCTTGCACGGTTCCAAACTAGTGGTCTCCTGGATCAGGTGAGCTGGAACAAACCTTTTTCCTTTGTTTCTTTCTATATGTATGATTGGTATCTGCATTTTTTATAAGATGTATTTTGAACACTGCTGTATGCAACTGCATTTTAAGGAATTGCAGAGGTGGAGCCTTTTGAATTATGGGTCACAGTGATCGTTTCCTAATAATTCTAGTATGATTAACATCCCTTTAGCAGGGATATGTGCCGCCTCTGTGCCAGCAACCGGCGCTGCTCGGATCCGGGCCTTCAGGGGTGGTGGCTCAAGAGTCTCCGGACCCTGGGGGTCTCGTGGACATGCCGAATAAATGGGGAGACGTAGATGTACGGGCTAGGCCGTAGTAAGTTCGTGATGCCACGCACGGTGTGTGATGAGGTGGGACACCACCGCTGCTGTTATGGGGCACCCGGGGGAGATGTTGTGAAGCAAGTTGTTAACCACTCTGTGGGCAGGGATGGTGGCCTCGGGGCCTGGTAGCTCGGTGCAAGGGATAGCAACCGCAAGGAGTGTTAGTGCACTCACTGTTAATGAACCACACAAGTCTCTGGTAAACCAAGGTGATGGTGGCCGGTGCTGCGGTTGGTTGCATTCGGGTCCCCCACCCGGCTGGTGGTCTCTATCCTTTTCCTGTGCACTGTTTGTGTAAGGTGGACTTTCCTAGTGTGAAACTCAGGAGTCCGCTCACGGCTGGATGTGGCCTAAGGAGTCGTGCCCGCAGACGCTGGCCCATGGGATCTATGGGCCCTGGCGGTGACCTGTTATCCCTATCGGTGGGCTGTTGTTTTCTGTGAGGGACTTTGGGTGGGACAGGACCTCTAGTCCTGGCCTCAATCAGTGAATTAACCAGTCCGCTTGTTTCCAGTTCTGGCTTCAGGGTCCGAGTACCCCCCTTTGTGCTACGGTTTCCGGGTCGGTTCCCCGTGTTGGTACCGGCGGGCTACAACCCTGTCCTGGTCCCCCTCGGTTCTGCCGAGCCGTCTTCCCATCTCCTGCTGACGGAGACCACCGTCTGCCTCCTAGCCAGTGGCACCAGGGCTCCTACCCTGGTACTGTTCAACTTAAACTTTCTTGACTGAGCTACACTTAGCTCCAGCCCACACTCCTTTCCAAACTGAACTTCAGACTACACTGCCTTAGACTAACTGTTTTTCCCGCCCTGGGCTGTCTGGACCCCTGGGTGGGCGTATCCCAACTGCCTGGTCACACCCACTGGTTTGTCTATCTTTCCCTAAGGGGGGGTGACTAGGGTTTTCTGGTTGGCTGTATCTTTCCTAGTGAGGGAACGGTGTAATGCGGGGGCCTATTTGTGACTACCTGGTTTTGCCAGGGCATCACATCCCCCCTTGGTTAAATACAGACCATCCGTGGGCTGTCCAACCACCACCATTTATTTAACTGGAAAAGATAAAAAGATGAACAGTTTACAAGTATAATAACATATTTACAATCAAGTATATTTTGTTTTCTTCCCTTACGGGAGGCATGTTACTTTAATGTTGCACATATAAAACCGGGACGGACCGGGTCCTTCTCACCTCACCCACCCAAAACAACCTGCCCCTGGTGCCACCGCTAAGCACTGGTGCGCACCCCTTACCCAAGTCCAGGGTAGGTCCAGGTGTTGCCCAAACGGGCCGGGTAAAAAGATCCTTACCCAGCAGTCCGTTTTCAAGGGCCCCACATCCAGGGGACCCCTGACCCGGAGGGTAGTCACCGTTTTTTCTGGTTACAGGGCCTCGGCCGACTCTACCGCAGGCCCGTCCTCCAATCAGCTTCTCCAGAGACTGCGGCTTGGTGAGAAGGTTGGTCGGGGGCTATTTACAAAACCCAAAAGTTTATGGGCTGGCTCACAAGTTCTAAGCCATTGTCTTTGTATAACATACGGGAAAAACAGATGGTCCCAATGGGGACTTTGCAGGGGAGGTAGCCAAGAATCGCTACCACTGCTGCATGGGGCCGTATGGCTCACTAGGCCCCCGGGGGGTCAGCATTCCGGGACCAGCTGCAATGCATCCCGGAGTTTTGAACTTCCATAGGGAACAGAAGTGGTATAGCAGGTGATGCCGCGGCTTCTGGGAGCAGTGCCGGCCGGTACTCTCCCATCACATAGGGAACAGGCTCCAGCTCCGGGCAGGTCAGCGAGGACGAAACGGTCTGGGTACCTTTCTCCCATCGCGACACTGTGCGGATAGCTTGGCTTTCGTGGGCCCACACCACGGCCACTATTCACCGTACCTCCGCTTTCCACTCCAGCACCTGTTGCAGGGATTGTGACCGCCCCCGGACACAAAATCTCACCAGCTCCTGCTCCAGCCAGGCAGCAGTCCCCATCGGTAAGCTATCCGATTTGCGTTTCTCCACAGGGTCAGCGCGGGGTCGGCACCAGGTTTAGGAGTAGACATCTTCCCGCTGCTCCCCCTTGGTCTTTTGCTGGCACTTCTTTCTGCGGCCTGCTAGTTTCGATTTTCGACTTCCGGGTTGCTTTCTGGCCACAATCCCAGGGGACGGGGCTTCGGCTTTCGCGCCCTTTTCTCAGGGAAAAAGACACTGGGCTGTAGGTTTCACGCCCAATATGACAGCAAGATGGCGACTTCTGAAAATTTTGCAACGGATCACCGCTGACTGTCCAATACAAGGCGCACTCCCACAAGGTAAGTGGATGGGTAAGTATCCTGTTCATGACGCCAAGTTTCGTGGTGTGCCGCCCCCGTGCCAGCAGCCTGCGCTGCTCAGATCCAGGCCTTCAGGGCTGGTGGCTCGAGGGTCTCTGACCTCTAGTCCGGGTTTTGCCAGGGCATCACAGATACATTATAGCAAGCAGTTCTAAATCCCAAGACTTTGCACAAGTCTCCTAAACATGGCGCATGCTCAGTGAAGCTGGTTGTACTCATCTGTGCACTGCACATGCACTGAAAGAAACCAGCCTTGCAGAAAAAAATTTAAAATAGCTTGTGATAATGTATTCCTTCCAAAGGGACATCAATCATAACAGAATAGGTGTTATTACTGATCAGACACCACACTATTAACTCAATTGAATCCACTGTCATTTATCTTAGTAACCATTTTGGTACAGTGCATGCAGTGTCATGAATGCTGATCCAATTTTACACACTGGGATATATATTGGCAGATGTTTCTAAAAACTAGGTAGAGGTGGTGGTTTGTGGGCCCAAACCTTTCTTAGAGTTTCTTTTCAATGGTGAGTACCACAAACGTTTTTTACAAAAAGCATTTGAACATACATGTAAAGCTCCCTTTTAATTTTGCAATTATTTATACAGTCATATGAAAAAGTTTGGGCACCCCTATTAATGTTAACCTTTTTCCTTTATAACAATTTGGGTTTTTGCAACAGCTATTTCAGTTTCATATATCTAATAACTGATGGACTGAGTAATATTTCTGGATTGAAATGAGATTTATTGTACTAACAGAAAATGTGCAATCCGCATTTAAACAAAATTTGACCGGTGCAAAAGTATTGGCACCCTTATCAATTTCTTGATTTGAACACTCCTAACTACTTTTTACTGACTTACTAAAGCACTAAATTGGTTTTGTAACCTCATTGAGCTTTGAACTTCATAGGCAGGTGTATCCAATCATGAGAAAAGGTATTTAAGCTGGCCACTTGCAAGTTGTTCTATTTGAATCTCCTATGAAGAGTGGCATTATGGGCTTCTCAAAACAACTCTCAAATGATCTGAAAACAAAGATTATTCAACATAGTTGTTCAGGGGAAGGATACAAAAAGTTGTCTCAGAGATTTAAACTGTCAGTTTCCACTGTGAGGAACAGAGTAAGGAAATGGAAGAACACAGGTACAGTTCTTGTTAAGCCCAGAAGTGGCAGGCCAAGAAAAATATCAGAAAGGCAGAGAAGAAGAATGGTGAGAACAGTCAAGGATAATCCACAGACCACCTTCAAAGACCTGCAGCATCATCTTGCTGCAGATGGTGTCAATGTGCATCGGTCAACAATACAGCACACGTTGCACAAGGAGAAGCTGTATGGGAGAGTGATGCGAAAGAAGCAGTTTCTGCAAGCACGCCACAAACAGAGTCGCATGAAGTATGCAAAAGCACATTTGGACAAGCCAGTTACATTTTGGAAGAAGGTCCTGTGGACTGATGAGACAAAGATTGAGTTGTTTGGTCATACAAAAAGGCGTTATGCATGGAGGAAAAAAAACACGGCATTCCAAGAAAAGCACTTGCTACCCACAGTAAAATTTGGGGCTGTGTGGCCAATGCCAGCACCGGGAATCTTTTTAAAGTTGAGGGTCGCATGGATTCAACTCAGTATCAGCAGATTCTTGACAATAATGTGCAAGAATCAGTGACGACGTTAAAGTTACGCAGGGGATGGATATTTCAGCAAGACAATGATCCAAAACACTGCTCCAAATCTACTCAGGCATTCATGCAGAGGAACAATTACAATGTTCTGGAATGGCCATCCCAGTCCCCAGACCTGAATATCCTTGAAAATCTGTGGGATGATTTGAAGCGGGCTGTCCATGCTCGGCGACCATCCAACTTAACTGAACTGGAATTGTTTTGTAAACAGGAATGGTCAAATATACCTTCATCCAGGATCCAAGAACTCATTAAAAGCTACAGGAAGTGACTAGAGGCTGTTATTTTTTCAAAAGGAGGATCTACAAAATATTAATGTCACGTTTATGTTGAGGTGCCCATACTTTTGCACTGGTCAAATTTTGTTTAAATGCGGATTGCACATTTTCTGTTAGTACAATAAACCTCATTTCAATCAAGAAATATTACTCAGTCCATCAGTTATTAGATATATGAAACAGAAATAGCTGTTGTAAAAACCCAAATTGTTATAAAGAAAAAAAGGTTAACATTAATAGGGGTGCATATGACTGTATGATTTTAAAGTTTTTAGCTCATTGTCTCATTACAACAATTATATGTTGTTGATGCCAAGCCTAAAGACCTTAAATAGTAAAATTCTCAACATAATTACCTTTACTTACAATATTCTTTTAACCTGTGTGATGTTTGTGTGAGGCCACTGGCTCAAAACGGCTGTCTCGGACAGACTATGAAGAAGCAACTCTGTTTGGCAAAATCCTAAAAAACCCGGACACTCTTTAAACCCTATACCAGGGATCTGGATTTATAACAAGGTGCAGGAGATTGCTGTCTATGGATGGACTGCCATCAAGAGGTACGAACCAAATGCAGGAATGGTCGCCAAGCACAGTCAAAGCCGGAGGGTCATGAAAAGGAGAGCAGGAGAACTACCAGACCTAACCATGAAGTACAAGCTATATTTGACAACTTCCAAGAAACAGGCAAGGACACATCTACCGACCATCATCATTAGTAGACGTTTAGGCTACTCCCAAGACATAAAGCTTACAATCACGAGAATGGGGAAGAGAAATAGCCCATAGAATATATTTGATAATAAATACATGCAGTACATGTTCTCTTGGTGAAAATATAAAAAGCCTTTATTTCACATAGGATTTTTTTAAAAGATTACAGCAAGAGGAGATGAAAAAAATAGACAATCATATAAAATATATGTATGGGTGAGAACTCCAGAGAAAACCATCGACAAGTGATTTACATGTGTGTATATCCCTGGTTATAACCAAGGTATCCCTAGGATGTCTACTATTAAAACCGCCAAAGCCTATAGTCATATATTATAAAGGTCACGTGACCAAACATTACTACATAACAAACACCATGGTCTATTGTCTATTTGGCAACTTCTAGTAGAATTCTTTACACTTAAGTAGGGTGTGGTGCCTTCTTATAGGCTGAAGCCAGGAGCTGATGACTTCAGCAGAACAACACATACACCCACTCTGTTAGACTGTAAAATTCTGCAGGTGCCAGCCACTCTTACCATAGTGGATGGGCAGAGCCTATGCTGTCCAGAGTTTCTCGATCTAACTCCTCCTCTATCACCAGCATCACCTGCAGAGTGAATATGGTGACACCTGATAACAGAAGCAGATGACACAGGAGCAGGCTCTGGTGGACGTGCGAAAACCTTCAAGAGTTTGTGAAAAGTACCATTGTTATGGACATGATTATGAACTATTATGAGTATTAAGAGTTAAGTGAAGATATCCAAAAAACAGGATTTAAGATAGTGCTTGAACTGTGTACCACACCTATATCTGCATTCAGACATCATAAGCCTCCTCAGATAGTCTGGACTTTCATGTGACAAGTGAATCATGATGACATAGCTTAATATAAATGAGGAAGCACATATACAGTATACATATATTACAGAATAAGCTATTTTACGGTTTACCCAATAGTGTTACGTATTCTTGGCTCCTAGGAAACTGGTTTCTTTAAATGTGTCTTAACTTCCGCAATAAAGCCAGTCATATTTTCTATGCAGATCCGTGTACATTTCTCTGGTCTGTATGGAGGAATAGTATGCATCCTACTAACAAATGACTCATATGATTTGGATGCAGATGGGATTAAGGTGTAGATGTAAAACTTGGATTACATCACTGTAAATTATGGCCCCCTTAACACCTTGAGTCTATAGCAGTGCTTTTAAAACGGTGAGGTGGACTAATCTAGTATATTACCCCTTAGCTAATACTAAGGTACTGTAGATTGAGCAGTATTGACAAGAGTGCATAAATGCCACATGGACTTTGACAATGGGTAATGAAGCTTAGGTGGTGAGGCCCCGTTAGAAAAAGTCTGAAATGTCCTGGTCTTTAAATAAGAGATCTTAGCAACTACTAGAATGCCCATAGACGATAAACATCCGGGCAGTCCATATTTCACTCTGAGTTCTAATGCCAATGCAGTGTAAGCAGCTCGCACAAGCTATTGCAGCTGAAGTGGCTGTCAGACACAGCCAGACTAACTACAGAAAAGATAATCATGGTTTATAACCATTTTTACCTTCCTAACCTCTGTATACAGAACCCTAAACCAGCATTTGTGTATACAGATTAGAAAGTATCCTCCTCAGGGCCCAGTGATCATGTGATCACTAGGTGTAAGGAAGGAGCATTAGTAACTGGGTCCTAGGAGACCCTTTCAGCACTACTATGCAGCTAGGTGAATTTCCTATGTAGCTGGGGCTAATATATTAGCCATAATTACAGGAAAAAATAAATACAACAATAAAAAATAATATATTAATATGTTAAAATGCCTGCCAAAAGTATTTTAAGCTCTCCTGAGGTAAACAGTTTGTGACATCTACTTGCCAGATCACACTGGGGCTATGAATGAGCCGGAAGTCCCTTTTACAATGTTTCTGCTTGTTCTGACACTCCGTAGACTTACGTTGTAAGGCCGGAGTCACACTGGAGAGCGCCTCATGTGTATCTCGTGCGAGTTTCACATTGCATCACCCGGAACGGCCGCACATTCTTCTGACATGAGCGGGTCAGCTGTATTTATCTCTATGTAGCTGAGACGCTCCTCTCTGCTGATGCAATGCGAGACTCATGCGAGATACATACGAGGCACTCGCAAGTGTGACTCCGGCCTTACAGAGACTTTCGGCTCACAAATAGAGCCCTGTGTGATATGACAAGTAGGCACCAAATCAGTATATGGACACAGGTTTAGGCAATAAAAAGTTTGGTAGAAATTTTCCATAAAGTACTTTGCTACACGATGCCTAAAAAAAAGTGCAAAAGCAATTACTTGCTTAGTCAAGGATATCGTTTTTAATCTGAAGGTATTAAAAACATTTACACAATGAGTATAAGTTTAGAGAGCAATAAGTTGAAAAAATTCTTATTTTATTTCTGTTGGCTGAAAAAAGAAAACCTTTATTATATAAATTTAGGTTGGCAGTTGGGTTGTTGGAGTATTAGCAGAAAATGTGGGAAAGTGATTGAAGATAAGGGAAACTTTGGCCCAAAGTCTACACCTGTCATAGTGTAAGTGATGTCTTAAAATTATTGTTCAAGAAACCTTCTTTTATAATAGTGAGATATTAACAACTAAAATTCTCCATAACTTTGATTTACTGGGTTTTAGTGAGCATGATTATATCAGTCACACAATAAATTTGACTTTATGAGAACTGCACATTAGGAATAGTGGATGCACTGTATCATTTATTATCCTAAATGGCTCCATTACTATATACTAAATACTAAAATGGTTGTCTGGTCTGGAGAGGGCTTTTTAGGTGATCCCTCTTCAATCCATCTCTGGAAAGCAGGACTGGAATTAGGAGTATAAGAAACACATGACCATTGACAAAGGAGAGTGAAAAATATGGAGCGAAGAAAAAAAACACTCTGCTTCTTTTTCAAATCTATTTTGGTCTATTTCAGAGGAAATGTAGGCACCAAGATTATATTTTTTTTTAAATGATGATCTATTTGACAACTATCATGTTGAGAGTCAGAGATTGGGGAATGAACCCTGAAACAATAATTTGGGCATTTTTCAGTAAGACAAATCGTTGCATTTCTATTAAAAAGCCCACCAGAAAAATTATGTTTCTCAATCTCATTTTCCTAATCAATAGGTTATGTATTTGTCAATACAATGCTTTTAAAAATAGCAGCGTGATTCTAATGCTCATAGATAAAAATATCTACCCGACACTATGACCCTGAATAAATTATTTCCCCTCACTGTGCTTCTGGCAAAACATATTACCCACACACTGTTCTTCTACTAGTAGATGCAATCCACACTGCCACTTCATTTCCATAGAGGGCCCCTTTCTCCGACTGTCCTCTAAAACTGTGCCCCCCCCCTATAATTTCCAGTTTCTATACTATGCAACCTCATCAAATAGAGGAGGGGATTAGAATATTTAAAAAAAATAAATTAAAAAAAGTGTGACTTCTACACTGCTAAAGCCTATGTATTAAGTACACGGCCTAACAAAAATTTAAAGGACGGATAGCAATGCACCCTGGAACACACATAGAGGAGGACCTCAGAATATTTGTTTTTTACAATTTTAAAAATATCAATATCATAGTTGTGATAACTGAGTATTTGTTAAACTTCTTTTAGGGTATTGTCTGTCTGTTTGTGCTACTGTGCATGGAATATGGAGAGAAGTCGGGTTTATGCTGCACTATCACCAAGGAATCAAAGTTGATTAGTTCATCTATTTTATTCTTGTTTCAGGTCAACGCATTTCAGAGATCGCAGTCTCCTTCATCAGGACATTCAAGAGAAAATTAACATTCTGTCTCTGGATAAAGCCAGTGATATGGAGGTATATGAAGGTATATGATATGAATGTATATTAGTGCGGCTGCCGGAGATGTAGCAGAGTTAGAGCAGCACAGCAATCGGCACCATCTAGCGGCCGCTAGGTAATAGTGTTTTATTGAATATTAAGTTTATTGCTAGAGTACATTTTAGAGTAATGTATAATGTAAGAATATATACCTTTAAGTGTGCTACTGCGGCTTCTTCTACTCTAATATCTAGGCTGTTTTAGTACGTAGAGTGTAATGTGTTTTGTGTACGTTTTTATATTACAGAAATGTTAAGTAAGATATAGTATGGAGAACGTGAGGGATAAGTGTGGCGCCCTGGACAAGCCAGGTCGTCACAGAACTAACACACCCCACACCCCGGTTAGACACACCGAAGCCAAACACAAAATCCTTGTTGCCTTCCTCCAGGGGCTGATGTCCCCACCAGGGGGTGGGCCAGGCGGTTGGTCCCGCCCACCGAGGAGTTCACAGTCCTGGAGGCGGGAAAGGGAAGAGAGATCAGTTGAGTTTTGGAGAGTGAAGTGGCAGTAGAGGAGACTGACCGTGTCCGGGTGTGTGGCCCGGACGGAACAGCAAGGTTGGCAGACGGTGGTGACTGTCTGCAGGAGAGGCTAATCGGAGCAAACCATATGAACCGTGGACGGGCGGTGGCCAGGCGGTACCGGATCGGAGAGTAAAGAGAAGCCAGCACCATCCGGCAGGGCTTACGGACCCCGACAAGGCTAGGAGTCGCCGTCAAATTTGTCAAATCCGTTAGCGAAGGGAACCTCCGGGGTTTCCCAGCAGTCAAGACCCGATTGAAGGCAACCGCTCAAACCATAGAGGGAAACACAGTCAACAAGGCTACAGTACCCAGGGCCAGAGCCTGCGGGCAAAAGGGGCTCCCTCAGGCTCCATCCAAGCTGGGGAGCGGGTTATCGGTGGGAAGCCATTGGAACCGTAACACAACACAGGTGCAGGGAAAGGCAGTCACCATCAACCTGCCGGGAGGAGAAACACCACAGCCGTCTGTGGGACCCGTCCATCCAGCCGTTTGTTTTACCAGAGACTTTGCATTCATCATTGGCTGAGTGAGTACCACCGTGCCGTGTGGCACAGCGCTGCCCCCGCGACCCTGCACCTCACCAGGCCCCGTAACCCACCTGCCATACATCCCTCCCCCATCACTGGGCCCCGGGACAACCAACCCCCTACCCACGGAGGGGAGAACCAACATCCAAGCTGCTCCCCGTCATCGCTCCCGGGATCCCCGTCCAGAGCAGCGGTGGTGTCACCAATCTCACCACAACCGTAGGTGGCGTCAAGGACAATATCCCTAAAACTAAACCACCCCCTTTCACTCACGGGCGAGGAACGCCGCTCGAGTCCCTGGGATCCGGCCCACCGCTCGAGCCACCACCGAGCAGCAGCAGCAGACGGACCCGAGCAGTGGGTGAGCGCAGCGTCCCCTCCTCCGCCCGCGACATAAGTACCAGCCATAGGAATAATAATAATGATTTTTTTTTAAGGTAAGATATAGTGCAACGAAGTGTGCAGTAAAGGGTTTAGTGGTATATAGGGTTTAGTGGTAGATAGCATGTATTAGCAATAGGAAGTATTATTTGCAGGTGCAGCTGGGTCAGAGTGAGCTACTTTAGTAGCCTAGAAAACAAAGCACAGAGGGAGGAGCAGAGAGTTTATTAGGCAGACAGGCCAGGAAGTGAGGGGCAGTTCTGCATAGGGGTTCCTGGGAGTCTTAGGGTCCACCCAGGCCTCAGGAGGAATCCCATGGGCACGGAAAGCCGCTAAAGCAAGATATGGGGATCAAAGAAATCAGACTCAACTGCTGGAGGGCTTAGAAACCAGAGTGAGGACTAGACAGAAGGTTACTCCATAGAGCAGCGACAGCAGAATGGGACCGCAAAAGGAAAGTGGCATGTCTGTCCTGGAAAGTTTATTCTGAACGTATCTCCCATAAAGATTGTATGCTGAATAAAGAGTTTGTGTTTGAGATATAAAGAGACTGTTTCTGTGATGTGTTGCCCAACAATGTCTATGACGGTGACCAGCGACGAGGTGGCTGGTGAGCTGCTGAAGACGCAAGTAAAGGATGCACCCCCCGGCCGGCGGGGAACACATGCACAACATCAAGTTGAGGAAGGAAAGTTGAGCCTTTCCGGCCATTACCCAGCTTCCCCCTCCATATTCATCTTTGCAAAATGCCTGTGGTTTCTCTGCCTCTCTCTGTGTGCTGGTTTAGATTTGACATTTCCCTCTGACCTATGCTCCTAGCCAGGTGATTTCTCTCGTGCCCAAGTCATCTCTCTCCAATATGTCCTCCATGCCTATTTCCACCCTGACCTGCATCTTCAGAAGTCCACCTCAACAGGAAAGCAAGACACACTATGTGCAAATTTAAGTATTAAGTTGTACTGAAATTACTACAACTGCATTACAGATGGCTAAATTAAGTCCACAAATCCTAGCTTTGTTTCGAGATTAGTGACTAAAACTAATTGCATTTTATGGAACTATGGATGTATAGTGCATAAGAGATTGCAAAAAAAGCCACTGCCTTCTAGACAGCCTCTCCTTCTGTCCAAGGGCAGGGGGTGCAGTCACATCCCCTGTTCTCAGACTGTTGTGAAGCAGCTATTATCAAGAGCCTGGATACTATAAACAGCAGAAAGCTGCACACTGTTGTGAGATGTAATGTCCAAGAGGGAAACAGGCAGAGCAACGTCTGTCACACTGAATTACAGGTGTAAGGGTAATAGAACTACACAGTACATCTCATCTTTATAGTTTATGAAGACATGGACATTGGAAGAATTCTGTATCTCCCTGGAGTACCCCTTTAAGCATGGTGGAAGTTCATTAGAAATTTGGGGCTGCTTTTCAGCAAATTGTGTTCCAATTCCTACTTAGTTCTTTTATAAAAAGTCTACTCAAGTATAGACTATATTGTACATAATCAGCAAAATGACCTATTAAGAAAAATAAAACAAACACTGATGCCACCTTGAGAGTGTAACATTAAATTGCAATCTTTACTGCTTTCTATGTTTGTTTGATCATTTTATACGATTTTCACGTCACTATTACCAGGGCTGTGGCAATGTAGATCTAGAATAATTCTGGTAAAAAGAGCTTAGCTCAATTAGTTGTTGGTTTTTTTTTATACTATTTTTACTTTATTAATTCTAATTCAAATTGTTTATTTATGTTATTGAATTTCCATGCATCTTCATTTTGTTTTTACTTTTGTCCTGAATACCATCCCACAGCATGCTGGCAATTGGAGTTGCCAACCTTAACAAAAACCCGCAGACAGAAGAAATGTTATAGTCATATTGGAAAAACAAATTTTTTTAAAGACCACAAGCAATTCAGTTACATAGATCATACAATAACCATGAACACAATAACTGCATTTATTGTGACCTGTAAAAGATGATAATTGCAATCATACTAATCTCTACAGTCCAAAACTAACCTATTGTCATTAACCGAGGATTCATTTTTGAATTGTTGGTGTATAACAAAACAAAAAATGAAACTCATAATGTTATTGTGAACCATGCCTTATCAAAAAGTTCACACCCCATATCTTTTCAGTTACTCAGTCTTCTTAAGCAAACCATACTTTATAAAACAGTTTGTAAATTTAGAAAAGTTCATATTTGTGATTGGACTTGAAAATGCTACGACCACTAAAATGTTTTGGTGCTCATTATTCGAATCAAGTAGGTCGGTTGCACAGACAAGCTCAACTCGGGTAACCGGTATAATGGAAGGTAATGGGAAACTCAACTATTTTTCCTGAAGACTCCCCTGGGAGGTTGGGGGGGGCAGGAAAATCGCTAAAATGAATTGAGACAGCACTCAAACTGAATGGGAACAGCATGAGGAAGACGCCTGGATGCTTCTCTGACTCCCAGTTTTCTGCTGGGAATAACGTTGTCAGAGTATTAAGCCACTTTTACTGAGTGACAATAAAACAAAAAAACTTAAGCTAAAATCTATTTTACATTAAAAAATGTTAGGAAACATTCTCTCTTGTGTAATGACTTGCATATAAGACATTAAAAAAGATGAAAAAAATTACTCCTCCACCCCTTAGATGTGTTCACACGTAGTATTTTGACAGAATTGATGTACTTTCAAACGTGAAAGAAACAGTCATTGGTAAATGGAATTTTAACATTTTATTACCTTTGAGAGAAGGTTGTGCATTGGACTGCAAAGTGCACTAGTGCACTAGAGACTCTAAAGTTTGTTCACCTGTTATGCAACGTTCAAGTGAAAGTGCTTCCCATAAAGGGATGAAAAGTTATTGTTTACCAGTTAAAATGCATTACAAAAATTTTGCAGTTAACACCACTGTATTTTTTTTCAGCCCGCGGACGTGCTAGGATTTGCTGTAGGGGAGTGTGGCGCCCCTGAGGCTTCCGTCGCCACAGAGATATTGCACATCAGCCAGAGGTGTGATATCCCATCCTGGGTAAGAATGGGGTCACCTACCGGTCCACAGACTAAACTTGCACACACCAATTGGTAGGCATACACTGGGTCAGGGATAGCGGTGCAACCACCATAGATGTATTTATGGGGCCGTAAGTCCCATTTCTGGTCCCAATAGTGTGGGTGGGGCCTAGTCAGTGGGTGTGTGGAAGGAGTCAGCAAGTGTGAATAGAAAAGGGAACCAGGAAGTTCTAGTTCAGTAGAGTCTAGTCTGAGAGAGACAGGGAGAAGGCGAGGGAGGTAGTTACCGCAGGAGAGTGAAGGAGTAAAGTCTGAAGAGAAAGTGACAGAAGGAAGTTCCTGGTGGAGATCCTGGGGTCTAGTTAGGCCCAGGTGACACCGAGAAAGAAAGGATCCCAGGACCACGGAAGGGCATATTGGCTCGTGGCCTGTTCCACTGAAAGATCAGGTGGAGGAATCTGGCTGCATTCAGGGATGGTCCCTAGACTGAGGGAAGAAAGACAATTCCTCAAAAGTAAAACCGAAAGGCCTGTCATGGTTGCAAGCGCCCAGGGCCACAACTTGCCACAGATCCCCTGTGAAGGGAGCAAGATACAACTGCGGTTAGCTCGCCTTGTTCAGGCCCTGTGGTGGAGGCCAACACCAGCACAACTACAATGGTCAAGTCTAGGAAGTCAGTCAGGAAAGAGACACAGGAGGGATGCACCGGTATTGACCTCTGAACTACCCGGGACAGGCGGAGGCACCTGACAGTGGATCCCAGCATACTGTGGGCAACCGGTTTGCTAGCACCTGGACTCAAAAACAGTGAGTAAAAGACCTTAACTGCAAGCCCTGTGTCATTCTGCACCTCGTCCACAAACACCATAGAACCTACAAAGTACCAAAGGTTGCCCCGGGGTACCCGCTCTACCTGTGGAGAGCAAGCAACATCTCAGCTGCTATAACATCAGCCCCGGAGGTCCTTTCCAGCAGCTGCGGCCTTAAAGAGCTGCAATTTACCACAGGTGGCGCCACGAATCTTTCACAAACTTTATTATAATCATCACCCCCCAATATCGCCACATTAATTGACTCCACCAGGGTCACGGAATCGGGCCCCACCACCGCTGACTACCCCGGACTAGTCTGGCCCGACACCGAGTCACCTAAGGCCCTGGGGTGGGCGAGTCATGTGTGTGTGTGTGTGTGTGTGTGTGTGTGTGTGTGTGATATGGTCAGGCACATACTGTTTAATTTATGAAGGAGGGACTCTGAAACTGAAAGTCTATGCGGACATTGTAAGAACTACTAAAAGTTAAAAGGAAGAGGCACTTCGATACATCCTGCATTACATATAAAGGAGGGCCTTATACACATTCTGTTAAACTGTTAGGTAGTGGGCCTCCAAAACTCATAAAACCTATGCTTTAAGCACAAGGGCTGGCAAAAATTAGAAGGAGGGACTGCAGTACAACCTAAAAAACCATGTAGAGGATGGCCTCAGAATACATTTGTTGACAATTTTAAAAACAGTGGCTCTCCTGCAGTGGTAAAGTCTATGTACCAAGTGCAAGGTATAGCAAAAATTAAAAGTAGGGGATGAAATACACCCTGCAAGATACATAAAGAAAGGCCTCAGAAATTTTTTTTATTTCCATTGAGTTGGACTCCTACACTAGTAAATAGCATACATTATATGCAAGGGCTGGAAAAAATTAGATGAGGTACTCAAATAAACCCTGGAAGACACATAGAAGAAGGCTAATGCTATTCCTATTATTATTATTATTATTATTATTATTATTATTATTATTAGTGGAACTCTTACACTACTACAGCTTTTGCACTATATGCAAGGGCTGCCAAATTTTAAAAGGAAAAGTATATGTAAAGCGCAATAGGGTTTTATCAGGATAACATAGTAGGAAAGTGTCAGAGATGTGCTCAACTAGTGGGATTGTGTGAGACACAACCACTGAAGCGTGTGAGAATCAGGTCCCTACAATATCCACAAATCAAATATAAAGCATTTCCATGGGATGGATAAAATCTGCACTGACCAATGGATGTCGTTGTCCTGAAAAAAAAGTCTGATTGCCTCAGAAACACATTCACAAATAAACCAATTTTCAGACATCTACCTCTGGATTTCTCTTCAGTTGGGCAGTGCAGATTTTATCCAGCCTATGGAAATACTAAAAATTAGAAGAAGGTTCTCCAATACACTCTTGAAAGACACATAAAGGAAGGCCTCAGAAAATGTTTATTCCCATTATTAAAAGTGGAACTTTTACACTAGTAAAGACTATGCATTATATACAAGGGCTGCCAAAAATTAGATGGAGGTACTCCAATACACCCTGAAAGACACATAGAGAACGGCCTCAGAAAAATGCTATTCCCATTATTAAGAGTGGAATTCTTACACTAGTAAAACCTATGCACTAAATGCAAGGGCAGCCAAATGTTAGAAAGAAAAGTGTGTAAAGCGCAATAGGGTTTTATCAAGATAACATAGTAGGAAAGTGTCAGGGATGTGGTCACCCAATGGGATTGTGTGAGACACAACCACTGAATCAAGTGAGAATCAGGCCGCTGCAATATCCACAAATCAAATATGAAGCATTTCCATGGGATGGATAACTCTCCACTGCCCAATGGATGTGGCTGGTCTGATGAAAGAGTCTGCTTGCCTCAGAAACGCACAGACAAATAAACCACTTTTCATTCATCTACCTCTGGATTTCTCTTCAGTTGGGCAGCACAGATTTTATCCAGCCCAAGGAAATGCTTAAAATTAGGAGATTCTCCAATGCACCCTTGGAAGACATATAAAGGAAGGCCTCAGAAAATGTTTATTCCCATTACTATGAGTAGAAGGCAGTAATGCAATAAACCTTGAAAGACACATAGAGGAAGGTCTCTGTGAACAGCCAGCTTCTTTAGCAATGACGTTTTGTGGCTTACCCACCTTGTGGAGTGTCAAGGACTGCCTTCTGGACATTTGTCAAGTCAGCAGTTTTTCCCATGATTGTGTAGCCTACTGAACCAGACAAAGGGACCATATTAAATGCTTAGGAAACCTTTTCAGGTGTTTTGTGGTAATTATTCTAATTTTCTGAGATAATGACTTTTAGGTTTTCATTGCCTATAAGCCATAATCATCAACATTAACAGAAATAAGAACTTGAACTAGATCACTCTGTTTGTAATGACTATATAATATATGCATTTCTCTTTTTGTATTGAATCACTGAAATAAATTAACTCTTTGATGACATTCTAATTTATTGAGATGCAATTTTAGAGGAAGGTGTTATGAACCAGTAACCAAGGACAATCACAAAATATCCCATTAATCAGGAAAAAACAAAACCACATGAGAAGTTGAAAACTAAGCTGACTGCAATCCCCTATCTATCGGACAACACTAGAAGTAGCAGTGGGATGTTCCTAACACACCTAGACACCTCATCACTGCCGGAGAAACTTGCTACACCTCAAAGATAGAAATTAGGAATCCTAACTTGCCTCGGAGCAGTCCCCAAAGAAATAGCAAGCCCCCAACATGTAAGCGATGGTGATGTAAGAAAACACAATACACAGAAAATCTAGATTAGCAAAGGTGAGGCCTGACTTACTAGATATAACAGGACAGGTAAGATAACTGATTGTGGCCAGCAAAAATCCCTGCAAAAAATATCAAACTCCTGATAGAAAAAAGATGTGAGACCACACGGTCTCTCCCCCACTATATCAGGTACTCTTGTGCCAGACACTTTAAACAGAACTGCAGATATAATGGGAAGAAACAAAATCACAGAACAAATAATATTCTAAATTGAAAATAATCCAAACATGAACAGGGAAAAAGCTCCCTTTCTTGATGGAGGAACTACCCTGCTCACAAAAGCAGAGAGACAGATCCTCACAAACAAGAAACCAAAACACAGAACAAAATGGAATAAGCAGAAACACTCTTGAGTGCAGTTCCAGCAATTAAGCACAGAAACTAGTGAACGTATCTGGAGTAGCTTCAGGCACAGAATAAATGGGAAAAACTGAAGGGAAAACTCCCAGCCATCTTCAGAAGCAGCAGGAAACAATTATCACCGACGGCCGCCAGGCAAAAAATGTTCCCCTAAATACACTAGGTTGATCTGCAATAGGACTTCCTGGATTCCTAGTTAATTCCATCACCTGTTTGAGTCACAGACTCAGACTCAGCTCCACTAACATTCCTGGCCACCAAAGGGAGCTCCACACCAGCACCCACCCAAATGACATTTACAACAGGAAGGCCTTATAATAATGTGGGACTCCTACATTAGTAAAGCCAATGCACTATATGCAAGGGCTGACAAAAATTATGAAGAGGTAGTCCAATACACCATGGAAGACACATAGGGGAAGATTTTTATTCCTAATATTAAGCCTGGGACTCCTACACTAGGAAAACCTATGCACATAGGGTCTCACCAGGTATAAGATTTCGCAAATATGGTGCCAAAGGCACACTCACCTCTTGAAGTTGTGTCAGGCACAACTCCTTGATGCACATATATCAGAAAGTGGTCAGCAGCAGCCCCGAAGCGAGAGATAAAACAATATGGATAAAAGAAATCCGGGTTTAATGCTGCGCTAGAAACCAGGAGTATGTGATGAAATCCTTTTTTCTTTATTTCTGCAGGTCAACGCGTTTCAAAGACATATCCATCTTCTTCATCAGGACAAAAGAACAGTATCGATACTGTCCATATGCTTTCTTTTCCAAGAAATTGTCTTCGACTGAAAGAAACTATGATGTTGGTAATAGAAAACTCTTGGCGATTAAGTTAGCTTTAGTGGAATGGCATCACTGGCTGGAGGGGACATTTCATCCCATTACTGTAATCACAGACCATAAAATCATGTCATATCTCGAGTCTACCAAACATCTCAATCCTAGACAGGCTAGATGATTTTTGTTTTTTACCAGGTTTAATTTTACTGTCACTTACCATCCAGTAAATAAAATATCAAACCTGATGCATTTTCCCAAAGCCTCCGTGGTGGTCATGTGAACCCTGTACCTATTTTGCAGAAGGAGGTGGTCGTCTCGGCCTAGTGCCCAAACCTGGAGGGGGAGGTGTTAGAGTTTCAGGGGGATGCCTCAGTCTCTTGCCCTTCAAGGAGGTTATTTGTGAAACCTAATTTGTGCCGTAAAATAATTGAAGAACATCACAATACTGTGTGTACAAGTCATCCAGGTAGTAGAGCTATTTTGGACCTCCTTTCTTGTCGATTTTGGTGGCCGGTTGCATCAGGATGTTGTTACCTATGTGTATGTTTACAGCATTTGCCCAAGTTCCAAGGTAACGCAAACTTGTCCATTGGGATCTCTCCTACCATTGACTGTCCCTAATAAACCATGGAAGCATTTATCCATGTATTTCATTACTGACCTACCTTTGTCTTCTATAAAAACTGTGGTTTTAGCAGTTGTAGATAAGGTCGGTAAGATGGTATATATCATCACGTTAGCAGCACTTCCAAATGCCAAGAGTCAGGCTACGGTATTAATCAATAAGATCGTGAAGCTTCACAGGGTTCCTTCCGATGTGGTCTCAGATCGGAAAACTTAGTTTGTTTCCAAATTTTGACTAAGTTCTCATCCCATCCGCTCCCTACCTAGAGCCCAGTTCTAAGGTCACTCAGGATCAGATATCTTGCTTGGCTCATAGGTGTGGAACCTATCCAGTGATGGTCAGGGGAGCCAGGGGCCAGCAGAAAGGTTGGTCAAGGGTTGCATTCTTACCCTTTCCTCGACACAAGGTTTCTTTTCCCTGTCGCCGTGCGTGTGGTACATCCCCATACGTATCATGATACATGGCCTATGAGGTTAGAATCACTGCCTACATGCCATTAATATACTATCTCTACTCCAGACATTTGTTCTACACTAATTGCCGTTAAAAGTGGTATTATTAGAGAATAAATTCATTTTTTAGGTATCAGCAGGACAGTCTGTAAGGCCAGAATTACTGCCTACATGATTTCAATACACTACCCCTACTCTAGAAGCTTGCCCTACACTAAATACAAGTAAGTGAGGTTTTATAAGAGAATAATAAACATTTTTAGGTGTCAGCAGCATAGTCTCTAAGGCTAGAATCACTGCCTATATGCTTCTTATACACTATACCAACTCTACAAGCTTGCCCTACACTAAATGCAGACTAAGAGCAGCATTATTAGAGAATAAATTAGATTTTTTAAGTATTAGCAGCAAGGTCTTTAAAGCCAAAATCCTGTCTACATGCTTCTAATACACTATCGCTGCTCCAGAAACTTGCCCTACACTAAACACAGTGGTGTTTTAAGAGAATAAATTATTTTTTTTAGGTATTATATCAGCAAGGTCTGTAAGGCTAGAATCAACTACCTAAAGGTAATACACAATCCCCACTCTACCAGCTTGTCCTACACTAAATGCAGCTAAGAGAGGTATTAAGGACATGAAAACACGGACCCAGGGCAAATCTCATGACATAAATATGCAACAACTTCAAAAAACAATATATGAGGACAGAAAGAGGAAGTCTTTAATTTTTGCAAATTAGTAAAAAAACCCATCACATGAAGCCAAAATCATGCTATATAAATATTTATTGTAACAATGCTTCAAGACAGTAAATTCAGACACAAACAAAAAATCAAGCAAATGGATAAAGTGCAGAGGGGAATAGAAAAGACCCCACATGCCCCTGGATAGATGTTCAGAATTCAATAGGGTGAATCATGTTATTCATGAGTAGTAGTAGAAAGGCAGGTGCAAAAATGCCCTAATAAATACTCACCCATATTAGTATAATTACAAACCAGGGTTGCACGTGGGGACCAGAGTCCCGACACGTGTTTCACGTCTCTTACGTTTCTTCGGGGGACAGGTAAAAAAAGTGTGAGCATCCTAGGTGTCCTTAGTTTAGAGGAATGGGGCAAAACTCAGGCGTTAATTTAGGCCATGGGGGGACATTGTGCCCAAGGTGAAGATCCAGAGACTCTCCACTTGTGCTAACCGTTTTTTGATGTCACCCCCACGAATGCCCAAATGAACCCTGTCAACCCATTGTGGGACTCAAAAAAGTGTCGGGGGATTGTTTTTAAAACTGCCAGGTCCGTAGCTTCTCTTGCCGCGATAATGTCTCGGACATGTTCTCTTGTCGTCCTAATCCGGAGTTCCCGGGAAGTCAGCCTAACATACACCTTACCACAACCACATGTGGCATAATAGATTACTGCTGATGTCCCACAGGAGATGAAATCACGGATACGGAACTCCCTCCTCCCATCAGCCGATAGGAAGGAAGTAGCCCAGACAATATTTTTGCAACCACGACAGGAGCCACAAGAGTAGCAACCCTGTCATGGAGGTCCACATCCAAAAGGTTGGGGAGGTTTCTCCCCCACATAGTGGCTATTGACAAGCATATCCCTGAGTCTCCTGCCCCTCCTATCTGTCATCATTGGGTGGTCTGGTAAGTATCCTGCCATCGAGGGTTCTGTTCTATGGATACCCCAATGTTTATTGAGGATCTCTCTAATCTTACCCCATTGGCGGCAATGTGTAGAAATAAACCTGACTGTAGATCCGAATTATGTGTCTCTCTCCCTTGTGTTCCCAGTTAGTAACTGGTTATGTGCAGACCCAAAAGCTCGCTGATATCCTCGTTTTATGCACCTCCCTCAATTGTCGACCTGTGGTGTCCCAAGGTCGCATGCAGGAGAGCATTCACCGCGGTGGATTTGCGGAAGATGTTTGTAGACACTACACCACAGTCACCAATGGAAATCTGAATATCAAGGAAATCAATTTTCCTAGAATCAACGCGATGTGTCAAGACTATATTAAGGTCATTGGATTTGAGTCGACGCACAAAAGATTCGAGTTCAGAGATGGTTCCCCCTCAGACGACAAAAATGTCGTCAATGTAGCGAAGCCAGCACTGCGCATGGGAGCTCGCCGGCGCACCATCCCCGAAAACCTCCTGCTCCCAGAGACCTAGGAAGAGGTTCACGTAAGATGGAGAGCAAGCCGCCCCCATCGCAGTGCCACGCCGCTGGAGGAAGAACCTCTGAAAATGAAAAAGTTGCACGTCAACAGAAACTCCAATAACTCCCTGATCAACTTGACCAGGGATTTGTCCAGGTTACTCATGTCAGAAGAAATTGTGTGGCTCTCAGGCCATCCTGATGGCTAATATTAGAATAGAGGGACTTCACGTCCATGGTCGCCAATGACACATCCTCCTCCAGAACAAGACCATCCAACCTCCTCAGAATGTCATAAGAGGGTCTCTGACATAAGAGGGTAACGTCTCCACAAATGAGTGCAAGTAATGTTCAATAAATTTGCAAATTTATTGAACATTACTTGCACCCACTTGAGGAGACGTTACCCTCTTATGTCAGAGTCCTGAGGAGGTTGGATGGTCTTGTTCTGGAGGAGGATGTGTCCATTGGCGACCATGGTTGTGGAGTCCCTCTATTCTAATATTAGCCATCAGGATGGCCTGAGAGCCATTCAATTTTTTCTTGACATGAGTAACCTGGACAAATCCCTGGTCAAGTTGATCATGGAGTTATTGGAGTTTGTGCTGACGCGCAACTTTTTAATTTTCAGAGATATGTTCTTCCTACAGCGGCGTGGTATTGTGATGGGGGCGGCTTGCGCGCCATCTTATGCAAACCTCTTACTAGGTCTCTGGGAGGGGGAGGTTTTCGGGGATGGCGTGCCAGAGAGCTCCCATGCGCATTGCTGGCTTCGCTACATTGACGACATTTTTGTCGTCTGGGGGGAACCATCTCTGAACTCGAATCTTTTGTGCGTCGACGCAACTCCAATGACCTTAATATAGTCTTGACACATCGCGTTGATTCTAGGAAAATTGATTTCTTTGATATTCAGATTGGTGACTGTGGTGTAGTGTCTACAAACATCTTCCGCAAATCCACCGCGGTGAATGCTCTCCTGCATGCGACCTCGGGATACCCCAGGTCGACAATTGGGGCTATCCCAACAGGTCAATTTCTGCGTTTACGCAGACTTTGTTCCTCGACGGATACCTTTGTTGACGAATCTAGAGACATGCGGGAGAGATTCACCAATAGGGGATATAGCGGGAGGTGCATAAAACGAGGATATCAGCGAGCTTTTGGGTCTGCACGTAACCAGTTACGAACTGGGAACACAAGGGAGAGAGACACAGAATTGGGATCTACGGTCAGGTTTATTTCTACACATTGCCGCCAATGGGGTAAGATTAGAGAGGTCCCCAATAAACATTGGGGTATCCTTAGAACAGAACCCTCGATGGCAGGATACCTACCAGACCACCCAATGATGACGGCTAGGAGAGGCAGGAGCCTCAGGGATATGCTTGTCCATAGCCACTATGTGGGGGAGAAACCTCCCCAACTTTTTGGATGTGGACTTCCACGACAGGGTTGCTACCCTTGTGGCTCCTGCCGTGGTTGCAAAAATATTGTCTGGGCTACCTCCTTCCTGTCGGCTGATGGGAGGAGGGAGTTCCGTATCCGTGATTTCATCTCCTGTGGGACATCAGCAGTAATCTATTATGCCACATGTGGTTGTGGTAAGGTGTATGTTGGGCTGACTTCCCGGGAACTCCGAATTAGGACAAGAGAACATGTCCGGGACATTATCGCGGCAAGAGAAGCTACGGACCTGGCAGTTTTAAAAACAATCCCCCGACACTTTTTTGAGTCCCACAATTGTGATCCCTAAACCTTTAAGGTTCGGGGAATTGACAGGGTTCATTTGGGCATTCGTGGGGGTGACATCAAAAAACGGTTAGCACAAGTGGAGAGTCGCTGGATCTTCACCTTGGGCACAATGTCCCCCCGTAGCCTAAATGAACGCCTGAGTTTTGCCCCATTCCTCTAAACTAAGGACACCTAGGATGAGCTTCTGTGAAGTGGTGGTCCTTTCTACTCCCCTATATAGTAGCCTCTCCATTGAAGTAGTTCTACTTGCGTTTTTTTATTCATTTTTTATTTATTATCAAATTCTTCCTTTGGATTAGTAATTGATGCCCTCTATGCCTTTCTTATGATGATAATGTGAGTAAATGTTTATGGTCTGGTTCGCAATTTTAACAGTGTGTCTTTTTTATGTTTAATTGTTTAGTATTGCCTCGCCGATGTGTTCGACTCTTCACGCCTTCCCTGTTTTTGGATTTGTGGCAGGTTCCCATCTTGGAGAATTTGGAATTTTCTTATACCTGGTGTTTACACTGATATCATGGATGTGTTGATGATAAATGTGCGTTTTTACGTTTTACATATTTAATTATGACTATGTATCGCAGGTTGTCATTTTTACACATTGTATATATGTATATGTATCCATCAGGATAATTATGTTTGTTGCTCTCCTTCTTACTGACTGCTATATGGCTATTTTCATCTTCCTCTCTTTCTAATGTTTCTAAATGATGAATTAAGTTTAAAAGGGGACTGTCATATATCTCCAAATCGGCAGTAACTCCTTACTTTTTGATTTGGATGATATCAGTCTGTGCGGGATGTATGCTGCAGCTTTTGAATATGTTATAACTAAGGACTTCTGTATTATCCGCCCCTGACGCGCGGCCACATGTGTCTCCCTGCAAGCATGGTTACGGCAGCATCCTTAGCAGCGGAAATCTGGATTTACATACTGACGTCACAGGAAGTTTTTTTCCCTCCGATCTCCGCTGTGGATGCCGGATGACTGAATGCCGCTGCACTCAGAACACCGGCTATGCGTAACGACAGCTGGGCGTGAATAGGCGTGACGGGACTCTCATGGGATGTTCATAAGGTTGCACATCCTCACACTTTTTTACCTGTCCCCCGAAGAAGCGTAAGAGATGTGAAACACATGTCGGGACGCTGGTCCCCTTGTTCAACCCTGGTTTGTTATTATAATAATATGGGTGAGTATTTATATTAAGGTCTGACTATTATGACAGGACTATCTTATTAGGGGATTTTTGCACCTGCCTTTCTACTACTACTCATGAATAACATGATTAACCCTATTGAATTCTGAACATCTATCCAGGGGCATGGGGGGTCTTTTCTATTCCCCCTCTGCACTTCATCCATCTGCTTGATTTTTTGTTTGTGTCTGAATTTACTGTCTTGAAGCATTGTTACAATAAATATTTATATAGCATGATTTTGGCTTCATGTGATGTTTTTTTTACTAATTTGCAAAAATTAAAGACTTCCTCTTTCTGTGCTCATAAGAGAGGTATTATTAGAGAATAGATTACATTTTTGAGGTATCAGCAGTACTGTGAGGTCTGTAAAGTCTCATGTGCACGTAACTGCAGAATATTCTGCAGCGATTGACAGTGCATGTCAAATTGCTGCAGAAACACTGCGTAATGAGTGCAGTATTTTTGTTAAAAAAAAGCCGTTTTCATGCGCTCTGGATGCTGCCCCCACCATAGACAGAGTGGGAGCTGCATCCAGAACGCACAAATAATTGACATGCTGCTTTTATGAACACACGGATTTGGGTCAAAATTTTAGTACCCAAATAGCTGTGTTCAAAAAAGCAACATGCACACGTCTCATGCACAATCTACATAGATTGTGCAGGGGATGCAGGACGCATGCATTTAAGCTGCAGTGCAATACGCAGCGTAAATGCATGCAAGTACACATGCGCACGAGCCGTTAGGATAGAATCACTGCCTACATGCCTCTAATACACTACCCCTACTCCAGAAGCTTGCCCTACAGTAAATGCAGAATATGAACGGCATTATTAGATAATAAAATAGCTTTCAATTAGCTCTGGAAAGGACTGTTTGTTTACGGTTGTACCAGCAGGTACTGTATAACACACTGTCTCTTCCCCAGCAAAATCTCTCTCTTGTCCCTACACTAATTCTAGTTAGAATGCAGCAAACATGGCGTCTCTGGATGTTATATGGACCCGATGACGCTATGCAGCTGACCAATGACAGTAATTCCAGTAGCCAAGATGGATATGGCATTATCATGATTGGTAGGCAATCATTGCATGTTTACTAGATGATAAAAAGCTGCGATACATGTGGGGCAAGGCCTCAAGCATGGCGCCCGAGGAGCAGCTCATGAGCAATGCAGCTCATGTTCACCCATTTCTAGTCACTAATTCTTTGAATGCATTTAATTCTGGTCCATGTCCACATCCGTGTGCTGCACATGTTTTTCATGGTCCCTTTTCATCTGTAATGTTGGTAAAAACAGACATGTCTCCATTTGAATTACATGGACATTTGTGGTGTACATAGCACCCGTACCGTATGAAAACATGGAGGTGTGAAAATCAAAATCTACATAGCTGGAGAAATAGACATGAACCACACATCCGAAAATCCTACTTTGATCTAATGCTGCTAGGGAAAAATTTATGTATGTGAACATGAGGTTGTTGGTTTAACATTCTAATCAGACTGTAAGAAGGCCACTGTCACAATATGGCGAACCTCTGAGTGGGGACCCTATCTTGTTTGAAGTCCTTAAAGGAGCGGTGCTGCATGGCAGCCACTGCCTCAGCAACAGTGCACCAGCAGGGCAGGTGACCTGGTGCCCGCAGGTGTGCCCGACGATGGTAACGTGGCGGCACTCGCTTCGGTCGCAGGAGCGGGGGAGGCCGCGGCTCTGACGGTCACCCAGGTAATGCCAATCTCCTTGCCCTACGTGCCCAGTGCTGCCTGGCTACCACAGTACGATGGGAAGCCTGATGCCTTGCAGGTGTTCTGGAAAAAGATATGCACGATTCTCGATTTGTATGCCATGACTGGCAAGCAGCGTGCAGTGGTAGTGCTGGGGCAGCTGACCGGCGCAGCCGAGCAGGAGGTGGAGACTTGGGCAGATGCGGACCGGGCCTCGGTAACCGCTATTTTTGATAAACTCCAGGTTGCCTTTGAAACCCGCACGGAAGCGGAGTTACAGATGCAGTTTTACCATTGTCGGCAGCGACCAAAGGACAGTATACGAGACTATGCCTTGCGGCTACAAACAGCCTTACGTACATTAAAGCGGTTGGACCCCATCAATGAGACTGATAGCAACAAATGCTAGTGGAGCAGTTCCTGCAGGGGCTGGGGTCCGCCAAAGATCGCAAGCAGCTGCGGCTGTGGTCCTTGGAACATGCCAACTTGGACTTTGCAGTACTGAAAGAGCGGGCCATCAAGGCCCTACAGGCCCCAGAGGCCGGCAAGCCCGATCCGCCATCTTAGCCGGTCGACACTGCTCCCGTCTCGGTAGCACCCCCCCTTGCTGGCCCTGCCGGCCCCTGCTGCAGCCACCGGAGCTCTGGGAGATCTGACATCGCAAGTTCGGCGCCTGAATGAGGACGTCAACCGGATCCTCGACGCTCTCCAGCTATCGACGAGAGTCAAACCTGCGGAGAAGATCCAGCTCGCTGACAGCCCGGAGCACGTCCCTTGGATGCAGCGGAAAAGGAACAACGATCCCTGGCATGGACCGTCAGTTTGCTACAAGTGCAAAAAGACCGGCCATTACTCCAGACGGTGTCCGTTAAACGAGCAACCCCTGAGGCCAAGGGCCAATCCTCAGGAGTATATCCTCAAGGCCCAGCTGATTGGCGAGATCGGTACATTGGAGGCCGCCCCATCATCCCCCTGATATTGGGCTGATAGTGAACTTGCCCCTCCAGACGAAAGCCTAACTATCATTGCTGCCAATGGGCTCCCTATGATCCAGGTGGGGTTCAAGGAGGTGACCCTGACTGTGGGACGAACAGAGCTGAGACGTCAAGGGATGATTGTGGTGCTGAATGATTCCAGTGACCGTAACCCAAAGGTGGTCCTCGGGACCAACGTGATTGAGCGCTGCATGGGGGAGGTGTTGAGCCTGTTGCAACAATTGTCTGACACTGTGGGCGGGGGCCAGCAGAGGGCACTGCAGTGTGAAATCCGGGCCCTCCTGCAGCGACAGCAGATGAACATGACAGGTGGAGAGATTGGTGGTGTGCGGGTGATGGACGCCGCACCTTTGGTGGTGCCGCCGCGGAGTGAGATGATGATTTGGTGCAGGGCAGCAGTAGAACCCCAAGGACACGATTACCCGGCAATGGTAGAGCCCTTGCCTTCAGAGCACTAGCCCACAGTAATGACAGCCAGATGGGTGATTGATGTCATAAAGGGGAGAGTGCCCGTGAGAGTGCTGAATTGTGGAGAGGAAGAGGTCAGGCTCCCCCGCTACGCCACCATAGCGAAGTTGTTCACCGTAGACGCACATGCTATCCAGGAAACAACCCCCACAACCACTACACCACACTCAGGCAGAGACCCTCCACCCGAACAATTAGAGGAGTGGTGCCGGGAGTTGCATGTCGGCACCGAGGCTACACCCATGCACCACAAGGAAGGGGTATACAGGGTAGTGCAGGAGTACGGGCAGGTTTTCAGTAAGCACCCGCTAGATTTTGGGAGAGTTAAAGGGGTTCAACACCATATCACCGCGAGTAGGCATCCACCCATTAAAGAGAGGTACAGGCCAATCCCACCTGCACACTACCAGTGCGCCAAAGACATGTTGAGGAACATGAAGGAGGCAGGGGTCATCCAGGATAGTTGTAGTCCCTGGGCAGCTCCATTGGTGCTGGTGAGGAAGAAGGATGGTACCATGTAAATGTGTGTGGATTACCGGAAGATCAACCAGATAACGCATAAAGATGCCTACCTCTTCCCCGCATTGAAGAGTCGCTCGCTGCGCTGAAGACTGCTAATTATTTCTCTACCCTTGATCTTACTAGTGGCTACTGGCAGGTGGCAGTTGCACAGGAAGACCACGAGAAGACTGCGTTCGCTACCCCCATGGGACTCTGCGAGTTCAACAGTATGCCGTTCGGGCTGTGCAATGCCCCGGGGACCTTCCAGAGGCTCATGGAGTGCTGTTTGGGGCACCTCAACTTCGAGACTGTTATGCTGTTCTTGGATGACGTGATTGTGTATTCCAAGACGTATGAAGCCCACCTGGAGCACCTAGCAGAAGTGTTTGCAGCCCTCTCCTAGTACGGGATGAAGTTAAAACCCTCTAAGTGCCATCTGTTGAAACCCAGAGTGCAGTACCTTAGGCACGTGGTGAGTGCAGAACGTGTAGCCCCAGATCCTGAGAAGATTACCGCTATCCAGAGCTGGCCGCAACCAACCACGGTGAAGGAGGGGAGGCAGTTCCTGGGCCTAGTGAGCTACTTCCGACATTTTATTAAGGGGTACACGAAGATGGCCGCGCCCATACAAGACCTCCTCGTGGGACAGACCAAGAATGGTAGATCTCCTGGACCCCTTTTTGCCTGGGTTGAGAAGCACGAGGAGTCCTTCCAACAACTGAAGTTGGCCCTGACAGGGGAAGAAATCTTGGCTTATCCTGATTACGGCCTCCTTTTCATCCTCTACACCGATGCCAGCAATGTGGGCCTGGGTGCGGTCCTGTCCCAGGTACAAGATGGAAAGGAGAAGGTGATCGCCTACGCCAGCAGGAAGCTCCGGCCTACAGAAAGGAACCCCGAGAATTACAGCTCCTTCAAGCTCGAGTTCTTGGCCCTCATGTGGGCGATAACAGAAAGGTTTAAACATTACATCACGGCGGCAAAGTTCCCTGCCTACACAGACAACAACCCGTTAACCCATCTGGATATGGCTAAGCTGGGCGCCCTGGAGCAGCAGTGGATGGCTAGACTGTCCGATTACGACTTCACCATCAAGTACAGGGCTGGCCGCAAGAACACCAATGCGGATGCGCTGTCTCGAATGCCACATTTCCCCGATGAAGGGATGGAGGAAGACAGCCTGGAGGAGATTGAGCTACCTGCATTCCATCGGCCACGAGGTGAGAAGCCCTGCGTTAGCCAGCAGCAGGCAAACCTTGACCCGCTGCCCAGCCAGGGGTGGCAAGAAGCCCAGGATCAGAAACCTGCAGTGCAGCTGGTCAAAACGATGATTGCCCAGGGTTCTTCCAGGATGAACCCCACAGCCCCCTCTGAAGCTTAGCGGTTGTGGAAAGAGAGAGACCGTCTGTACCTACATCAAGGCAAGCTGTATAGGGGATTGATCAACCCAAAGACCCATGAGAAAGTTCGCCAGCTGGTGGTGCCCCAGGCATGCCTACCCAAGGTCCTGCAGGCCTACCATGATGGCGCAGGACACTTCGGCTGGAAGAAGCTGGAAATGCTACTGAGGGAGCGATTTTACTGGAGTGGGACGCGGGAGTCAGTGGAAGCCTGGTGCCAAGAGTGTGGTCCCTGTACGCTGAGAATACGGGACAAAACCAGTCAGAAGGCCCCGCTACAGCCAATTGTCACCCACCAGCCACTGGAGTTGTTCGCCCTGGACCATGTCAAGCTTACGCCCAGCCGGAGCGGGTATACCTACGCCCTGACCATTGTGGACCACTACTCAAGATTCATGGTGGTTGTCCCCGTTAAAGATTTGACAGGCCGCACTGCAGCCAGGGCCATCCAGGCCTACTTTTGTCGACCGCATGGCTACCCGGAGAAGGTGCTCACAGATTAGGGCCCGGGCTTTGAAGTGGAGGTTTTCCAGAAGTTCTGCCACTTGTATGGTTGCAAGAAGATCTGGGCCACGCTCTACCATGCCCAAACTAATGGGATGTGTGAGAAAATGAACCATCTGGTCCTTAACCGCCTAAAGACACTACCCCTGGAAGAACGGAATCTGTGGCCGGAGAAGCTGCCCGATTTGGTGGACATGTACAACAACATCCCCTGTAGCTCCATCAAGTGCACGCCTGCATACCTGATGAGAGCCCAGCCGGGGCAGCTGCCTGTGGACATAGAATTGGACATAGAGGTGCCCGCAACTCTTCCTCCCACAGCCAATTGGGATGCCAAGCGACAGACTCAGTACCGACGGATCCAAGAGTACGTGGAAAGGAATCTGCATCAAACTCGAGAAAAGCAAGAGCAGCACTTCAACAAGCGGGCTCAGGCTGCCCCATTCGGACCTGGGGATGTGGTGCTGAAGTGCAACTGGATGGGAGAACGAGAAGACCTACTTGATTAGTCACGATCAGGGGAAAACTACGGCCTCGGTGTCCAGGGACCACCTGAAGAGATGCCCGGGTCCCCTGAGACTGGTAGAAGAGGTCCCTGTGCCCACGCCGAGCGTGAAGGAGAAAAGAGGGGTGATCCATACAGTAATGGGTGACTTTCCAGCTGATTGGCCTACGGAGAATGGCGCGGTGATTGTTCCTGTAATAATGTTCCCACAACCCGTGGAATAATGGAGCCGGAGATGCCCGCCAGTGAGCCACTCGAGCAAGCGCCCAGGGATGCACCTACACCACGCCCCTGCAGGTCTCTACCCGCCATACCTGACGCTTGGGAAGAGGGACCAGTTGTCCCCTCTCCCCCATTGCCTCCACCAGAAAGTGTAGCACCAAGAAGGTCCATGGGCCCTAATCAAGGTCAGCTCCCGCTTAGATACAGGGAAATTGCCATCTAGGGATGCAACATGTTGATTATGTATATATGTGTGTGAATGAGTGCCAATCACCCGAGACTTTCACCTGATTCAAAGCCTGTTAAGGTAGTGGTTCCCGGCTACCATACTGCCGTCCCCATTAGGACTTTGTTGATTTTCCCATTATAGCCTGTTTTATATGAACAAGGCCGAGAACTTGCAGGCCACCCAATAACTTTTGGGTTTGTAAATAATCCCTGACTACTCTTTCATGTCCTACAGTCTTCGGAGAGGCTGGTTGGAGGAAGGGCCTGCGGCAGAGGAGGCCGAGGTCCCGTCACCATAGCAATGGTATATATTGTGGGCAATACCTGGACCTGAATCCGTTTCCTGGACTGGGGAAAAGGGGTGCTGACCTATTCTTAGAGGCAGCATCAAGGCTAGGTTTGCTTGGGTGAGCAAATGAAAGGACCCGGTCCCGTTCCCATTGAAAAAAAATGTTTTTACCCATTTGCAATGTTAAAGTAAAATGCCTCCCGTAAGGGATGATCCCTAAAGCCTGCTTAAAATGTAAAAAGTTAATATAATTGTAGATATTTTCCTGTTTTATCTTTTGCAGTTTTCAAAATAAACTGGTGGTCGGACAGCCCGTGGACGGTCTGTATTAAACAAAGGGGGAATGTGACACCCAGGACTAGCCAGGTAGTCACATGTAGGACCTTGCATAACACCAGTACCACACAGGTAACACCAGCCAAACACATACACCCTAGTCACCTCCCTCAGGGTTTCATGGACACACCAGGGGGGTGGAGCCAGGCAGTTGGCACGCCCACCGAGGAGTCCAGAGGGCCTGAGGCAGGAAACCAGTGGAGTCTAGTTCAGTCAGTTGAGTGGAGAGGAGTTGGAGAGTTCAAGTGCAGCAGACCTGTGCCCAGGTCTGCCGCAGACTGACAACAGGTGTCTGGGTCAGAGCCCAGTCACCTCTGGCTAGGAGGCAGATGGTGGCCTTAGCCTGCAGGAGCCAGGAAGATGGCCAGGTGGAACCGTAAGGTACCGGGACAGGGTAGTGGCCAGCCGGTACCGAACCGGGGAACCGACTGGAAACCGGAGCGCACAGAGGGGTACTCAGACCCTGAAACGAGGTCCAGAAGCTACTGGACTGAGTTAATTCACTGATTGAAGTCTGGACTAAAGGTCCTTTCCCACCTTAGTCCCGACTAAAGACAACAGCCCACCGAGGGGGATAGAAAGCCACCGCACAGGCAGAGAGATCCCACGGGCCAACGTCTGCGGGCAAACGGGCTTCCCCGATACACATACCGCCGGGAAGCGGCTCCCGTCACTGAAGCAAAGGCAGTCTACATACACACTACACGGTGCAGGAGAAAGGCAAAGACCACCGAACCGGGTGGGGGACCAGACGCAGCCAGATGTGGGCACCAACCACCATCATTTTGGTTTACCAGAGGCTCTTGTGCATCAATCATAGTGAGTACAACTGTGCCCTCAGGTCGCGCACCGCCCTGCACCGCCAAGCACCGACATACCATCCCAATCGGGTCCCAGGGCCATCACCCCTACCCACGGAGGGGTTAACACCTTTGCTGCACAACATCTCCCCCGGGTGCCTAGTAAACAGCAGCGGTGGTGTCCACATTCACCACAGCCCGCGGGTGGTTTCACGAACGTAACTAAAAACCACAGTCCTGGCCGTCAACCTAACCCCCTACGTAGTGCCAGCATCCTTTCAGAGCAAAGTGACCCGGGTCCGGAGGCGCTCGAGCCACCCACTAACGAGCCCGAATCCGAGTGGCTCAGCTGCAGCTGAGTGCGGGGCGGTACACAAACATCTCCTTACCTGCGTCCACCGCCAATGCGGAAGGAAGGAGGTGGGCGGGATGTTATGTCCCGCTCATCTCCACCCCTCCGCTTCTATTGGCCGGCCGCTTAGTGACGTCGCTGTGACGCTGAACACACCTCCCCTTGAAGGAGGGATTGTTCGGTGGTCACAGCGACATCGCCGACCAGGTATGTGCGTGTGAAGCTGCCGTAGCGATAATGTTCGCTACAGCAGTGATCACCAGATATCGCATGTACGACAGGGGCGGGTGCAATCGCGCTCAACATAGCTAGCAATTGCTAGCGATGTTGCAGCGTGGAAAGCCCGCCTAAGACCCAATAATGCGATACAGTCGGTCAATCACAGTAATGCCAGTAGCAAACATGAATACGGGATTGTGAAATAGTAGAAAAAATGATGAAGAGCACTCTCCGGTAATTGCTGTGCAGGTAGGTATAAGTTTATTCACAAGTGCGATAATACATGTGCAGGCAGGCGGGGAGGGAGCAGGACGGGGCGGCACGTCAGACTATGAATGAATACGGGATTAACATGTATGGCAGGTAATCGACGCATGTTACTTCGTTGTCTAACAGCTGCAAAACATGCGGGATGGGGATTTGAGCACCCACAATACTCAATGAAGTAACTAACATACTCAAGCATGCCGATGCTTCATCAAGTTGCAACCAGTGCCGAGCATGCTCTCTCATCTCTGGAAGGGACCGTACACTTTTGCCCTGCTCTGCTCAATGCACTGAACACAGTTAAGTTGAATGCATCCCTCATCTGCTTGATACGGGTCCTTGGTGTTTCTGAGCTCCAAATTTTAACATTGCGATGATTACCCTTCCCACTGAGGTGAAGGATAGCCCCCTTGCTGAGCGCCAGCCTGTCAGCAAATTCATCCTCTTCCGATTGGCAATGCAAGTCATGGCAAAAGTTACACCATTTCAGGTTGTTTGGATTTTACTACTGAAGATGCTGTCTGTATGACTTTGTACAGAGCAGACATTTTCTTAAGAAATGTCACACCATTATTTGTGGCACCTGTAGTTCCATACTAGTCAGCCTGACGGACGTTCTAGTACTAATCTCATATATGGCTCAAATCTTGTTCTTTGTCTCTTTCAAAGTCTTTGGGAACCCAGCGTATTCACAAAATATAACATTTAGTTACAATTTTTTTGTGGAGCACTTTTACCAAATTTATTCTGAAAGATTCACTGTACTGTCATAACAAAGCCCAATTTTGCAAATTCCAACATGTAAAAAGCTTTTCTTGCTCATGTCTCTTATGTCACAGTATGTAAGCATATTTTACATATAGCTCTAGAAAAGTAAAAATTGTGCTTTGATTGGGTGCTAGGGGCAACTAAGCAAGTTTTTCTTTGATTTTAAGTCACTCGATATTTTCCACTGATGTTTTATTATTCCAGGATTTTACTACTGGCATCATCCTTTTTGAAGCACCCTATTTTAGTACAATTTTTACGAGCTCTTTCGTCATATGCCTTTACTTACACATGTTATACGAGGGGCTACTGATAAGTATTTGGCTTTACCCAGAAAAAAATGAGATAGGATGATGAAACTTTACATTTATTCCACATACTCTTCACTGATGACAACATACTTCTTACATCAGTATTCCATGTTTCGTAAGCCTAGCAAAAAGAAGGATTTCGGTTCTGCCTCAAACCAGGCATCCGTAGCAGCCATAATAATAATAATAATAATATTTATTCATTTATATAGCGCTGTTAATTCCACAGCACTTTACATACATTGGCATCAGAAATTGTGTGAAATTTGGTACCCATGAGGTGTTTCTTCAGGTTTGGAAACAGATGATAGTCAGAGGGAGCTAGATCTGCTGTATAAGGTGGGTGCTCAAGCAGCTGGAAGGCCAGCTTTGCCAGCTTTGCCATGGTCTCTTGTGCAGTGTGAGTGGAGGCATTGTCTTGCAGGATCAAAATTCCTTTGGAGAGCTTGCCGCACTTTTTGACCTTCAGAGCTGCCTTCAATTGATCCAAAAGTTCAAAGTAATTCCTTGCAATGATGGTGGAACCCCTTTGAAGGTAGACCACTAGCAGCACATCCTCCTTATTGCACAACACAGACGCCATCACTTTAGTGGCTGAATTTTACACCCTGAACTTATTTGGACAATGAGAACCACTGTGCCTCCACTCTTTTGACTGCTCCTTGTTTTGAGGGTCATGCAAATAAATCCAGGTCTCATCCATAGTGACCAGTCGATCGAGGAAGTTCTTATCAGTCCGGAAACGCTGACAAATGGACCGGTAAGTTTTCACTTGCATGCTTCTCTGATCTGTTGTCAAACATTTTGGGACCCACTTTGCAGATAGCTTCCTAATGTCCAAATGTTCATGGATAATGACACAAACACGTTCATGGGAAATCCCCATGATGTCTGCTTTTGCTTTACCTGAAATTCAGCGATTTTCCAGTATGAGGTTGTGCACAGCATTGACGATCTTCCCAACAACAACCACTCTCGGTCGTCCAGGATGTTCCTCATTATTGGCGCTGAAGTGGCCCGTTTTGAATTTGGCAACCCAGTTCTTAACTGTGGAATATGAAGGGCATTGATCCCCCAACATATCACCATGATTATCCTTAGCAAAATGTCCTTGAATATCCTTAGCAGACAAGAATTGTATCACACCCCTGCTCTCAGTTGCTGTGACTATCACATTATACTCCGCCATTTTCTTTTCCCATGTGCGTAGAATACTGTTTCCATACGCAAAATACACAAAACTTTGAAAACATATATTAGACACATAAGGCTTTCATGTGATGTAACATTCATTACCATAGAAACAAAATAAATCCCAAAGCTAAAGACTTATCAGCAACCCCTCGTATTTACTAAAAAAAAACAGTGCTGAAAGACAATTCAGGGGTTGGCGCCCCTGCTGGGGACCAGTCTCTTGGTTAACCAAAGGTTGGTGAGAAGGTGACATAGGGATATCGGCCTTCGGTTTTGTATCCATATATTCTTGTGTGAGTCTGGACATGACGTGTGCACAAAACGGTCGCCATCATCTCTGTCTCCACCCGCATTCAAGTCTGGATTTATTAACCCCTTAATGACCGGCGGCAGTAAAATTACGTACCAGCAGTCATAGTGTTAATCCCACCCAGCTGCTGCGAGCAGCCGGGGGGATCCACGCACATATCAGTTAATTTGTATAGCTGGCATGTGTGCCTAGCAGACATGAGCAGATCTGCGATCTGCCCGTACCTGTTAACCCCTTAAATGGCGCTGTAAAAATGTGACAGCGCCATCATAATCGTGACATCGGAAGTCACGTGACGTGATCACGTGGATCCGATGGTTGCCATGGTAACACAGGGTTATGTGATGACTCCTGTAGGTCACATGACTCATTTCCTGTTTCACCTGGCCGAGAGCTGTGTGAGACAGGAGATAAGCATATCTGGTGTTCACAGCTGTGTAGCTCTGATCAGCAGATATGGAAGAGTAATCAGACTGCCAATCCTTATAGTTCCCTAGTGGTACTATTAAAATAAAAAAAAGGTAAAAAAAAAGTTTTGAAAATTTAAAAGGAAATAAAACAACCTAAAAGTTCAAATCACCCCCCTTTTGTCCCATTGAAAATTAAAGGGTTAAATAAATTAAAAATATACACACATTTGATATCACCATGTTCAGAAATGTCCGATCTATCAAAATATAAAATCAATTAATCTGATCGGTAAACGGCGTAGCGGCAAAAAGTTGACAAACACCAAAATTATGTTTTTGGTTGCTGCAAATTTGGCGCAAAATGCAATAACAGGCGATCAAAAAGTAGCATCTGAGCAAAAATGGTACTGTTAAAAATGTCAGCTCAAGACTCAAAAAATAAGCCTTCACTGAGCCGAATATCCCAAAAAATTAGAACGCTACTGGTCGTGGAAAAGGGCGCAAAACGTGCACAACTTTTCTTGGACAAACGTCTGATTTTTTTTTAACCCCTTAGATAAAAGTAAACCTATACATGTTTGATGTCTACAAACTCACACCAACCTGAGGCATCACACTAACACATCTGTTTTACAATATAGTGAACACAGTGAATAAAATATCTCAAAAACAATTTTTTTTTTTTTTTTTGCAATTTTTCCGCATTTGGAATTTTTTTGCTGTTTTCCAGTACACTATATGGTAAAACTAATAGTTTCATTTAAAAGTACAACTCATTTTGCAAAAAACAAGCCCTCATATGGCTATATTGACTGAAAAATAAAAAAGTTAAAAAAAACTATGGCTCTCAAAAGAAGAATGGCGAAAAAAAACCCAGAAAGCGCAAAATCAGCCAGTTATGAAAGGGTTAATAAATGAAGACTTCTTTCTGTTGAAGATTTTGTGATGCACACTCTGCTGTGGTGTTGCACCGCCTAATATGGCTCTACAGTACAGCTGGCTTGGTTTTTCGTGTTTCTGTGTGGATTAGGTGGAGCTACTGTAGGTGTGTGGGTTTCTACTGCCAGACAGTGTGGACTTCATATATTCTTTGGGATTTTCGACAGATTTCTGTTTTGCAGCCCTTTGTATGTCCATTTTATTATTTAACACTTTGGTTGTGCACATGTATCTGCTGTGCAGCTTTTTTTTTCCTCCCTCCAAATTTATTACTTTTTTGCATAGTTTTTGTAGCACTCCTATTTATCATTGTGATGCACACTATACTTTTTTTTCTTCCCCTTTTATTTAAAACTAGATGGTGGCCCGATTCTAGCGCATCGGATATTCTAGAATATCTATGTAGTTTATTTATGAAGATTTAAGAATAATACAATGAATATACAGTACAGGGTAAAATATATACATTATCATTAAATGTAATTGTTCATAGAACTTCATACAAATGAACAAAATTATTAAACAGATCATCAAAATATATAAACTATTACATGGATATCTAACTGTATTTAAATAAATCATTGGATGGAAGAAGTACATCGACACTATAATATATTAGTTAACAATATCAACCTAAAATATTTTCTTGTGAATACCTTTTGACTATCTATAAGCAACTTTCCTTGTAAAACGGGCTCTGGTAGATATATGCCAGCACGGCGTAGAGTTTGACCTTGTGACATGTTTATTGTCATGGCAAATGCTGGTTTTACCGAAAACTGTCGATGCCGAAGCCGGCGTCAGCACCCACCGCCGCCTACACACATCGTGCCATCACGCTGCAATCATTATTTTCTCCTGCATTTGCTAATTTTCCCCTCTCCTCACCATTTGCTTTCTAACACAGGTTCTGTGACAGTCTGTGTCACGTTGCTAAGGCCGCAGTCGGGTATCTAAGGGGCCTGCCCGCACCAGTCCCTCAGCAGCACCCACATCCAATCCAGAGGCAGCTGAGCAGAGAGGTGGGTGGGACATGCTGAGGAGGAAATAGGCAGCATCGCATCTCCCAGTCTGCAGGGCCTGCGAGGGGAGGGAGAAAGTACTACAGAGTATGAAAAGAGAAGAAAGTGCAAGGCGAGTATAATTGTTTTGGGGTTTTTTACTGTGTGCTGGAGGCTGCTGCTGGGGTGTATATAGAGGCTTTGGCTTGTGGGGTGTATATAAAGGCTGCTGGGGTGTATATGCTGGGGTGTATATAAAGGCTGCTGGGGTATATATAAAGGCTGCTGGGGTGTATTTAGAGGCTTCTGTGTGTGGCGGTGTCTGTGTGCGGCAGTGTCTGTTTGTGGCGGTGTCTGTGTGCGGCGGTGTCTGTTTGTGACGAATCAGCGAAGCGTGGTTCAAATCCCGCCTGCGCCTGTCGCTGATTGAAAACAGATTCTCATGCAGTTTCCAGCCTGAAGCCTGGAAAAGATTATTTATATATAAGAAAAACTTTAATTTCTCTGGCGTAAGACATCAGAATGCAGATATCAAGGTATCATTGTATTCAGCTTCTTATGACCTACATGCCCATATCGATAACTCCAGAGGGTTCATCCTACTGAAAAATTCCCATTAAGCATTTGACTGTAAAAACTTGCAAGTCTTTTCTCCTAAGGATTAGTGTATATAGCGTAAAACGACCATGGTGTTTTTTTGGCTGAAGAATTTTTTATGACAACTTGCAGGATGTCTTTTACGGTGTCTGTTTTTACATTATATATATAAAATAGTGGCGACTTTCAAGAAAAATAATGGACAGGAGACTTCTTTTTGCTGCTGCATAGCTTTCGAAGCTTGAAGAGATTAAAAGAATTGATAAATGAAACCTATACACAGCAATTCATTTTGACATTGCTGGATATATGTTATTTTTTACTTTTTTTGTAATATTTCAGGAATCTGCCTTAAAAAGATGTTGCGTGCATAAACCCTAAAACTGACTTTGAATTTGAAAATTTAACTACTTTTCACAGCCTTTCCCTCAGCACTATTATGCTGGACATAGCAGATCATTCAACAAGAAGTAATAGACTGATTTTAGAGAATGGTGATTGTATTTGAAAAATAATTCTTATATTAATAACAATTAGTGATGAGCAAGCGTACTCTGAAATGCTCGTTACTCCATCGAGTATCGGAGTGCTCGAATACTCGCAGTGCTTGGCCAAGTATCACTGGTGCTCTGATATTTCATCCATGAAACAATAACCACAACACACAGGCTTACATCATTGCATAATGTGTGTACACACCCCAAGGGGAGCCATTTGCAGTCTTGAAATGACTCTAACTGATAGTAAAACAATGTAATGTGCCAAAAATAAAAAGAAACCTCCCACTGGAGATGCTCTGTTTATGACTGGCTGTCTGTGGCCCAAAAAGGCGAAACATTGACTTTCCATAATCCTCGTTATTCGCGTCAAGTTCGTCCAACCATCTGACCAGCTTAAATCATGGATTAAGCATTTAAAGGGAACCAATCACCAGGATTTTCGTATATAAGCTAAAGCCAGTGCTACACTGGCACTATCAGGCTGATTCTATACATTCCTGTAGTGGTCAGCTCGGATGTTTAGGTTTTGAAATCCAAGAAAGTGAAGTTTGTAAAATGAGCAGTTTCTTGAGTGACAGTTGCACTGGAGCAGATCATATATTCATACTTATCCCCTCGCCCTGTTAGAATTAGCATAAGTATTATACAAACGACTCACTTTGTCTAGCAGGACCTGTGGTGAGTTCCTGCCCACGTGACCTGGTATTCAGCTTTGGTGGCTGAGGCCCCACCCCTTCTGGTCACATGGGTATGACCTCACCACAGGTCCTGCTAGACAAAGTGAGTCGTTTGTATAATACTTATGCTAATTCTAACAGGGGGAGGGGATAAGTATGAATATATGATCTGCTCCAGTGCAACTGTCACTCAACAAGCTGCTCATTTTACAAACTTCACTTTCTTGGATTTCAAAACCTAAACATCCGAGCTGACCACTACATGTATGTATAGAATCAGCCTGATAATGCCAGTATAGCACTGGCTTTAAGTAATATATGAAAATCCTGGTGATTGGTTCCCTTTAAGCATTTTAGTGCTCGCCCATCACTAGTAACAATCACTTTCTTCCACCGGAGATCAAATTGAAAAAAAATAGTTACTTTCTATATTACTACAATTTTTGTAGTTTTACAGTTTCCAAATTTTTAAACAATGTACAGTCATTAAATAAGCACATACCTTTCTTAATAAGCTAATAGAGACATAATTTCAGATACTAGGGCCCTAAAGCTAAATCTGTAACTGGGTCCCTACATACAACTATTGGCTTTTGAAACTGGTTTAATCTTAGATGTAATATGGGACTTTGGCTTCCCATAAATTTTTATAGAAATACTGCAGAAATCAGGGAATTCAAAGCTAAGAATTGCACTTGCAGATCAGCCTTGTACCCAGAATGAAGCTCAGAAATACAAATGTTTCAAGGCACAAGAGTTAATGCTACGGTATTAATCAGAAGTGCCTATATATTATACATTTGCAGCATTTTCTTGCCAAGCATTGTGTTAAATTGGTTCTTTTGAAATTTATTAAAAAGAAGTCGATATTCTATGTATCATCTCAATGTCACATCTAAAAATAAGCAGTTAATAACAGTATATTTATACAAAGCTTTGTCACCTTGGAAAATGCAAGAATATGAGATCATCCTGCCTGCAAGGATTATTTAAGTCTAAGTTTCAAATGAACAGCGCTTTGTTTTATTATATCCAGAGTAAAAAATGCTCCAGTGTCAACTGTGTCCTTGAACAAGATGGAAAATGTTGAAATGTTCAAATCCTTTCAAACTTTTCAAATCTGTATTGGATATTTTTGCACTTTTAAATCCTTAGCCTACTTTTTAGCTTTTCAGCAGAACCAGAGACAACCTTTTTATTTTACAGATTTGGAGAAGTGGAAAAGTGTGCAGTGTCAGTGTGTCTTCTGTGAGTCCGTTTTTACCATCAGTGTGTCATCAGTGTTTTTCACAGATGAAATTACAAAGTTTCTACTATACTTTGCAATGTTAAACCCATACAGCACACTGATTATACATGGATGTCATCCATGTGCTGAAACGTGTTTATCACGAACCCATAGACTTGTATTGGCTCATGTCATCAGTGCTGCTGGAAAAAAAGGAAATCTCCTTGTATTTTGCATGGACACACTGTACGTGTAAAATCACAGACATGTGAGCAGCACTACAGGTTATAATGGGTATGTGTGGTATCCATGAAAAAATGGATACCACACTTACTGTAAATATGGACATGTGAAGGAGGTCTTAAGACAACCTTTTGAGGTTGTATCAAAATTTTGAAAAAAACGAGCATGACTCAGGTAGTGTGTCACTCCATAATTTTGTGATATTTGTAGCTGTAATAACAAAGTTATTTGAGAGTGACTGCTGGGTGCAGGGAGGAGAGGAGATAATGACTGCTAGGAGGAGGTAGAAAGGAGATAATTATTATCTCCTCTTCCCCTCCCCCCCAGCAGTCATTATCTGATAATCACTGTTGGGGGAGGGAGAGAGGAGATTATGATTAACTCCTTTCTTCCTTCCTGCAGCAGTCATTATGTGAGGGGAAGGGAGGAGGGGAAAAGGAGATAATAACTGCTGGGGGAAGGGGAGAGTAGATAATGACTGCTAGAGGGTAGGTGGAGAGGAGATAATGATTATCTCCTCTCCCCCTAAGGTCCAGTCACACATAACGAGATCGTGAACGAGATCGCTACTACGTCACACTTTCTGGATCGTTTATGAGTCGTTGTTGAAATCGCATGTTGGGTGTCACACATAACGAGTTTATGAACGAGCATGTGTCCCGTATAACGATCTTTCAAATCGCTGGGACCCTGTCACACAGCAACTATGTTAACGATTCCAATCCCATTAGGGGCGTAGTAAAATGCAGTGAGTCACGTAGGCGTGCATTTGCGTCGCCTTTTCCATACCCCCCTCCGCTTTCATTGGCGGCCAATACTGCGTTCTGATTGGGCATGCAGGGGGCGTATCTAGCGGTTAAATTTTGGATCGCGTCACCCTTTGTCACTTCTTTTGCGCTTTGCTTTGAGATAGAACCTGCGTCTCCACCCTGATTCCTTCGTCCATTGTACCCGGTCGCTTTGTTGGTGTGTTTTTCGGATCGAAGCCGCACCTGCACCTGGAGCTAACCAATCGGTGCAGAGAGGGGCGCGGAAACGGGGACGCAACAACACGCCTTCGTGCATCTCATCTAGGTCGTCAAAAAAATCGTTAATAGGGTGTCAAACATACAGATTCATGCAGCCCAGCAGGACTCCAACGAGCCAGAAATGCCCCAAGCTGTTCGGCATCGATCAGCGATTTCGCAGCAGGGGGTGAATCGTTGGTACATGTCAAACGTGACGAGATCGCAATTGAAGTCGTTCTTGCGTCACAGAAACTGTGACGTAGTAACGATCTTGTTTACGATCTCATTATGTGTGAAGTGGCCTCTACCTTAGCAGTCATTATCTACTCTCCACCTCCCCCAGCAGTCATTATCTCCTCTCCCCCTCCCCCAGCAGTCATTATCTTCTCTCCCACTCCCCCAGCAGTCATTATCTCCTCTCCCCCTCCCCCCAGCAGTCATTATCTCCTCTCTCCCTCCCCTATAGCAGTTATTACAATCTATAATCACGATCATATCCCCATCTATAAGACAAGCCGTGGCCGCCAGTGATTTAACTAGAACTGCATGTTCTTGCACAGTGACCCATTTCTGTCTGTGTCCGCCAGTGCCTAAGATATCAATTGAGTGGCCAGGGGATAGCACAGGGCAAATCAGAGTGGGGAAGAAGAAAAATGTGAAAGGTTTCAAAAAGGGCCGATCACAATAGTTGTTCTGCATCATAGTGTACGTAAAAATTATTTTTTCCATGTCTTAGCTGAAAACTGTGTGATCGGACAATGTTCTTGTTTGTCATGATATATGTAATATGGTAAATTCCAGTTATAGTAAAAATAACTTAATTCTTTAGGTTACTCCAATTTTGACAATACAGCGGTGGGGTTTTTTTTAGATTTTTTTATTGCTTTTTTTTAAATGAAACTTGTTTAGCTTAAATGCTTTTTAATGTGTATGGGGGAATTGATGAAGTAATTGATCACTCCTATAGTATTTAAAATACATGGCTATATTCTCAAGCATGTATAAAATATGTTGAACCAAAAGGTTCCGGGAATATTATATCAGCAGGAATTCAGTACAATTATTCCCAAAAATACAAATTTTATTCAAATAGTGTATAAAATAGATCACACCAACAGTGTAAAACCACAATATTGATGACCAAGGGATCACTCACATACAGACATAATCACAGACAGAGTAGATATAGACATGAAGGTTATTAAATACTTCATATGTGAGGAATCATATCAGAGCCCAGGACTTAGCTTAAGGGCTGTAATTAGTTATTCTGGCAGCGCCACACGATATAAACGGCGTGGAAGGAGATACAGTCCATGCGGGTCCAAGCAGTTATATACTGTTGTTCTTCAAATGTCCTTTTAGCAAAGGTGAACCATCAGCCTTCATGTTTTACAATCAAGTCTCCACCTCGACGCGTTTCCCCACATATAGAGAATGTGGTTCATCAGGAGGCTATAAGGTAAGTATATTCTATCAGCAACAAATAAAACAATACATATATAGTACAGAGTTTAGAGGTTACAATACACATGGCATGAAGATGAAAAGAGAAAAGGATGCAATGTACTTGCCCAGAGGGATATATTATCAGATGTGCAGGTCCATGGCTCCAGTCAAAAGGATCCCCAGCGGTGCAGACAATACTGTATAGATAACACCGCCACAGTCCAGGAAGGCGTCATGGAGCTGCACATCTAAAGGAGGTTTAAATAGCCCACATTCAGCTGCGGGCAATCAGAGCAATCGCTCATTGCCGTCAGAATCACGGGTGCGCATGCCCAGTGTATTACAGATAATGTGCACGCGCGGGACGGAAGCCTGACAGTGTCATAGCCAGTCAGGAAGAATGGCTATTACAGCGCATACGTGGATGCGCAGGGTCTCGGAGCGTACGGCGCCTCCATTCATTAGGGAGAACACGTAGCATGGTGAAGGGAGATGTTACTACGCATGCGTGGTCTCATGGAAACGGGACTTAGATTAACTGATAGTACAATAAAAACACCGCTAAGATAATGTCACCGATGATAAATAGCGGTGCATAGGAATGGAAGCGCCGCATTCAGAGAGACCCCCCGTTTAGAACGCTAGATATATAACAACATACATACAGTATATAGTAACCAACAATAATACATCAAATAATACTGTATAAAGTGTGACAGAAAAAAGATACATAGGGGTTGTACATGTATAGCTAAAACCTCCATATTCATGTTATAGAATGCCAGGGGCAAGTCAGGATCTTAATTTGGGCATAGCAAATAATACCCATCAATATGGGTCATCCCCCAAATAACAGGGGTTAATCTTCCAAAGCAAGACATAGTGGATTATCTACAAATTAGGGTCCCTCTTGAGGCTAGGTGGGGAGGAAGCAATTATAGGAGAGCTGTTCATTGAGCCCTCCTGGGGTCAAAGATCCCATTTTAAAAATCCATGCTGATTCTTTCTGTAATAATAACCTATCAAAGTCACCTCCCCTGGGGCTAGGTCTGACCAATTCTAAAACAGAAAAACGGATATGAGTTATGTCCCCACGATGGACCGCATTTACATGACGAGAAATTGGTGTATCCCGTTCATTCCGGATGTCAGAAAGGTGTTCCCCTACCCTCCTCCGGAGTTCTCTCAGGGTCTTGCCAATGTAGTCCAAAGGACACGTACAGGTAGCCCTGTAGACAACTCCGGAGGTTTTACAATTACTGAAATCACGCAGGAAGAAAGTTTTTCCCGTGGCTGCACTAGTCACCCTCTTACACTGTTCAATGGATCCACAGTATCTACAGGTGCCACAGCTAAACATCCCGCAGATACATCTATCTAGCCAGGTCCCCTCCGGTCTAGGTCCTTGGTACATACTATGCATGAGTCTACCACCCAGGTTACGTCCCCGCCTATAGGTGATACAAGGAGATTTCGTGGTGTATTTTGCCAAATCCGGGTCAGCCCTCAGAATCTTCCAGTGTTTGTTAATCACTGAGAAGACTCGTTCAGACTGCATATCGTATGTACCAATGATGCGTGTGATGTTAGAATTATTCTCGCGTACCTTGGGGATCATAAGTGCATGTCTATTGATATTCTTTGCATAGGCGTATGACTGCTGTAATATCGGTTTAGGATAGCCACGATCCAAAAATCGACCAAACAGATCTGAGGCCTGTATCTTAAAATCTTCCTCCCTGGAGCAGTTTCTGCGTATCCGCAGAAACTGCCCCTTTGGAATACCCCTTCTAAGGGGAAAGGGGTGGTGACTATCCCACTTCAAAAGGGAGTTGGTCGCTGTTGGTTTACGATGTGTGAGGGTGTGAATTTTACCCACCTCATCTTTTTGTATTACCAGATCCAAAAAGGTAATGGAGTTGCGGTCACAGGTGTAGGTAAATTTTAGCCCCAAGATCTTATTGTTGAGGCCTCCAACAAATTGTTCAAACTCAAAAATAGATCCTGTCCAGAGGATGAGGATGTCATCAATGTATCGGACCCAAAGTCCGATACATTGATAAGATTCCCCATCCTCCCCCCCAAAAACTACCGTTTCTTCCCATCAGCCCAGGAATAAATTAGCATAACTGGGGGCACAAGGGCTCCCCATAGCTGTACCCCTGAGCTGGTGGAAATACTTGGTATCAAATAAAAAATAATTATGGTACAGGGTGAAGGACAGTAACTCTTCAATGAAGTCACTATGTCTCACACACTCAACCGCTCTTGTCTTTAGGAAAAAATTAACCGCCTGTATTCCTAGATCATGAGGAATAGAGCTTTAAAGTGCCTCGACGTCAATGGAGGCCAAAATGGTGTCAGGACTCACACTGACGTCCTCAAGAATTTGTAGGAGGTGAGGGGTGTCCCGTACGTAAGAGGGAAGGGATGTAACAAAGGGACACAGGACTCTGTCCACATAGATGCCAACATTTTGGGACAAAGAGCTAATTCCTGCCACAATGGGCCTACCCTTCAAGGGCTCAAGGCCCTTGTGCACCTTTGGAAGTGCGTAGAACACGGGAATCACCGGACATCGTGGTACCATGAACTCATATTCGTTTACTGATATCAGATTATTCTGTCTAGCTCGATCAAGTACAGGGAGGAGGATGTCAATATAGGCCTTGGTTGGGTCATGGGGAAACCGTTCATATGTATCCCTATCCTTGAGCAAGGAATAACACATGTCAAGATACTTGGGGTGACTCAAAACAACAAGATTTCCGCCCTTATCGGACTGTTTGATGATAAGGTTATCATTTTTTGATAAACGATCAAGTGCCAATGATTCCCCCTTAGTAAGATTAGAACCCAAACCAAGGAGTGATTGTGGGATTTTCAAGAGATCATCCTGTACAAGTTTTAAAAAAATGTCAACACTTGTGCAGCCATAAATTGGTGGGGATTTTTTGCTTGGTCTCTTCAAATTGATGAAGGAACCATCACCCCTCCCCCTGGCACCATCCCTGAGGAGATCAGTGAGGGACTGGAAGCATTCATAGTCCTCTTCCAGAATGCCCAAGGCCCTACACTGCTCCTGGGTGTTGTGCTCAAAAAATAGTTATATATTCTCAAGCATGACCTAATTGGATAATGAGTGTGGCAAAACTGGGGGTCTTTGTTAGGCCTTGGATACCATAGTAAAGCATCCGCTCCCAATAAATTCATCACAAGGGGCCAATGGGCTAATCGAGGTTGCCCCCTACATATGTCAAACATCAAACATTTTAAATGTTGTGGTTGTAATTGACTCATAATGATCTCTTTAACCCCAGAGATACTCACAAGGATTCTACATCTTGGAACTAGGCCCTGCTTTCAAGGGCTCCATTCACACAAACAGTATACTCATTCCAAGATTTGATCCAGTAGGCAATTTCAATACAGGAAAATCAAGTCACACTTCAGGCCTACTCCATACCTTGGCAGCAACCTTCCAAAGCTTCCATTATTCCACCCCTTTCATTTTCTAATGTACCTAGTCCAATCATATTTAGAACTGTACTAAAAGGCCTCAACTCACTGTAGTTTCTGCCAACTCTCAGAGTTCTTCCTAATCCTTTCTTTAGTACCAGACTAGTCCCACTTGTTATCAGGCTTGTTCACACTGACCTAACCAACCACTGGTTTCCTGATATTTTTCCCAAAACCACAGTGGTTCAGACATCCCTGTTTAGGAAGCCCACACAGAATACTAAAACTTACCTCTTACAGAAATAAACTCTATCATCTCCAAACTAGTGCTTATCAATTTTATAGTTCAGCACGCCGGCTTGGCAAAGCAGCCATTCTGCTCTACGCTCCAAGGGCAGGTCATTCTTTGAAAGGTGAACCCTTTGCTCCACATATAACAAACAACTTCAGCTCACCCTTTCAAGTGTGTTCATGCTCTCCTTTGCCGCTCGGGCTGCAGGTGCAGCTGCCTGTAGTATACGAATTGAAAAAAGGTTCTGCCCAGGGCAAGGAGGAGAGATACACCGTCAGTAAATTTCCAGGTAATTTATTTTCGCTTGTTTCCAGTTAAAACATGGTCATATAGACATATGAGCATATCAAGCCATAACCCCCAGTGGAAAAATGACATACAGCGACGCATTTCGGCTACTGGAGTGTAGCCTTTGTCAAGTGGCTTTACTTAGTGATGTGCGTCCTTTTTATATCCATGCATGAAAGTCCTTCAAATAAGCAGGTGCAGTTCCTTGATGAGTTCTTCTAAAATTAACCTTCCAAAAGGCTTCAGATGTCCACATTATAAACATATCCACCTGTTTGGGAAAAGGGCTAAATATGCATATACATTTCCAATTGATTCACAATAATCCATGAAATTCAGAGAGTTCATCATATCAACATATTCCCATTACAAAAAATAATTATGAAACATGAAAATCCAAATAATTTTATTTATGGAGAACAAGTTTCATATACGCGTGCTCTCTTTGTTAACATCTGAGCTATAAATATATTGGATATGCATCTGTAGCCCAAATTAATGCCCAACAATCTATTAAATTCATTTGTGCATTACTCTAACTGATTCATATCGTAAAATGATCGTGGAGTATATGAAAATCTGAATGATACAGAGCTTATTAGAAAAAAAAAATGTGTTTCATATACATGTACATTATTAATTTACATTCACATAATGAATACATTGCGTATAAATATATAGTTCAAATTATTCCCAACAATCTATAAAAATTCAAATGTACTTCGCATCAACATATTCATATTGTAAAAGACAGTTGTGAGACATATACAAATTCGAGTAATGAAATTTTTATCAAAAAAGACACGTTTAAATATACATGCACATCTTTGTTTGCACCTGAAAGATGAATAAAATGTTTTTCGTAATGGATCTGAACAACTAATTAGACTGTATACGCAAGGAGAGAGAGAAAGAGAGAAAAAGGGGAAAAAAATTCTCTCCGTCTCTTCTCTCCTTCCTACATGCGTTCCTTTTCCCTAGTGGTCAAAATGATTAATTATATTGTAGTATCATATCTTGACATATATTAAGCCCATTGGGCTGCCTCATCCCCAATTTAAAGATCCAAAAGAATTCTCTATTTAAAATGTTGCACCTAAAACATCCCCCTCTTGTGGGTTTGTGGACCTTCTCTATGCCAGAAAAGCTAAAACTTCTATTATCACCTCTGTGTACCTCAGAAAAATGTTTTGATACAATTGATATGCCTATTTTATTGGCTCCAATAGCATCAGATAAATGTCGTCTTATGCATTTCTTAAGGGGGCCTATTGTGCATCCTACGTACTGTATTTTGCATAGGGTACAAGTTATTAAATAAATTACACCACTGGTGTTACAGTTTATAAACTCAGTGATATGATAAGTGCAGCCATTGGCTTCAGAGGTGAATGTCTTAGCTTTGGTTGCATAGGAACAAGAGATACAAATATTATGATGGCACTTAAAGAAACCTTTTAATTCCAGCCAAGTTAGACTTTTTTTAAGGGGAGGCTTCAAAAAACTTGGAGATACAATGTTGCCGATCGTGTGAGCTCTTTTTCAGATATACCTGATGTCATATTTTGATAACACTTCCGTAGTTGTCGGGTCACTATTTAAAATAGGAATGTATTTGCTCACAATTCCCACAATGTCATTAAAATCTTCACTGTAAGTTATGAGAAAGTTTAAAAAATTGTCTGTACGTGAAGATTTTGTTCTATCAGATAACAGTGATTCACGTTTTATTTTACCAACCACATTACAACACCTGGCCATCAAATCGCTCAGATAATCTCTGTCTATTAATTCATCATATTTGTTCTTAAGTTCTCTATCTAGATACCTGCTGTCAGAACAATTTCGTTTAGCTTGTATCAGTTCCCCTTTGGGGATATTGGTTGTCACATTTCTGGGATGACATGGACCAAATCTTAAAATGGTGTTTTCCCTTATATCTTTGTGGTAAGGTATGGTTGATACACCTGATGTAGCTTCGCCGGCTTGCAGGGTGATGTCCAGGAAGTTGATTTGGCTTTGATGGTAATTAGATGTAAAATGTAAGTTAAAATCATTAGAATTAATATATTCCATAAAAAGACCAATTTCCTCCTGACTAACACCCCACACCAACAAGAGGTCATCAATGTACCTTCCATACCATTTAATTTGTTGTAGCCACGGGTTACTGTCATTCATCAAAAAAAATCTCTCCCCAGAAACCCATAGTGAGGTTAGCAAGGAAGGGAGAATATTTCCCTCCCATGCTAACGCCCTGCTTCTGGATATAGAAAACACCATTGAAGAGAAAGTCATTTCTATTGAGGAGATATTTAGTAACATCCTACATAAATGATTGCATGTCTTGGTCATAATCACTATACTTAGACAGGAAATGTCTTAAAGATGCCATAATTAACTCATAAGCAATAGAGGGATAAAGTGCTACCACATCCGCTGTAAGCCAGACAAAATGATCTTCCCATGGAAAATTTTCGAAGGTACATAGGACACTTTTACTGTCCTTATTGTAACCCTGCAAAGTTTTAACAAGCGGCTGCAGCATATGGTCGAGCCAGGCTCCTAGTCTCTCTGAGAGAGATCCTATAGCTGACACAATGGGTCTGAATTTGGGGGGGGAAACCGCCCTTATGCACCTTCGGGAGGGAGTGGTAGATGGGAATGACAGGATTGTCAACATATAAAAAATCCATCAATTTTTTGGTAATAACCCCCATGTCCACTCCGTCCCGTGATACTGATAATAATTCTTTTTGAAAAAATAGGGTCGGATCTCCTCCCAAAATGCCATAGGTATTATCATCACTGAGAAGCTCAACATTGCATTTACTGTACATGTCCGTGTCTAAGATAGTGATTGCCCCCCCCCTTGTCCGCTTTCTTAACTGTGATATGCCAATCTTTCTTAATTTCTTGTAAAGCTTGTTTTTCTAACTTTGTGAGATTAGGTTTTATATTTTTGTGTGAGGAGTGCAATTTTACTAAATCTTCTTCTATGAGGTTCTGAAATCTATCGAGAATCAGAGGTCTGGAGTTAATGGGATAATAATAGCTGTTATGCATATGAAAAGAACTCACGTCCGCTTTTATAGATCCACTGCTTTCAGCTTGCAGTTGTCTCAAAGACATTAAACTGCAAGTTCTGAAAAGTCAGGAACCGGTGTGGTAACCACAGCATCATTCCCATTATTCCATTTACCACTCTGTTGTCATCCTCTACTTCAAACCCCAAAAAATGTCATTTAAGTGTTAAATTGTGAACTTATTAATGTTCTAACAAAGTGGAAAAAAAGATTAAAACCAGTTTTAGGAACAAATCCCAAACCTTTAGAAAGTGCAGACAAGTGTTCAGGCTGAAAAATCCTGGTGGTAAGCTTCCAGATTGTGTTCACACTTTCTTTTTTCTGGTGGATTGCCTTGTTTGCACTGAGCTTTCTGCCGGCTCTCTGTCCCCATTTTTTTTATTGTGATAGGCAGTAATCTTCCTGACTACCAGTTTGATCCAGTTTTTCTGACGAGGAGTGAGTAAGTGAATCACCTGACGTTTCCGGATACGAAAAACTGATGCATCTTTTACTTCTGTTCTTCTTAATTGCCGATTTGCAACCAGGTTTGTGTTTTTTCCATGTGTACACTTGGTTTTTAGCATAATCTTCACTATCTCTTTCCCATTTGCGTTTTTTTATATCCACGATTTTGTTTTCCAAATTTTCTATATTATTGGCCATTTTTTTCATCAAATTTTCGTAGTTATCAGGTTTAGTTACATTTAGCATTTTTTCTTCAATCTCTGCGATGGTTTTATGTATTTTATCGAGCTCCAGCTGCTCGTATTTTATAATACAGTTCATCAAATCCAGCAGACAATATGTCGTTCCAATCAGAAAAAAATTGGTCAGGATAAGGATAAGTGCAATCTTTCGTGATCCTCAAGCCTCTTGGCACATTTTTTTGTCCATGTAATTACTGAGGAATTCTGCATCAAGCCATAATTTGGTTTCTTTCACTAACAATATCCACGTGGGAAGTTGCTTGATTTTTGCTCAAAAAAACATTCTCCACCAAGCATTTGCGTCTTTCCTGGACTGACGTTACTTGTTCTTGTCCGGTTTCCATAATTATCACCAAAGACAAAATAACCCAGTACGATTTGGGAAATTTGTAAGGGGAGCACAAAAAGCAGAAATTAATAGATACATATAACAAAAAACTTCAGCTCACCCTTTCAAGTGTGTTCATGCTCTCCTTTGCCACTCGGGCTGCAGGTGCAGCTGCCTGTAGTATACGAACTGAAAAAAGGTTCTGCCCAGCGCATGGAGGAGAGATACACCGTCAGTAAATTTCCAGGTAATTTATTTTTGCTTGGTTCCAGTTAAAACATGGTCATATAGACATATGAGCATATCAAGTCATAACCCGACGTGTTTCGGCTACTGGAGTGTAGCCTTTGTCAAGTGGCTTTACTTAGTGATGTGAGTCCTTTTTATATCCATGCATGAAAGCCCTTCATATAAGCAGGTGCAGTTCATTGATGAATTCTTCCAAAATTAACCATGGTAATCCAAAAGGCTTCAGATGTCCACATTATAAAAATATCCACCTGTTTGGGAAAAGGGCTAAATATGCATATACATTTCCAATTGATTCACAATAATCCGTGAAATTCAGAGAGTTCATCATATCAACATATTCCCATTACAAAAAATAGTTATGAAACATGAAAATCCAAATAATTTTAATTATGGAGAACAAGTTTCATATACGCTCTCTTTGTTAACATTGAACTATAAATGTATTGGATATGCATCTGTATCCCAAATTAATTCCCAACAATCTATTAAATTCATTTGTGCATTACACTAACTGATTCATATCTTAAAATGATCGTGGAGTATATGAAAATCTGAATGATACAATGCTTATTAGAAAAAAAAACTGTTTCATATACATGCACATTATTAATTTACATTCACATAATGAATACATTACGTATAAATATGCAGTTCGAATTAATTCCCAACACTATATAAAAACACAAATCTACTTCGCATCAACATATTCATATTGTAAAAGACAGTTGTGAGACATATAAAAATCCGAGTAATGAAATTTTTATGAAAAAAGACACGTTTAAATATATATGCACATCTTTGTTTGCACCTGAAAGACAAAAAAAAAATTTTTCTTAATGGATCTGAACAACAAATTAGACTGTATACGCAAGGAGAGAGAGAAAAAAAAAATCTCCCCCTCTCTTTTCTCCTCCCTACATGCCTTCCTTTCCCTAGTGGTCAAAATGATTAATTATAATGTAGTATCAAAACTTTATGCATATTAAGCCCATTGGGCGGCCTCATCCCCAATTTAAAGATCGCAAAATTTTAAATAGAGAATCCTTTTGGATCTTTAAATTGGGGATGAGGCAGCCCAATGGGCTTAAAATACGTAAAGATTTGATACTACAATATAAGTAATCATTTTGACCACTAGGGAAAGGAAGGCATGTAGGGAGGAGAGAAGAGAGGGAGAGAATTTTTTTTCCTTTTTCTCTCTCTCTCTCTCTCTCTCTCTCTCTCTCTCTCTCTCTCTCTCTCTCTCTCTCTCCTTGCGTATACAGTCTAATTTGTTGTTCAGATCCATTAGGAAAAAAAATTGTTTTCTTCTTTCAGGTGCAAACAAAGATGTGCATATATATTTAAACGTGTCTTTTTGATAAAAATTTCATTACTCGTATTTTTATGTGTCACAACTGTCTTTTACTATATGAATATGTTGATGCGAAGTACATTTGAATTTTTATAGAATGTTGGGAATTAATTCGAACTGTATATTTACACGTAATGTATTCATTATGTGAATGTAAATTAATAATGTACATGTATATGAAACACATTTTTTTTTCTAATAAGCACACTGTATCATTCAGATTTTCATATACTCCACTATCATTTTACGATATGAATCAGTTAGTGTGATGCACAAATGAATTTAATAGATTGTTGGGAATTAATTTGGGATACAGATGCATATCCAATATATTTATAGTTCAAATGTTAACAAAGAGAGCATGCGTATATGAAACTTGTTCTCCATAATTAAAATTATTTGGATTTTCATGTTTCATAACTATTTTTTGTACTGGGAATATGTTGATATGATGAACTCTCTGAATTTCATGGATTATTGTGAATCAATTGGAAATGTATATGCATATTTAGCCCTTTTCCCAAACAGGTGGATATGTTTATAATGTGGACATCTTTTGGATTACCTTGGGTTAATTTTGGAAGAATTCATCAGGGAATTACACCTGCTTATTTGAAGGACTTTCATGCATGGATATAAAATGGACTCACATCACTAAGTAAAGCCACTTGACAAAGGCTACACTCCAGGAGCTGAAACGCGTCGCTGTATGTAATTTTTGCACTGGGGGTTATGGCTTGATATGCTCATATGTCTATATGACCATGTTTTAACTGGAACCAAGCAAAAATAAATTACCTGGACAATTACTGACGGTGTATCTCTCCTCCTTGCGCTGGGCAGAAACTTTTTTCAATTTGCTACAGATAGGTTTCCTCTTCACATCTACTAACCTCCAATCCATTACCTTCACAGTCACAATTTTTCAGTCTGCTGCCTCATGGAAGAAAGAGAAACATCCTCTTCCAGTTGACTACATCCTTATGTAACTACTTTTCAGCCCTTCAGCACTCAGATCTTTCACCTTTTACTGAATGGTACCTCCTCCTTGTATAGGCTGTCCTCTACACCTACCTTGAGCATAATGTAATTTTATTCTCCTCAAGCTTTATCCTATTATGCATACTAAAGCACTGCAATCCATCCTTCTGTTGACCTTTAAAACAAAGCATACTTACTAGGAAATTGAACATACACATAGTTCTTAATTGATAACATCTGAATAGTTATTAAATAAGGCAGTGTTCCTTAACTTCAGTACTCAAGAGCCACCAACGGTGCATGTGTGGTATACCGGTACCCGTTCTACTGTTGCTGAGTTAAACAGTTTTCGTGCAGCAGTAGATCTGTTCCAGTGTGCCAGAATTACTTCGGGCACTTGTGACGCCCCTGGACTATCAGGTTATCACAGTGTACTGCACAAGCTGCCCTTCCGTGCAGTATTCCGCCTCCCTCTTGGTTCTGGGTCCCTAACTAAATGGTGTTGCCTCCAACAGCAAATCAAATCCTAGATACACCCACCAAACATACCAGTGGACGGCTTGAGTGGAATAGAGTCGCCCACCTAGGGGGTCAGGGAGGGAAAGTGAGGAGTGTAGTGAGTCAGTCTGAGAGTTGAAGGAGAGTGGTTGGAAAGTAGCCCTCGAGCTGTGAGGAGCTCAGAGGAGGTTGGGAGTGGTGACTCCTGAAGTACTGTCTAGGTTGCAGACCATGGTCTTGGCCTAGAGGAGTCGGACCCCTGGTCGCAGGGGATTGTGGCGAGGTACCTGGACCTGTCGAGGAGGACAGCCGGCAGCCTAGCACTATCACCGGTCTGGGGCCGAAGGCATGACGGGGTACACGGACTCTAGGTTGGGGAGTAGCTTCAGGCAACCCGACAATTCACCTGAGGAGAATGGAGCCTTTATGATCTGTTCCCACCCGCTCCATAAGCGGGGAATTAGCGCAACGAGAAGGATAGGACTTTCCATTCCAAAATTGTCCAGAAAATCCCAAGCGTGAGCCCTGAGAGCAAGTTCCCATACTTAGCCATAGTAGGGAGCGGGGCCCAGCTAGTTCCATACTACCGGGCCACCAAGTTGAAGTCAAACTAAGTGCCAGGAGGCAGGTCACGGATCACCAGGCAACACTATTGGGTACGGGACCCGGACGAGCTCCGCTCAGCGGCAGCGGTACCCAAAGACTTGGTTTACCCGGTTGTCAGTGTCTGCTTATGAACTGAGTATGACAGTGACCCCTGCACCCCACAGCACCCCCTCACTGAGTCCCGGGGCATTCCCCCTACCCGTGGAGTGCTACGACACCTTGATGCCTCACTTCATCACCCCGGGTACTCCCAGCGGCAGTGGCGGTACTCCACAAATTACCGTACACAAACTACATATCAACTCAACTGTAAATACCCCCTTCCATTTGAGGGGCCGCACGACCCCCGGGTCCGCATGCCCTCGAGCCACAGCAAATCCGGGTCCAAGCAGCTCAGCTGCTTCCACGGGGTCGGCACACACTGTGAGTCAGGCACTACGATTTACACTGTGTTATAATGTTCATACACTGGGAATTGTTAAATGTTCTTTGCTGCCATCTAATCGTCAGTGTATGTTTATGAAAGTCAGGTGTTCATTCTCCTCACAACAAGCTGCCATGGCAACGGCTGGGAGGAGTCTCCACCTCAGAGCTGATACTCCAGAAAACTGGTTCATACAGGTCTGGTGAGGTGGACACAGAAGAAGCTCACAGGATCTCTATCTCAGTCCATGTTGAGGAGACATCTTTTCCTTCATATAATCACCTCCACAAAGGAGTGAAGCTTCCTACAGCCAGGAGGGATAAGGCTGAACATGGCCCTCCTGCATACTGGTTTTCTATGCGCTTCCAGCCAGAACCAGAGTAACGTGACTTCTATGCCACAAACTCTGTCTGCTCTACCCCCTGCAATAGGGAATGGTAGTGCTAAAACCTTAAGTAGCTTGATACCACTATTGTGTCACCACAGGGAGCCAACCCGTGAATGTCTCCCTATCAGCGAAGCATTACCTGGACTGTGCATTATATTACCTCCTACAGCACGTGAGACCTGTACTCCAGCCGCCCTGAGAGGCCTGAGCTTGCTTGTTTCATGAGGAGAAGATGCCTACTTTCATAGGCAAAATACTAAAGGTACCCTATACAGTGAACTGCTGCCTCTTTGCCTTTAAAAGAAAGAGAGACTGTACCCTGTTTCCTTCAGTAAAGTGTTAATGAAGTTCACCCTTGTGTCTGGTTGCTTATAACTGCACAAACATTACAGGCACTCCCACACCTGCACCCAGACACCACCTACATAGGAGCGCCCCTGGGGGGTCCTATACCATCTCCATAAGTGCCACCTCCCGCTATTGACAATTGTTGTGGACACGAGGGAAGTGTTTAGGAGTCCAGCAACCCACTTCAGCTACTGTGACAGTACCATCTACTGCCATTGGAACTACATATCCCAGCTAACCCCTGTGCAACATCTGGCGCCTCCCCCGTGCTGAGTATTGCACAGGTGTTAGGGTGTTATACCTGTGCAGGTATATTACCCCCTGTGCAATACTAAGGAAATCCTGAGAACATGCACTGCTGCTCCTCATGACTGGAGTTGAGGAACACTGCAGTAAGGGCTACTTACATGAACCAGTGACTGCTGATTAGCTATATTTAGACAAGCTAACCAGATTGTATGCGCAAAGAACGATCATTAATACAATTCTTCTGTGAATATAGTATATCAGGTTGTCGACCGCACCCTACTTGTTTACACAAGACAATGTGCAACCAAAATGATGATTATTATTGTTGACATGAATATTCCAATCATCCAACGGGCGGACATTTTGCTTGTTTGTTGGGTGATTGCTATCATGTTTTGACAAGCTGATAAATGGCAAACAAGCTTACCACCAAATACTACTCCATGATTATCAGCTCATCTGAATGAGCCTTAACTTATAGTCCTTAAAGAAACAGGCAACCATAAAAGGTAAAGTATATCACAAAAGTGAGTGCACCCTCACTTTTTTGTAAATAATTTATTATATATTTTCATGGGACAACACTGAAGATATCACACTTTGATACAATGTAAAGTAGTCAGTGTAAACAATCAAAGTAGGGAGGAACTCCAGCACAGAATGTCCATACAAACAACAATTTGTGAAGGATTAAAAAGTCATTTTTAATTCCTAGTAAGTAAAATACATGGTGAGGATAAAATTTCCTATGATTGATGCGTTTCAGACGCTTGGTCTTTAGTCATTTATGACGAAAGATCCAGCATCTGAAACGCGTCAATCATAGGAAATGTTGTCCTCACCAATGTCACCATGTATTTTACTTACTAGGAATTAAAGATGACTTTTTAATCCTTCACAAATATTTGTTTGTATGGACGTTCTGTGTCGGAGTTCCTCCCTACTTTGATTGTCTACAGCCTCCCTTGTCCACTGAGCACCGTCCTGGAGTCTCCATCTCGCTGAATTTGCAACAAACTGGTGAGCTGAAACCTCTTTTTTTACTATAGTAGTCAGTGTACAGCTTGTATAGCAGTGTAAATTTAGTGTGCCCTCTACATAACTCAACACACAGCCATTAAAGTCTAAACTGCTGGCAACAAATGTGAGTACACTCCTAAGTGACAAGAGGCAAATTGTACCCAATTAGCCATTTTCCCTACCTGGTGGCATGAGACTCATTGGCGGTACAAGGTCTCAGGTGTGAATGGGGAGCAGGTGTGTTAAAAGTAAAAATGCCAAATTGTGATCAAAGTTTCAAAATTTTGTGTGGCCACTATTATTGTCAAACACGGAGTCAGAGGTCATCTTGGAGGTGTGTTCAAGGTCATTATCATGCTTGAATACTGACCTGCAGCCTAGTTTCCAAAGGTAGGGGGATCATGCTCTGCTTCAGTATGTCACAAAACATATTGGCATTCATGGTTCCTTTAATGGATTGCAGCTCTCCACAGCCAACAAGACTCATGCAGTCCCAAACTATTGCCACCATGCCACTTGACTGTAGGCAAGACACTCTTGTCTTTGCACTTCTCAACTGCTTGCCGCCACCCACACTTGAAACCATTTAAACCAAATTGGTTGTTTATCTTGTTCTCATCAGGCCACAGGACATGGTTCCAGTAATTTAAGTCCTTAGACTGCTTGTCTTCAACAAACTGTTTGCGGGCTATCTTGTGCATCATCCTTAGAAGAGGCTTCCTTCTGGGAAGACTGCAATACAGACCAATTTGATGCAGTGTGCAGCCTATGGTCTGAGCACTGAAAGTCTGACCCCCCACCCCTTTAACCTCTGAAACAATGCTGACAGTACTCATATGTCTATATTGAAAAGACAACGTCTGGATATGACGCTGAGCACGTGCAACAAATGTCTTTAGTAGAGTTGAGCGCGGTTCGCGGTTCGAGGTTCTCCAGTTCGCGGCTCGAGTGATTTTGGGGGCTGTTCTAGATCGAACTAGAACGCGAGCTTTTTTGCTAAAGCTTGATAGTTCTAGATACGTTCGAGAACGGTTCTAGCAGCAACAAAACCAGCTAATTCCTAGCTGGCTTTCCGCTGTAATAGTGTAAGTCACTCTGTGACTCACACTATTATGACATTTCAGTGTATAGTGTGCGGGAACAGCGCATTCAGATCACTGCTGAATGTATAATGGCCATTTTTTTTTTCCTTGTCTTCCTTCCCTAAGCGCACACGTGTAGTGGGGAGGGCCAGCATGTCAGCCAATCCCAGACACACACACAGCTAAGTGGACTTTTAGCCAGAGAAGCAATGGCATGTGTGATAGGATGTCCATGTCACATGTCCCTGCATTATAAAACCGGACATTTTCCTCCAGCACGCCATTATCTGCCTTCTGCGTCCTTGGTGTCAGACATCACTGGCGCAGCTCCTATCACCGATACTGCTGTATACGCTCCATACACAGTGCTGGACAGCATAGGGATAGCACTTTCTATCAGTCCTTTTAAGGGCTCATACCGGCAGGGTCAGAGCCATAGGTGACAGAGTTTAAAACAGAGTTTAACAGCTACACAAGATGACAGCGTCTGTGTAGCTAAGGTCAGGGATTTCCTCGCTGCATTTCCCCATTAGGAGGGATAGAAAGGCAGGCTTCCTTTCCTCTACCCAGAGATCCACAACCCTGCCACTGTACCTTCTTGCCCTTTGCACACTCCAACTCATTGTTACTAAGCCATTATACTAGCAAACACTGAGTGAACTCCTAATCGTGGCTGTTGGACTGCTGTATTGCCCCAGTAGTGCAAAGATATTTCCAGCACGTCTGCCTGCATTGCACACTAAAACTCATTGTTACTAAGCCATTATACTAGCAAACACTGAGTGAACTTAGTGGCATCCTAAACGTGGCTGTTGGACTGCTGTATTGCCCCAGTAGTGCAAAGATATTTGCAGCACGTCTGCCTGCATTGCACACTCCAACTCATTGTTACTAAGCCATTATACTAGCAAACACTGAGTGAACTTAGTGGCATCCAAAACGTGGCTGTTGGACTGCTGTATTGCCCCAGTAGTGCAAAGATATTTGCAGCATGTCTGCCTGCATTGCACACTCCAACTCATTGTTACTAAGCCATTATACTAGCAAACACTGAGTGAACTTAGTGGCATCCTAAACGTGGCTGTTGGACTGCTGTATTGCCCCAGTAGTGCAAAGATATTTGCAGCACGTCTGCCTGCATTGCACACTCCAACTCATTGTTACTAAGCCATTATACTAGCAAACACTGAGTGAACTTAGTGGCATCCTAAACGTGGCTATTGGACTTCTGTATAGTCCCACTAGTGCAAAGATATTTGCAGCACGTCTGCCTGCATTGCACACTCCAACTCATTATAACTAAGCCATTATACTAGCAAACACTGAGTGAACTTAGTGGCATCCTAAACGTGGCTGTTGGACTGCTGTATTGCCCCAGTAGTGCAAAGATATTTGCAGCATGTCTGCCTGCATTGCACACTCCAACTCATTGTTACTAAGCCATTATACTAGCAAACACTGAGTGAACTTAGTGGCATCCTAAACGTGGCTGTTGGACTGCTGTATTGCCCCAGTAGTGCAAAGATATTTGCAGCACGTCTGCCTGCATTGCACACTCCAGCTCATTGTTACTAAGCCATTATACTAGCACACACTGAGTGAACTTAGTGGCATCCTAAACGTGGCTATTGGACTTCTGTATAGTCCCACTAGTGCAAAGATATTTGCAGCACGTCTGCCTGCATTGCACACTCAAACTCATTATAACTAAGCCATTATACTAGCAAACACTGAGTGAACTTAGTGACATCCTAAACGTGGCTATTGGACTTCTGTATAGTCCCACTAGTGCAAAGATATTTGCAGCATGTCTGCCTGCATTGCACACTCCAACTCATTGTTACTAAGCCATTATACTAGCAATTTATGCTGCCAGTTTAAGGGCCGTAGTTGCATTGTCAGGGATAATTATTCTTTATTATTCTGCTGTTAATAAAGCTAGACCACCGCTGCAATCTACACCCCCTCTCAATTTTTACTACCACATTTTAAGTGCACAATCATGTCGCAATCAACATGAGTGGCAAAATGACAGATGCTGGTGGAAAGGGCAAGAGGCGTGTTGGAAAAGGAAAAAAAGGGTTTGTCCGTGGGGAAGGTGGCAAAGCTCCATTAACATCTGCTGAAGATAGACCATCTACCAGCAAAAGTAAGATGTCTACTACTTACCGTGGACAATCCGATGTGCTCCCTTTTTTACGGACACGAACAACAGGAACAAAGGTAGATGATGGCCAAAAAAGAAAAATGCTTGAATGGATCTCAAGTGGTCCAACAAGTGCCCTCTCAGCCACCTCAACTACCTCATCCAAAAAACACCAGTCCTCTGAGTTGTCATCCCAATCAAACTTGCTTCCTCCCAGCTCTGAAGTCTCCATCAGCCCTGCACAGTATGGTGGAACTGAGATGGCTGAGTCTGCAGAGCTGTTCAGTCAAACTATAGCCTGGGAATCAGAGGTCTGCTCCCAAGCTACATTGAGTACAGACCAGGAAATGGTCTGCAGTGATGCCCAGAACCTTTGTGACTCTGATTCAGGCCGTGAGGACCAAGTTTCTGAGCATAATGTTGACCCTTTGTCACAAACTGTAACACCTATGGTTATAGACAATGAGGAACATACTGATGACGATGAGACGCAGATACCAGATTGGGATGACAACTTAAATATTCGGTCAGGGCAAGAAGAGGCTCGGTCTGAGGGTGAGGGGAGTGCAAACACAACAATTGATGAGGAAGTTCTAGATCCCACCTACTGTCAACCCACAGTCAGGCACTCGAGGAGGTCAACAGAGGCGGTGGAGGAGGATGCAACTGACGACGAAGTTACCTTGCGCCTTCCTGGACAGAGTCGGAGCACTGGTAGCACGTCTACAACTGCATCATCAGCCACCACTCTGCCTCTGAGCACTAGTCGGGGGGGCTCAGCAGGTCGCATGCCCTCTAAGCCTTGCCTAGCCTGGTCCTTTTTTGACATAGAAAAAGATCACCCAAATTATGTGATGTGTAAAATTTGTCGTGATTCTGTTAGTAGAGGTCAAAACCTCAGCAGTTTGACAACTTCTTCCATGAATCGTCACATGAATAAATATCATAGGTCCCAGTGGGAAGCTCACCGTGCTGCAATGTGGCCTAGCGGAGCGAACCATCCACGGCCTGCCCCTTCCAGTGCATCCGCGCGCTCTTCATCTTCTAGTACTGTGGGGACAGCTGTCACACCTGGTTTTCCACGCACAACTTCCACCACTGTAACCGCAACAGGCAGTTTGCTTGGTAGGTCATCAGTTGGTTTGGAAGGGGAAACAAGTGCGTGTGTACAGCTCTCTCAGACACCGATAGCACCAACGTTGGATGAAGGCAACATCATGTCTCCGACTGCACTTTCCTCACAAACCTGCATTTTTCCAGGGACACCCTACTCACCACCGTCTACACACAGCAGCCAGATCTCTGTCCCTCAGATGTGGACAAATAAAAGGCCATTTCCTGCGACCCATGACAAAGCTAAGAGGTTGACTTTTTCCCTCTGTAAGCTCTTGGCTACCGAAATGCTGCCTTTCCGCCTGGTGGACACACAGGATTTTAGAGACCTTATGTCTGTCGCTGTGCCCCAGTACCAGATGCCCAGTCGCCACTACTTCTCTAAGAAAGGTGTGCCCGCGCTACACCAGCATGTCGCACACAACATCACCGCTTCCTTGAGAAACTCTATGTGTGAACGGGTGCATTTTACCACCGATACTTGGACCAGTAAGCATGGACAGGGACGTTACATGTCGCTGACTGGGCACTGGGTAACTATGGTGATAGATGGTGAAGGGTCTGCTGCACAAGTCCTGCCGTCCCCACGACTTGTGTGTCAATCCTCTGTCTGTCCAAGTTCCGCCACTGCTTCTGCCTCCTCCACCTCATCTGTGTCCTCCACCTCCGCCCCAAGCCTGCCTGGTCAGGCCACCAGCGTTCTCACTGCGCAGAAGGAATCACGCACCCCTCATTACTATGCTGGCAGCAGAGCGCAACGTCATCATGCGGTCTTTAGCTTGACATGTCTTGGGAATAAGAGTCACACAGCTGAGGAGTTGTGGTCAGCTCTGCGGTCTGAGTTTAATAAATGGTTGTCTCCACTCAACCTGCAGCCTGGTAAGGCCGTGTGCGACAATGCTGCAAACCTGGGAGCGGCTCTTCGCCTGGGCAAGGTGACACACGTACCTTGTATGGCTCACGTGTTGAACCTTGTTGTCCAGCAATTTTTAACACGCTATCCCGGCCTAGATGGCCTTCTGACCAGGGCACGAAAACTGTCTGCTCACTTCCGCCGTTCAAGCGCCGCAGCTGAGCGACTTGCATTGCTCCAGAAGTCTTTCGGCCTGCTGGTTCATCGCCTGAAATGCGATGTGGCGACACGCTGGAATTCGACTCTCCACATGTTACAGCGACTGTGGCAGCACCGCCGAGCCCTGGTGCAATACGTCATGACGTATAGCCTGGGCCAACGAGATGCAGAGGTGGGGCAGATCACCCTGATGGAGTGTTCTCAGATCAAGGACCTATGCACCCTTCTGCACAGTTTCGAAATGGCGACGAATATGTTTAGCGCTGACAATGCCATTATCAGCATGGCAATTCCAGTCATTTACATGCTGGAGCACACACTAAGCACTATTCAGAGTCAGGGGGTGGGACAACAGGAAGGGGAGGAACTACAGGAGGATTCATATGCGCAAGACATAACAACATCTCCAAGGTGCAGACGTTCATCATCACCAACGCGGCAGGCATGGGACCATGGGGGACAGGGATCAACAAGGGCGCATGGTAGCAGGCGAAATGTTGAGGAAGGTGCAGGAGAACATGAAGAAATGGAGGACGAACTGTCCATGGACATGGAAGACTCAGCGGATGAGGGAGACCTTGGTCAAATTTCAGTTGAAAGAGGTTGGGGGGAGATGTCAGAGGAAGAAAGAACGGTTAGCACCTCTATGCCACAAACACAGCGTGGACTTGGTTCGCATGGCTGCGCAAGACACATGAGTGCTTTCTTGCTGCACTACCTCCAACATGACCCTCGTATTGTCAAAATTAGAAGTGATGATGACTACTGGCTTGCCACACTATTAGATCCCCGGTACAAGTCCAAATTTTGTGACATAATTCCAGCCATAGAAAGGGACGCACGTATGCAGGAGTATCAGCAGAAGCTGTTACTCGATCTTAGCTCGGCTTTTCCACCAAACAACCGTGCAGGTGCAGGGAGGGAATCTCCCAGTTGTAACTTGACAAACATGGGACGGTCTCGTCATCTTCAACAGTCTACCCGTACCAGTAGGACTGTATCTGGTGCTGGTAACAGCAATTTTATGGAATCTTTTCATAATTTTTTTAGACCCTCCTTTGCAAGGCCAACAGAGACAATAAGTCTAACACATAGTCAACGGCTGGAGAGGATGATACAGGAGTATCTCCAAATGAACATCGATGCCATGACTTTGCAAATGGAGCCTTGCTCATTTTGGGCTTCAATTCTTCAAAAATGGCCAGAGCTCTCCACTTACGCCTTGGAGATTTTGTCGTGTCCAGCTGCCAGCGTTGTCTCTGAACGTGTCTTCAGTGCTTCTGGGTGTGTGCTGACAGATAAGCGCACGCGTCTGTCCAGTGACAATGTGGACAGACTAACGTTCATCAAAATGAACAAGTCATGGATCCACAAGGAATTTACTACCCCTGTGTCATCCTGGGGAGAGTAAATGCTTGTGGATTTGGAATGTGCTTGATGCAAATCAAAACATCCTGTTTGCAACTAGGGCACAAGTGCTGCCACTGATGGGGTGTCTGTGTGGCCCAATTTTTTGAAAAAAGGGAGACTCCGCTTGGAGTAACCCTTACTTACATTGTTTTTAAAAATGATCCAAGATGAACAGAGCTGGGATCAGGAAAGACTTTGCTACCTACCCCGGTGTCATCCTGGGGACGGTTAAGAATGGCGTATTTTTGAATGTGCTTGATGCAAATCTAGCTGTGAAGTGTACAACTAGGGCACAAGTGCTGCCACTGAATGGGTGGGTGTGTGTGGGGCACAATTTTTGGAAAAAAGGGAGACTCTGTTTGGAGTAGCCCTTACTTACATTGTTTTTAAAAATGATCCAAGATGAAGAGAGCTGGGATCAGGAAAGACTTTGCTACCTACCCAGGTGTCATCCTGGGGACGGTTAAGAATGGCGTATTTTTGAATGTGCTTGATGCAAATCTAGCTGTGAAGTGTACAACTAGGGCATAAGTGCTGCCACTGAATGGGTGGGTGTGTGTGGGGCACAATTTTTGGAAAAAAGGGAGACTCTGCTTGGAGTAGCCTTACTTACATTGTTTTTAAAAATGATCCAAGATGAACAGAGCTGGGATCAGGAAAGACTTTGCTACCTACCCCGGTGTCATCCTGGGGACAGTTAAGAATGGCGTATTTTTGAATGTGCTTGATGCAAATCTAGCTGTGAAGTGTACAACTAGGGCACAAGTGCTGCCACTGAATGGGTGGGTGTGTGTGGGGCACAATTTTTGGAAAAAAGGGAGACTCTGCTTGGAGTAACCCTTACTTACATTGTTTTTAAAAATTATTAAAGATGAAGAGAGCTGGGATCAGGAAAGACTTTGCTACCTACCCCGTTGTCATCCTGGGGACGGTTAAGAATGGCGTATTTTTGAATGTGCTTGATGCAAATCTAGCTGTGAAGTGTACAACTAGGGCACAAGTGCTGCCACTGAATGGGTGGGTGTGTGTTGGGCACAATTTTTGGAAAAAAGGGAGACTCTGCTTGGAGTAGCCCTTACTTACATTGTTTTTAAAAATGATCCAAGATGAACAGAGCTGGGATCAGGAAAGACTTTGCTACCTACCCTGGTGTCATCCTGGGGACGGTTAAGAATGGCGTATTTTTGAATGTGCTTAATGCAAATCTAGCTGTGAAGTGTACAACTAGGGCACAAGTGCTGCCACTGAATGGGTGGGTGTGTGTGGGGCACAATTTTTTGAAAAAAGGGAGACTCTGCTTGGAGTAACCCTTACGTACATTGTTTTTAAAAGTGATCCAAGATGAACAGAGCTGGGATCAGGAAAGACTTTGCTACCTACCCAGGTGTCATCCTGGGGACAGTTAAGAATGGCATATTTTTGAATGTGCTTGATGCAAATCTAGCTGTGATGTGTACAACTAGGGCACAAGTGCTGCCACTGATTGGGTGGGTGTTTGTGGGGCACAATTTTTGGAAAAAAGGGAGACTCCGCTTGGAGTAACCCTTACTTACATTGTTTTTAAAAATGATCCAAGATGAAGAGAGCTGGGATCAGGAAAGACTTTGCTACCTACCCCAGTGTCATCCTGGGGACGGTTAAGAATGGCGTATTTTTGAATGTGCTTGATGCAAATCTAGCTGTGAAGTGTACAACTAGGGCACAAGTGCTGCCACTGAATGGGTGGGTGTGTGTGGGCCACAATTTTTGGAAAAAAAAGGGAGACTCCGCTTGGAGTAACCCTTGCTTGCTGTGTTTTTTAAAAATGATCCAAGATGAACAGAGCTGGGATCAGGAAAGACTTTGCTACCTACCCCGGTGTCATCCTGGGGACGGTTAAGAATGGCGTATTTTTGAATGTGCTTGATGCAAATCTAGCTGTGAAGTGTACAACTAGGGCACAAGTGCTGCCACTGAATGGGTGGGTGTGTGTGGGGCACAATTTTTGGAAAAAAGGGAGACTTTGCTTGGAGTAACCCTTACTTACATTGTTTTTTAAAATGATCCAAGATGAACAGAGCTGGGATCAAGAAAGACTTTGCTACCTACCCCGGTGTCATCCTGGAGACGGTTAAGAATGGCGTATTTTTGAATGTGCTTGATGCAAATCAAAACATCCTGTTTGCAACTAGGGCACAAGTGCTGCCACTGATGGGGTGTCTGTGTGGCCCAATTTTTTGAAAAAACGAGACTCCGCTTGGAGTAACCCATACTTACATTGTTTTTAAAAATGATCCAAGATGAACAGAGCTGGGATCAGGAAAGACTTTGCTACCTACCCCGGTGTCATCCTGGGGACGGTTAAGAATGGCGTATTTTTGAATGTGCTTGATGCAAATCTAGCTGTGAAGTGTACAACTAGGGCACAAGTGCTGCCACTGAATGGGTGGGTGTGTGTGGGGCACAATTTTTGGAAAAAAAAGGGAGACTCCGCTTGGAGTAACCCTTGCTTGCTGTGTTTTTTAAAAATGATCCAAGATGAACAGAGCTGGGATCAGGAAAGACTTTGCTACCTATCCCGGTGTCATCCTGGGGACAGTTAATTATGGCGTATTTTTGAATGTGCTTGATGCAAATCAAAACATCCTGTTTGCAACTAGGGCACAAGTGCTGCCACTGATGGGGTGTCTGTGTGGCCCAATTTTTTGAAAAAAGGGAGACTCCGCTTGGAGTAACCCTTGCTTACATTGTTTTTAAAAGGAGCCAAGATGAACAAGTCATGGTTCAGCAAAGACTTTGCTACCTACCCCGGTGTCATCCTGGGGACGGTTAAGAATGGCGTATTTTTGAATGTGCTTGATGAAAATCTAGCTGTGAAGTGTACAACTAGGGCACAAGTGCTGCCACTGAATGGGTGGGTGTGTGTGGGGAACAATTTTTGGAAAAAAGGGAGACTCTGCTTGGAGTAACCCTTACTTACATTGTTTTTAAAAATGATCCAAGATGAACAGAGCTGGGATCAGGAAAGACTTTGCTACCTACCCTGGTGTCATCCTGGGGACGGTTAAGAATGGCGTATTTTTGAATGTGCTTAATGCAAATCTAGCTGTGAAGTGTACAACTAGGGCACAAGTGCTGCCACTGAATGGGTGGGTGTGTGTGGGGCACAATTTTTTGAAAAAAGGGAGACTCTGCTTGGAGTAACCCTTACTTACATTGTTTTTAAAAATGATCCAAGATAAACAGAGCTGGGATCAGGAAAGACTTTGCTACCTACCCCGGTGTCATCCTGGGGACGGTTAAGAATGATGTATTTTTGAATGTGCTTGATGCAAATCAAAACATCCTGTTTGCAACTAGGGCACAAGTGCTGCCACTGATGGGGTGTCTGTGTGGCCCAATTTTTTGAAAAAAGGGAGACTCCGCTTGGAGTAACCCTTACTTACATTGTTTTTAAAAATGATCCAAGATGAGCAGAGCTGGGATCAGGAAAAACTTTGCTACCTACCCCGGTGTCATCCTGGGGACGGTTAAGAATGGCGTATTTTTGAATGTGCTTGATGCAAATCTAGCTGTGAAGTGTACAACTAGGGCACAAGTGCTGCCACTGAATGGGTGGGTGTGTGTGGGGCACAATTTTTGGAAAAAAGGGAGACTCTGTTTGGAGTAGCCCTTACTTACATTGTTTTTAAAAATGATCCAAGATGAAGAGAGCTGGGATCAGGAAAGACTTTGCTACCTACCCCGGTGTCATCCTGGGGACGGTTAAGAATGGCGTATTTTTAAATGTGCTTGATGCAAATCTAGCTGTGAAGTGTACAACTAGGGCACAAGTGCTGCCACTGAATGGGTGGGTGTGTGTGGGGCACAATTTTTTGAAAAAAGGGAGACTCTGCTTGGAGTAACCCTTACTTACATTGTTTTTAAAAGTGATCCAAGATGAACAGAGCTGGGATCAGGAAAGACTTTGCTACCTACCCAGGTGTCATCCTGGGGACAGTTAAGAATGGCATATTTTTGAATGTGCTTGATGCAAATCTAGCTGTGAAGTGTACAACTAGGGCACAAGTGCTGCCACTGATTGGGTGGGTGTTTGTGGGGCACAATTTTTGGAAAAAAGGGAGACTCTGCTTGGAGTAACCCTTACTTACATTGTTTTTAAAAATGATCCAAGATGAAGAGAGCTGGGATCAACAAAGACTTTGCTACCTACCCCGGTGTCATCCTGGGGACGGTTAAGAATGGCATATTTTTGAATGTGCTTGATGCAAATCTAGCTGTGAAGTGTACAACTAGGGCACAAGTGCTGCCACTGAATGGGTGGGTGTGTGTGGGGCACAATTTTTGGAAAAAAGGGAGACTCTGCTTGGAGTAGCCTTACTTACATTGTTTTTAAAAATGATCCAAGATGAACAGAGCTGGGATCAGGAAAGACTTTGCTACCTACCCCGTTGTCATCCTGGGGACGGTTAAGAATGGTGTATTTTTGAATGTGCTTGATGCAAATCTAGCTGTGAAGTGTACAACTAGGGCACAAGTGCTGCCACTGAATGGGTGGGTGTGTGTTGGGCACAATTTTTGGAAAAAAGGAGACTCTGCTTGGAGTAGCCCTTACTTACATTGTTTTTAAAAATGATCCAAGATGAACAGAGCTGGGATCAGGAAAGACTTTGCTACCTACCCCGGTGTCATCCTGGGGACGGTTAAGAATGGCGTATTTTTGAATGTGCTTAATGCAAATCTAGCTGTGAAGTGTACAACTAGGGCACAAGTGCTGTCACTGAATGGGTGGGTGTGTGTGGGGCACAATTTTTGGAAAAAAGGGAGACTCTGCTTGGAGTAGCCTTACTTACATTGTTTTTAAAAATGATCCAAGATGAACAGAGCTGGGATCAGGAAAGACTTTGCTACCTACCCCGTTGTCATCCTGGGGACGGTTAAGAATGGCGTATTTTTGAATGTGCTTGATGCAAATCTAGCTGTGAAGTGTACAACTAGGGCACAAGTGCTGCCACTGAATGGGTGGGTGTGTGTTGGGCACAATTTTTGGAAAAAAGGAGACTCTGCTTGGAGTAGCCCTTACTTACATTGTTTTTAAAAATGATCCAAGATGAACAGAGCTGGGATCAGGAAAGACTTTGCTACCTACCCCGGTGTCATCCTGGGGACGGTTAAGAATGGCGTATTTTTGAATATGCTTAATGCAAATCTAGCTGTGAAGTGTACAACTAGGGCACAAGTGCTGCCACTGAATGGGTGGGTGTGTGTGGGGCACAATTTTTTGAAAAAAGGGAGACTCTGCTTGGAGTAACCCTTACTTACATTGTTTTTAAAAATGATCCAAGATAAACAGAGCTGGGATCAGGAAAGACTTTGCTACCTACCCCGGTGTCATCCTGGGGACGGTTAAGAATGATGTATTTTTGAATGTGCTTGATGCAAATCAAAACATCCTGTTTGCAACTAGGGCACAAGTGCTGCCACTGATGGGGTGTCTGTGTGGCCCAATTTTTTGAAAAAAGGGAGACTCCGCTTGGAGTAACCCTTACTTACATTGTTTTTAAAAATGATCCAAGATGAACAGAGCTGGGATCAGGAAAGACTTTGCTACCTACCCCGGTATCATCCTGTGGACGGTTAAGAATGGCGTATTTTTGAATGTGCTTGATGCAAATCGAGCTGTGAAGTGTACAACTAGGGCACAAGTGCTGCCACTGAATGGGTGGGTGTGTGTGGGGCACAATTTTTGGAAAAAAGGGAGACTCTGCTTGGAGTAACCCATACTTACTCTGTTTTTAAAAGTGATCCAAGATGAACAGAGCTGGGATCAGGAAAGACTTTGCTACCTACTCCGGTGTCATCCTGGGGACAGTTAATTATGGCTGTCACAAACCACCGGGGGGGTCACTCAGAAATCCCCCGCGCTGGCTACCAGTACGTCACAATCGGGGGGTAGCAAGGGGGTGTCACCCCTCCTTTATACCTCCCGACAGACAGAGCACATGACGCGCTCTCTAGCGCCCCTCTTATAGTCAGGCCAATTATGGAATTGCCCGACAATAAGCAAGGAGGCCGCTATACTACTTATGCCGATTATTGCAGGGTCCCCGGTGAGAGTAGGGTATATATTCCCCCGACCTCCGCGGGCGGAATATATAATATCTTCCCGAATCTCACTGGCCTCCCCACAATAATCCTTGGCACAATTCGCTGCCACCAACCGATTTACGGTAACTATTAGCCGAACACACAGACGTGGGATTCAAGATCGAGATAACAGAACAGCCCAAGATTAATTATATAATTTAATCAGCCTAAAGCACACTAGAAACTACAATATATACAATAGGGAATCTACAGAATATACATATGTCAGAGTACAGTTACAGATAAAGCATGGGTTACAAACAGGTATACAATTACATCAGTTACCTTGTTGCGTCTGGCCACAGGGGGGCGCTGTAGACCAGGTTTCTAGGATTCTTCCCACAGATGTTTCCCAACCAGGCCCCCGAGCAGAAGAACACTGGAAAATGGCCGAAGTAGGGTTATCAACCTGGGCAGATCCAGGTCCCCTCCTACCTTAGTGACCTCACAGGGAAGCACTGCCACTCCCCCTGCATGGATCAGAATTATCCAGCAAAGGGGATATTGGCCATAACTTTGCCTGGGAGCGTCGTAGGCAGACGCCAATGCTCTCATTGTGACAGTTATGAATTTAGCTACAGAACGAGGGGACTCATGACCTGTCTACGAGTTCCCATATGGCTGATATCACGCCTGGGGTATTTCCCAAGCTCCCCCTTCCATAAAAAAGGTGTGCCAGCATCGTCCGCCTGCGCAAACACCATTTTTATGGTTGCCATATTTATCGGAGATATGGCTTGCGAGATATGAACCATTTTTTACTGGAGTCGTTCTGTCTGGCTACTTCCAAGCCTTGCTAATGAGATACAACTCTTGTTACAGGGTGACGGCAGGGAGTCATCCTGGGTCCATTGTCCTCACATCATCTCATCTCCATATCAGAGGAGATGGCTGTTGGAGGTGTAAGTGGGATGTGACACCTTCACAGATGCTGGACATTTGAGCACAAGAAGGGAGGGGGGCACTGCCAGGGAGTGATGAGAGCAATTATGACTTCTAGTCATAATTCCTCTTCATATCCCAGGATTTACCTCACACCTCCCCCCTTTTGAGGGCGCTAGGGGGCAGCACACTACGGTGTTCCCCCGTGCGCCCGTCCGCGACCTCTCCTTGTCGGGACAGCCCGTCTGCGTTACCGTGGTCACGGCCCCTTTTGTGGCGAATGGTGAAGTCGTATTGCTGGAGCGCAAGGCTCCATCGCAACAATCGCCCATTCGTCCCAGAGACGGTGTGCAACCAGCTGAGGGGATTGTGGTCCGTCTCCACGATGAAGTGGCGCCCGTATAGATAGGGTTGCAGACGCTGCAGGGCCCACACTATGGCCAGGCACTCCTTCTCCATTGTAGAATAGGCCACTTCCCTTGGTAACAGCTTCCTGCTCAGGTACAAGACTGGGTGCTCTTGGCTCGCAGAGTCCACCTGGCTGAGCACCGCACCGAGGCCGAAGTCACTGGCGTCGGTCTGTACTACAAACGGCCGCGTGAAGTCGGCTGCCTGTAGCACGGGCGGGCTGGACAGGGCGTCCTTTAGGGCCCGGAAGGCTGTCTCGCAGTCCATTGTCCAATCGACTGCAGAGGGCAGCTTCTTCTTGGTGAGGTCCGTCAAGGGCTTTGCCAGGCTACTATAGCATGGAACAAACCTCCTATAGTACCCAGCGGTCCCCAAGAAGGACATCACCTGCTTCTTGGTCCTGGGGGTGGGCCAGGATGCGATGGCCTCCACTTTCTCAGGCTCGGGCTTCAGCGTTCCCCCACCTACCCGGTGACCGAGGTACTGGACCTCGCTCATGGCCAGCTGACACTTTCCCGGCTTGATGGTCAAACCTGCCCGGTGGATCCGCCTGAGCACCTGTGCTAGATGCTCTAGGTGGTCCTCCCAGGTGGGACTGAAGACGGCAATGTCATCCAGGTACGCGGCCGCGTACCCTTCAAGTCCCTTGAGCAGGGTGTTGACCATCCGCTGGAAAGTGGCAGGGGCATTCCTCATCCCGAATGGCATCACCGTGGACTCGTACAGTCCAAATGGGGTAATAAAGGCAGAGCGTTCCCTGGCCTTGGGAGTCAGGGGGATCTGCCAATATCCCCGGCTCAGATCCATGATGGTCAGGTACTGAGCCCCGGCCAACTGATCGAGCAGGTCATCGATGCGTGGCATTGGGTACGCATCGGCGACCGTGACAGCATTGAGCCCCCTGTAGTCCACGCAGAACCGAGTGGTTCGGTCCTTCTTAGGGACGAGGACTACAGGCGAGGCCCAAGCGCTGTTGGATGCCTGGATCACCCCCAGCTTCAGCATCTCGTCAATCTCCTGGCGCATGTGTTGCTGCACTTCCAGGGAGACCCGATATGCTGAACGCCGGATCGGGGGATGATCCCCAGTGTCCACGTGATGGACAGCCAAGTCAGTCCTTCCGGGCTGGTTGGTAAACAACCCCCGGAAGGGGAGGAGGGTGGCCCACAGCTGGGACCGTTGGTCCTCCAAGAGCTGGTGGCCAACCTCCACATCCTCAATGGATCCGCCTGCCCTAACCTGGGCTAGCATATCCAAGAGGGTTTCCGCTTCTCCCTCCTCGGGCAGGTTGCACACGGGGAGCGCACATGCCTCCCGCTCATGATGTGCCTTCATCATGTTCACATGGAAGGGCCTCCGCCTTCCACGGGCAGGGTCCAGGGTGACCAGGTACGTTACAGGGTTGAGCTGCTGGTACACGAGGTATGGGCCTTCCCAGGCTGCCTGAAGCTTGTCCTGTGGTACGGGGACCAGTACCCACACCTTTTGACCCACTTGGTAGGTCCTCTCACAAGCGTTCTGGTCGTACCAACGCTTCTGATCGGCCTGGGCTTGAGCCATATTGTCGTGTACCAGTTGCGTCAAGGCCTGCATTTTGTCCCGGAAGCGCATGACATACTCGATAACCGACACTCCAGGGGTGGCCAAATCCCCTTCCCAAGCCTCTTTCACCAGAGCCAGGGGGCCCCGCACACGTCGCCCGTACAGGAGCTCAAACGGTGAGAATCCTGTTGAGGCCTGTGGAACCTCCCGGTAAGCAAATAACAGGTGTGGGAGATACCGCTCCCAGTCACGCCCATGGGAGTCGACCAACATCTTAAGCATCTGCTTCAAGGTGCCATTGAACCGCTCGCACAGGCCATTAGTCTGTGGATGGTACGGGCTGGCCACCAGATGTCGCACCTGGACTTGCTTACAGAGGGTCTCCATCAGCTGGGACATGAATTGGGTCCCCCGGTCAGTGAGCATTTCCTGGGGAAAACCCACTCGGGAGAAAATCTCCAGCAATGCGGTGGCCACCTTGTCAGCCCGAGTGGACGACAAGGCCACTGCTTCTGGGTACCGGGTGGCATAGTCCACTACCGTCAGTATGAAGCGTTTCCCGGAGCTGCTGGGGATGGCCAGCGGGCCGACCAGATCCACAGCCACCCTCCTGACAGGCTCATCGATGATTGGCAGAGATACTAGTGGGGCTTTGGGGTGTGGCCCCGCCTTCCCCACTCTCTGACAGGTTTCACACGAACGGCAGTAGGCAGCCACATCGGCCCCCATTTTTGGCCAGTAGAAATGCTGGTTTAACCTGGTCTTGGTCTTAGCGATCCCTAGGTGTCCGGCCATCGGAATCTCATGTGCGATCCGCAACAACTCCGTCCGGAACGGATAGGGTACCACCAACTGTCGGTCCCTGGGCCACGCCTCCGGTGAACCCTGCTGGACCGTGGCCCGGTACAGCCGTCCTTGGTCCCAGACCACTCGCTCCGGGTCCGAGTCCGAGGGAGGCTGTGCCGCCTGCTCCTTTAGAGCTTTCAGGCTGTCGTCAGCTTCTAACGCTGCCTGAAACCCCTGACCAGATGTGGCCAGAATCGACGAGACTGTCACATCTTCGGTCAGTACCCCGGGACCTGTGTCCTGGCCTCCACCTGACTCGGCTGCCACTTGGTCAGAAGGGGAAGAGCTATCGGACCTCCGGGAGGCCCCTTGGCTTCCAGCACTCCCACTGCGGGTGACAGCGGCCACAGCCGCTGCGACCGTGGGTCGTGCCTGCTCCTCCTCCGTTCCTGACCAAGTCGCCGGTTCAGGCAGACCTACCTGGCTTCCTGACACCCCGGTTGTGGGGGAACCCTGCACCGAGATCTTACCTGGGAGCACTTCCGCTCCTGGACCGGCCCCAATCTCACCTGCCTGTTCCCCCTCTGCAGCAACAGAACCCCGCTGTGAAATCTCTGGGGACCCCACATTTGCTGTGGTAGCCCCCACCCCACACACTGGTCCTCCCCCTGCAGCACCCTGCTCTCTGCTTATCCCTGCAGAGGGCAACAGATCCCAGCTCACAGGCTGGTTACTTGTAGAGGCATGGTCACACCTTTCTCTGACCCCCTCCCCTGTCACAGCTGCAGCTGAGTGTGTGTCTATGGTGTCTATGCAAGCAGAAATATCAGAGTTCACTCCCTCCTCCCTTACATCATTCATAGATAACACATTAACATTGTCCGGAGGCACGTCAGCACTGGCTGAAGGTTCAGCCTTTGGGGCGGGGCCAAACTGGGAGGTTATTTGCCCCAAATCTGTCCCAAGTAGCACGTTTGCAGGGATCCGATCAGTTACCCCCACCTCCCTCACCCCTCGCCCTGCGCCCCAGTCCACATAAATGTCAGCAACAGGCAGCGCCGGGTCAATGCCTCCAATCCCGGAGACAGCGAGGGTTTTTCCAGGGATCAAGTCTTGGGGGGACACCATCTCAGGCCGCACCAGAGTCACCTCCGAGGCGCTGTCTCGCAGTCCTATGGTCACAGACTGGCCGACGGTGACAGGTTGGAAGCTGTCCAGGGACCTACCACCACCCCCACCCACACAATACACCTTGGGCGGCCCTTGGGACGGGGACGGAGCCGGGGCCTTGGGACGCTGAGGGCACATGGCCTTGAAGTGTCCAGGTAGGTTGCACTGGTGGCACCGTCTTGGTTCCGCCACGGGCCTGGAGAGGGGAGTTGAGGGGGACACCCCCTGCAGTCTAGGGGCAGGTGGGGCAGTCGCAGAATTCATCTTACCCCCTCTCCAGGTGCTGCTGGTGGCCGCTCTCCTGGCCTCAGGGGCCCGGTTGTTGGTGTAGTCATCGGCAAGGGCAGCTGTAGCCGTGGACCCCTTTGGCTTCTGGTCTCGGATGAACTGGCGGAGATCCTCAGGGCAGTTCCACAAGAGTTGCTCCGTGATGAACAAGTCCAGGATCTCCGGTCCGGTGGAAAGCTGCAGGCCTTGGGTCCAGTGGTCGGCAGCTCGGGCAAGTGCCCGCCTGTGGTCAGCCCAGGAGTCCTTTGGTCCCTTCTGTAGGCTCCGGAACTTCTTGCGGTAGGACTCTGGAGTGAGGTTGTACTGTTGGATCAGGGCCCGCTTGATGGTGTCGTAGCCCTGATCTGCCTCAGCAGGCAAGTCCCCAAGGACATCCAGGGCCTTACCCCTTAAACGGGGGGTCAGGTATTTGGCCCACTGGTCCTTGTCCAGATGGTGCTGCAAGCAAGTCCGTTCAAAAGCAGTCAAGAAAGAGTCCAAGTCTCCATCCTTCTCCAGCACTGGGAAGTCCTCAACACGGACCTTTGGAAGTTTGGTGTCTTGAAGGTCACGTGTGGCTGATGAGGGCCGGAGCTGAGCTAGCTGCAGCTGGTAGTCACGCTCTGCCTGTCGCTCTCGCTCTTCACGCGCTGCTTGCCGCTCCGCAGCCTCACGCACTGCTTGCCGCTCCGCAGCCTCAGCATCACGCGCTGCCTGCCGCTCTGCCCTGTGCTCTGCCAGGAGTCCCTTGTAGCCCTCCTGGTCTCCAGCCTGGAGAAGGGCCATAGCCATTTGAAGAAGGCTATCCGAGCCTCCCAGGCTCGGTGGAATGGCACGTGGTGATCTGCGGCCCGCTGCGGAGCCTGGTGATTCACTGTCCATTGCAGAGCGGAGGGCTGGCATCTGGCTCGTTGAGGACCCTTGGGTGAGCTGCTCCTCCTCTTGTCCAGCAGTGCCCGGTTGTGCAATGTCCTCTGCAGAGCTGTTTTCTGGCGTCGAGCTCCTGGAGGACTCGTGGGCAACCTCCTCATTGCTGTCCACAGCACCGTCCTCCCTCTCTTCGGCTCCTGCCTTAGCATTGGCCAGTTGCATAGCTCTGCTCCTGGTGCCATCAGCCATTCTTGCAGACTTTTGGTCACTGACACAGAACTGACACCTGATGCCTCCACACACCTTACAGTATCTGCACTCTGACACTCTAGTGTTGAGCTAGTCTGAAGACCCCAGCAGCCACAGCTGCTGCAGGCAGTCTTTAGTGTCTGGGAGTATGGGTCTCACACTCACACACACTATTATCTCGATCCCACCGCTATGCCACCAATATGTCACAAACCACCGGGGGGGTCACTCAGAAATCCCCCGCGCTGGCTACCAGTACGTCACAATCGGGGGGTAGCAAGGGGGTGTCACCCCTCCTTTATACCTCCCGACAGACAGAGCACATGACGCGCTCTCTAGCGCCCCTCTTATAGTCAGGCCAATTATGGAATTGCCCGACAATAAGCAAGGAGGCCGCTATACTACTTATGCCGATTATTGCAGGGTCCCCGGTGAGAGTAGGGTATATATTCCCCCGACCTCCGCGGGCGGAATATATAATATCTTCCCGAATCTCACTGGCCTCCCCACAATAATCCTTGGCACAATTCGCTGCCACCAACCGATTTACGGTAACTATTAGCCGAACACACAGACGTGGGATTCAAGATCGAGATAACAGAACAGCCCAAGATTAATTATATAATTTAATCAGCCTAAAGCACACTAGAAACTACAATATATACAATAGGGAATCTACAGAATATACATATGTCAGAGTACAGTTACAGATAAAGCATGGGTTACAAACAGGTATACAATTACATCAGTTACCTTGTTGCGTCTGGCCACAGGGGGGCGCTGTAGACCAGGTTTCTAGGATTCTTCCCACAGATGTTTCCCAACCAGGCCCCCGAGCAGAAGAACACTGGAAAATGGCCGAAGTAGGGTTATCAACCTGGGCAGATCCAGGTCCCCTCCTACCTTAGTGACCTCACAGGGAAGCACTGCCACTCCCCCTGCATGGATCAGAATTATCCAGCAAAGGGGATATTGGCCATAACTTTGCCTGGGAGCGTCGTAGGCAGACGCCAATGCTCTCATTGTGACAGTTATGAATTTAGCTACAGAACGAGGGGACTCATGACCTGTCTACGAGTTCCCATATGGCTGATATCACGCCTGGGGTATTTCCCAAGCTCCCCCTTCCATAAAAAAGGTGTGCCAGCATCGTCCGCCTGCGCAAACACCATTTTTATGGTTGCCATATTTATCGGAGATATGGCTTGCGAGATATGAACCATTTTTTACTGGAGTCGTTCTGTCTGGCTACTTCCAAGCCTTGCTAATGAGATACAACTCTTGTTACAGGGTGACGGCAGGGAGTCATCCTGGGTCCATTGTCCTCACATCATCTCATCTCCATATCAGAGGAGATGGCTGTTGGAGGTGTAAGTGGGATGTGACACCTTCACAGATGCTGGACATTTGAGCACAAGAAGGGAGGGGGGCACTGCCAGGGAGTGATGAGAGCAATTATGACTTCTAGTCATAATTCCTCTTCATATCCCAGGATTTACCTCACAATGGCGTATTTTTGAATGTGCTTGATGCAAATCAAAACTTCCTGTTTGCAACTAGGGCACAAGTGCTGCCACTGATGGGTGTCTGTGTGGCCCAATTTTTTTAAAAAAGGGAGACTCCGCTTGGAGTAACCCTTGCTTACATTGTTTTTAAAAGGAGCCAAGATGAACAAGTCATGGTTCAGCAAAGACTTTGCTACCTACCCCGGTGTCATCCTTGGGACGGTTAAGAATGGCGTATTTTTGAATGTGCTTAATGCAAATCTAGCTGTGAAGTGTACAACTAGGGCACAAGTGCTGCCACTGAATGGGTGGGTGTGTGTGGGCCACAATTTTTGGAAAAAAAGGGAGACTCCGCTTGGAGTAACCCTTGCTTGCTGTGTTTTTTAAAAATGATCCAAGATGAACAGAGCTGGGATCAGGAAAGACTTTGCTACCTACCCCGGTGTCATCCTGGGGACGGTTAAGAATGGCGTATTTTTGAATGTGCTTGATGCAAATCTAGCTGTGAAGTGTACAACTAGGGCACAAGTGCTGCCACTGAATGGGTGGGTGTGTGTGGGGCACAATTTTTGGAAAAAAGGGAGACTCTGCTTGGAGTAACCCTTGCTTGCTGTGTTTTTTAAAAATGATCCAAGATGAACAGAGCTGGGATCAGGAAAGACTTTGCTACCTATCCCGGTGTCATCCTGGGGACAGTTAATTATGGCGTATTTTTGAATGTGCTTGATGCAAATCAAAACATCCTGTTTGCAACTAGGGCACAAGTGCTGCCACTGATGGGGTGTCTGTGTGGCCCAATTTTTTGAAAAAAGGGAGACTCCGCTTGGAGTAACCCTTGCTTACATTGTTTTTAAAAGGAGCCAAGATGAACAAGTCATGGTTCAGCAAAGACTTTGCTACCTACCCCGGTGTCATCCTGGGGACGGTTAAGAATGGCGTATTTTTGAATGTGCTTGATGAAAATCTAGCTGTGAAGTGTACAACTAGGGCACAAGTGCTGCCACTGAATGGGTGGGTGTGTGTGGGGCACAATTTTTGGAAAAAAGGGAGACTCTGCTTGGAGTAACACTTAGGCTATGTTCGCACGTTGCGTTTTTTACCGCGTTTCTGCAGAGTTTTTAGCAGCAGCGTTTTTGCGCTAAAATGCATGCGTTTTTGATTTTTAGCAAAGTCTATGGGAAAAGCAGAAATCCTGTCTGCACTTTGCTTTTTTTTCAGCAGCGTTTAATTTGCATATTTGTGGTCAAAAACCATGCTGAAAAAGAAGCAGCATGTCAGTTGTTTTGCCATTTCTGCAGCGTTTCCTTAACATTGGAGTCAATGAGAAATGGCAAAATGCAACCAAAAGCACAATTCCTGCATTTTTCATGCTTTTTACCTGCTTTTCCACTGCGTTTTTGGCTCCAAAAACGCATGCTTTTCTGGGCAAAAATTAATGGCTTCTAATGTTCCTTTACACACACACAATAACCGAAAATTTAAATGTAAAAAAATAATAAACTTAACCTATTTTTCTGTTAAAATGTGCATAACCACTATTATTACATTAAAATTGATAATTTCCCATATTGTGTTAATAAAAGTTAATTTTATCCTTTTTTCCTCTTTTTTCATTCTTTTTGACTATTTCAACTTTATTTCTCAGTGTTTTGATCTCAAAAACGCATCTGCAGAAACGCAGGTGAAAACGCAGGTAAAAAGCGCTAAAAACGCACTAAAAACACGGTAAAAACGCATGCGTTTTAAGCGCTAAAAAATGGTCAAAAGCCATTTGGTCAAAAACCAAGGGAAGGAAAACGTGCAGAATAAACTGCAGGTACTCTGACGCAACGTGCGGACATAGCCTTACTTACATTGTTTTTAAAAATGATCCAAGATGAACAGAGCTGGGATCAGGAAAGACTTTGCTACCTACCCCGGTGTCATCCTGGGGACGGTTAAGAATGGCGTATTTTTGAATGTGCTTGATGCAAATCTAGCTGTGAAGTGTACAACTAGGGCACAAGTGCTGTCACTGAATGGGTGGGTGTGTGTGGGGCCCAATTTTTGGAAAAAAGGGAGACTCCGCTTGGAGTCACCTTGCTGTGTTTTACATGATTTTAGAAGGGCGTGCCATGCCTATATCTGTGTCTCGTCCTCTTTTTCCTCGTTACGCTCTTTTGTTTTCGCATGAGAATTTGTTCTTGTCACTTTCATATGTGTTTGTGTTGTGTTGTGAGTTGTTTGTCACCTTTTGGACACCTTTGAGGGTGTTTTCTAGGTGTTTTTATGTGTTTGTGAATGCCTGCCATTGTTTTCTATGCGGTTCGAGTTCGGTTCGTCGAACGTTCGACGAACCGAACTCGAACGGGACCTCCGTTCGGCGAACCGACCTCGAGCCGAACCGCGACCGGTTCGCTCATCTCTAGTCTTTAGTCGACCATTGCAAGGCCTGTTTTGACTGGAACCTGTCTTGTTAAACCGCAGTATGGTCTTGGTCATCATGCTGCAGCTCAGTTTCAGGTTGTTGGCAATCTTTTTCAAGCCTAGGTCATCTTTGTGTGGGACAACAATTATTTTTTTCAGATTCTCAGAGAATTCTTTGCCATGAAGTGCCATGTTAAACTTCCAGTTACCAGTATCGATTGAAATACTATGTCCCAAAAATGATAAAAGTATTTTAGGAGTGATACCTTTATAGGCTAACCAGAAAAATCATATTAGCAAGCTTTCAGAGCACACAGGCTCCTTCTTCAGGCAAATTACAAAGGAGCCTGAAGAAGGAGCCTGTGTGCTCTGAAAGCTTGCTAATATGATTTTTCTGGTTAGCCTATAAAGGTATCACTCCTAAAATACTTTTGTTATATTTGGGACATAGTATTTCAATTGATTTTTATGGCTAACACGGTACCACAATATTACCCTGTATTGCATACAGTTACCAGTATGAGAGAATGTGAGCGATGACATCAAATTTAACACAGCTGCTCCCTATTCACACCTGAAATCTTGTAACGCTAATGAGTCACATGACACCAGGGAGGGAAAATGGCTAATTGGGCATAATTTGGCCATTTACATTTAGGAGTGTACTCACTTTTGTTACCAGCAGTTAAGACATTAGTGGCTGTGTGTTGAGTTATTCGGCGGACACACCAAATTTACGCTGTTACACAAGTTATACACTGACTACAGTACATTTTATCAAAGTGTCATATCTTCAGCATTGTCCCATGAAAAGATATAATACAATATTTACAAAAATGTGAGGGTGTACTCACTTTTGTGATATACTGCACATGGGCCATCTCTTGCTGCAAAATATGGAGGTCTCACAGTTTATCCTACTGACAAGTTAGTGGTAGACAACTGATCAGTAGGATTTTCCAATTTTCCATCAGACAGAGATATGTGCTATATCCTATAGCTGACCAGTTTCAAAACATTTTTCACAGTTGTCACAGATAAATTCAATGTACTCTACTCAAGGGCTGACCCAAATATAGCTGGTAAAAAATAAAAAATAATGTACACAGCACCCAAGTCTATATCTATAAACATCTTTGGTGTTATAATACAGTAAATGTCATCTGACCAGAGATAAGCGATCTTGATCGGCAAACATCGGAAAACGTTAAAGTCGTACGATCTGTGGTCAGATTGGATCAGGATCGGACATCTGAACATTTACCACAAAATTGGCGATCTTGCCAAGGATCGGTAAATGTTTGGATGGCAAAAACCACCCTCCCCCTGCCCATCACAGCCATATCTAGTATTTGCATGGCTGGGAAAAATACCCCACAATCTTTCACCACTTTATTAACCCCCAAAAGACACGGGTCCAACGTAATCCACACAAGATCCCATGACGATTCCTGCCCTGCTACATCTGAACTGACAGCGTGACATCATAGAACATGATTGCCCGCTGTGACTTCAGGTAGAGACTGAGCTTCAGCTTCAGTGATGAACAGTGTTGTCACTCAGGTTAGTTGCGGTCACAGCTATGACTGCAGTTAACCTGATCTCAGGGAACCTAAGGGGGCCATCTGAATTGATGTTACTGAGTTTATTGTGGTCCCCTGAGGTCAAATTACCTGTGGTCACATGTGGTGGGCCGTGGGAACCTCCAGCTGTGACCGCAACTACACTGATTGTCGTCACCACTCATTGCTGTGGTTCAGTCTCTGCCTGAATCTCACAGTGAGCAGTCATGTTCTATGGCCATGCACTGTGCCTTCAGATGTGGCAGAGCTGGAATCATTGTGGGACCTCATAGTGTGGATTACGTCGGACCTGGGAGTTTTGGGGGTTAATAAATTGGTGAAAGAAGGTGTTGTTTTTTTTTTTTAAATAAAAATAAAGAATCTTTCTGTGTGTTTGTGTTTATTTTTTTTTAGTTATAAGATTAGTGGTGGGGGTCTCATATACCCCTACCATTCACTAATCCAGGAATTAGTGGCAGCTGTGAGCTGTTATTAACTCCTTATTACCCCAATTGCCACCGCACCAACTGGGAAGAGCCGGGTAAAGTTGTGGGACTGTCACATCTAATTGATGTTACAATCCTGGACAGCTGCAGGCTGCTATTTTTAGGCTGGGGGGGCCAATAAACATGGGACACCCCAGCCTGAGAATACTAGCCCCAAGCAGTCGGGCTTCATCTCGGCTGGGTATCAAAATGGGGGGACTGCACAACAAATTCTAAAACTTATTTTTTTAAATAATTAGAAAAAAAAGCCACGTGTGGGTCCTCTTATTTTGATACACAGCCAAGATAAGCATACGGCTGGGGCTGCTGCCTGTAGCGATGGCTTTATCTGTGCTGGTAATCAATAGAGGGAGGGAACCTACGTCATTTTTATTTATTTATCACCAGCATAAGGACACAGACAGCGTTTGTGATTCCAACCAATCACAGACGCTGTCTCAGAGGGTGTTGATGTGGTACAACAGCAGCCAAGCAGGCGGGGCCCCCGGGAAAGCAGTGAATATGTATGATGGATTAATAGCGGAAACGGAAGTAACCCTGCAGCCGCGGAGAGACTCGGTAAGTATGTAATGCTTTAACCCTTTTTTATTTTCTTTCTTTTACAGCTCCCCCCCACACCATTTACAACACATCACTTTTGCCTCCCATTAAATTTAATGGGTTCGGCTAAGATCGCTGTTCTGGTCGGTGATCTCAGGCGGGTCCGGCGATCCTGAGCCGAACCAATCCTTGGCAGTATTGTCCATCTCTACCCAGAACACCAGCACTGCAAGACTGCAGTGGTAGATATTAGAACTTAATGATGAAATAAGATAATTGTATACAAAAATACAAAACAAATATAAGGCTATATGTAGACTCAATTCTCCAAACTCCCACACAAATGAATTGAGAGAGATGTGCATGTCTGTTCATGACTCCACTAACTTCCATTGTCATTAGTATAGATTTTGAGCTCTATAGTGGGACTTTTATCTATCACTAGTGATGGTCGAGCACTAAAATGCCTGTTTGCATGGTACTTTAGTCAAACTTGTCAGATGCTCTGAAAGTGCTCAACTCGAGTAATGAGTATAATGGAAATCAATTATGGACCAGTTCGACTCTCCACCCAAATACAGCCAGTCATATACAAAGCATTTTTGGGGTGCAGGGAGGGAAAAAAAAATTGGTTGACACACTACATCCGAAAACATTGTTTTACCCCCAGTGAGAACCATTCAGATACTGCAGGATACTCTCCCTGGGGTACCTGCTCACATCATTCCCTGAAGCGAGCCGGCACTTTCTGTTTGATGTTTCACGACTGACACATCCGAGCACCCGCAATACTTGGATGAGCATCACAAGTACCCAAACACCACCAATGCTTGATTACCCGAGCACACTCACTCCTCATTATCTATCATACTTTTTTAGTGTGCTACCCCCGTGCCAGCAGCCAGGCTGCTTGCATCCAGGTCCGCGTTGGCTCGAGGGGTCTCCGGGGGTCGAGTGGCCTCTCAGAAGTAAAAGAGGGGGATATTTACAGGGGAATTGAAAGTTCGTGACACCACGCACGGTGTGTGGTAATGTAGGAGACCACCGCTACTGTTGGTAGGGGAGCCCGGTGGCGATGGTGAAGCAGCAGGATGTTTAACCCCTCCGTGGGTAGGGGGTTTGTGCCCCGGGGCCCGTTGGGATGATGGCGTTTGGAGTGCCATTGGGTAGTGGAAAAGGGCTTTTCAGTGTACTCACTCAGTCCAGGAATAATGACACCGACAGCTTGTAAACCAGAGTTCTGCGCACCCCTGCAGCTTGAAGGAAGCACGATTGAATTCGTGACCTTGGTGTTGCTGTTAGCCTGTGGCCCTTTCCGCCGCACCTTCTCACTAAATGGACCCTCGAGTTTGAAACTTGTCGGGTCCCACTCACCCGTATGGCTAACGGAGTGAGCTTGCTCTCAGGGTTCACGCGTAGGATTTCTTTGAACTGTATTTGGGAAAGTCCTATCCCATCGGTGCGGTAGTACCCCAATTTTGGAGCGGGTTCGGGATGAATCTTGAAGTTTTCACCCCCGTCGGGTAACCTGCCGGGACGCGTGAAGCTACTTCCCGGCCTAGGGTTCACGTACCCTGTCGTGCCCTGGCCTCTGCCCGGTGATGGCTCAAGGATGCCGGCTGCCCTCCTCGGCAGTCCGTGCCCCTTGACACGATTCCCTGCGACCGGGATTCCAGCTCCTACCAGGCCCAGACTAACGTCTGCCACCTAGTAAACTCAAGGAGCCCTGCTCCAGACCGGTGACCTCTCCCTCCCGGAGAGTCACTTTTTCACCTCCTACTCCTTCCACTCCTGTTTCACTTCTCTCCACTTCTCCCTACCAACCCCCCCATGTTGGCGGCACTATTCCCTTCAGGCCCCCCAATGGTGTGTCTGGTGGGTTCGGTGCAAAGCGTTCCTAGGATTTTGACTGGCTAAGCTGTTAGCAACACCAAAGGACCAGGATCCGTAACCAAGGAGGAGTGGATACTGTGCAGAAGGGCATATTGCACAATACCCTGTGACGACCTCATAGGCCAGGACGTCACATTAGTATAACCCATGACTATGCCACATAAACTAGATGGGAGTACCCCTTTAAGGCAGGCTATGTTAAGCCTACTGCACATATAACCATCATACGTGGTTAGACTATAAAATAGACGTCTATGTTATTTGGTAACCTTTCCCCATTTGTGATGCATTCTACAGCTTGTGAAATATTACGGGTACTGTGATGGTTAACAAGCCCAAGATGCTGCTACATATAATCTGTATAAAACTTAAGTCGTAAAGCCAATCTGATTGTTAAAACTAAGAAAAACAATGTAGCTTCTAGTATATAACAACATCCATGAATAATATTATTCTTGGTCTCATAAATACATATTTTGTAACTAAGTCCAAAGGGGACTAAGGAGAAAAGCTGTGAGGAATGTTATCTTGGTGTTATCAGTCAGCAAACTGCTTGCTGCTTCCCCTTCAAGTTCTCCAGGTCAGTGTGAGAAGGAGAGCAGGAGACAAGGGGCAGTGATACAGAGGTTACACTATGGGGCTACGTGAGGTATCAAAGATGAAGTTTCACCCTGAATAATGTTCCCATTTCCTTCATCTTTACAGAATTCTGTTAAAGGAAATCTATCATTAACCGTAATTGAATTTTATTTAAAGAATGTCTTCAGGAAAATGGAAAAAAAAAATGTGTGTTTTATGTGAAACAAAGCATTAACATTTGTAGTCACGGTAGTCTCTTTTTTAAGATAAAGTAACAACTGCAGTCATTCTGTATATATAAGTTTTAGAAAAAGTGAGTACACCCCTCACATTTTTACAAATATTTTATTATATCTTTTCATGGGACAACACTGAAGACATGACACTTTATACAATATAAAGTAGTCAGTGTGCAGCTTGGATAACAGTGTAAATTTGGAGTGCCCCCTAAATAACTCAACACACTGCTACTAATGTCAAAACTACTGGCAGCGTTGTCCCAAGATAGGATATAATCTAATATATAAAGCTCAGTGCGTGCGTGTGTGTGTGTGTGTGTGTCTGTGTGTGTGTGTGTGTGTGTGTGTGTGTGTGTGTCCGCTAAAGGAATCCGCACCGTCGCATTTACAACCACAAAATTTTGCACAGACGCCTCATGTGACCCAGGGAATGTCGTAGACTATGCTTTGACAGGAAAATTTAACCCCGCGCATTACAGTTACTCTCCAAAAAACATGCCTCCATTAAAGTAAATGGAGGCTGGAACTACTGGTTTTAATAGCAGCTGTGATTGGTTGCTATAGGAACAAAACACATTGTTAGTATAAGAAGCTTACGTGTGAGGTAATATGATGTCAGTGGGGAGAAGAGAGAAAGAGACTGAGAGAGACAGAGACACAGACAGAGACAGACAGGGGAAAAAAACAGAGAGATAGAGACAGACAGACGGTGAAAGAGACATACAGAGACAGATGGTGAAAGAGACAGACAGAGATGTTGAAAGACACAGACAGACAGACGGGGAAAGAGACAGACGCGGCAAGAGACAGACGGGGAAGAGATAAACAGGGCAAGGGGGCGGTTCGTGCGGCGTCACAGCAACGTCACACGGCAGCAGTCCAATAGCAGAGGAGGGGCGAACATGCCGCCCACCTCCTTCCTTCCTCATTGCCGGTGGACGGAGGTAAGGAGATGTTCGTCGCTCCTGCGGTGTCACACATAGCGATGTGTGCTGCCGCAGGAACGAGGAACAACATCGCTACTGACCAGACAACGATTTTTCATAAATAACGACCTCTCTCAGACAAACGATTTTTGCCTCTTTTGCGATCGATTAAGGTCTCTCCAGCCTGTCACACTCTGCGATGTCGCCAACGACGCTGAATGTGCGTCACAAACACCGTGACCCCGACAATATATCGTTAGTGATGTCGCAGCGTGTAAATGGCCCTATAGACACAGACAGACAAGGAAAGAGACAGACAGACAGCGACACAGAGACAGAGACTGGGAGAGACACAGAGCAACAGTTACTATCCCGGGCAACGCCCGGATACTATAGCTAGTAATGAATATAAAATATTTACAAAAATATGAGGAGAGTACTCAGTTTTGTGATCACAAGCACAATACAGAAAATCACAACTATTGCCAATACATAGTATTGTAATACATTTCTGTGCACAATTATTAGACAATTTGTTTTTGTGATGGTTAATTTTATTATTGAACAACTGCAGAGCTGTCTGTCAATCCAAAAGGTTAATAAATCTGAAACATGCATATTTAGGAAAGAAAAAGTGAGGTTTTCACTTTCTTAGGAGAATATTTATGCAACTAAATGTAAAACATAAATTTACCCATCTCAGTAGTTGATTTTCACCTGTTTATAGCAGCATTCCAGTGTTTCTTTCTTGATTGCACCACTGAACAAGTGCTTTAATCCTAAGTCCTCTGCCCCTTGTATTTGTCATGCTTGCCAGGAATAACAAGCGTGGCACATGCATTCAGACCAATGGAGAGCCTGATGCACACCAAAAATACAACAAACAATACCATGAGTAAGAGGGAACACAGGGGACACTATAACAATGGTGAGCCCTGGTGCTAGTGAGAGTGGTAGATGGGACACCTTCTAAACTCACCTGCAGCTTTCCATGCTCTCCTAGCCAATCCCTATACACTCTCCACAATTGTCGCCGAGCAGGAACCTGAGAGACCTTGTAGATGCCAAGGCTAGTGAGAGGCAGGTGAAGTTCCCTTTTAAATATAGAGCCTTATACGGTAATGAATGACTCCAGTCCTGAACTTGCCACAAGTCTTCAAACATGGAGAGATGACAGTAAAGGCCCCGTCACACACAGAGATAAATCTTTGGCAGATCTGTGGTTTCAGTGAAATCATGGACATGTTCCATTTGTACACAGCCACAGACCTGGCACTGATTGTCCACAATTTCACTGCAACCACAGATCTGCCACATATTTATCTCTGTGTGTGACAGGGCCTTAAGAGTATTATATTCATCCTCTAGTGTTTTCATCTGCTATCAGCGTTACTCCAGTTCGTTTTTGTCAGTTTAGGACCTACCAGCTGTTCCAGCATTTCATGGAGCGCTCTGGAAGTCACAACTTAATATAACTCTATGAAAGCCTTGTTCTGGCCTCATTCTGGCTCTTATAGACTTGTATTGTGAGCTTGTGATGTAACTTCTGACTTCTGGACAGTCAAAAGTTATGACCAAAACATTGCATCGCAGAAAAGGAGCGACGCTGATAAAAGATGAAAATGCTGGAGAGTTAGTATAAGACTAGGGGCAGAGGGAAACACTTTAAAAAAATGCAATACTTTCGGTTGCTTCTGTAGAAATTTTATACAGATAGATAGATATGTGGCGCCCCTGTGGCTTCAGGCGCTACAGGGTTCTGCATCAAATTCGGGGTGCAGCATTCATCTCAGATACGGAGGAGGTCATCACCAGTAAAACCACCACAATCCACTACAACACACAGTTAAATACCAGTTAACTGGGACTGGGCTGGGGTAGAAACATCGGAGGGTGGCCATCACTAATGTAGTGGACCCTCTGTTCACTAGTTCAGGAACCTAAGGGGGAGGAGCTTAACATGGGGAGTAAGGAGACACACACACAGCCATTCAGTCAGTCGTCAGGCAGTGACGGAGAGGGAACAAGTGAGACGTGGAGGACACGGTCGCTGAGGAGAGAGCTACGACATAGCTCCCTCAGGACCGGGCGCACAGAGAACAGGGTGCGGAGCCCTAGGCTAGTGTGTACTGCATGTCCTGCCTGTCAGTCTAATAAAAGTCATCACCCGTTAGAGTATACATCGAATTTTATTGAAGAAACTTCCAAATGATAACAGTGTAATCTTCAAAATTGAAAGAAACTCAAAATGCACTGTTCTAAATTATTAGGCACAGTAGAGTTTCTAAACATTTTATATGTTTTAAAGAACTGAAAAAGCTTATTTGTGGAATTTGCAGCATTAGGAGGTCACATTCACTGAAATAAAAAACTATTTAAATCCAAAACATCCTAACAGGTCAAGTTACATGTTAACATAGGAACCCTTCTTTGATATCATCTTCACAATTCTTGCATCCATTGAACTTGTGAGTAGAGATGAGCGATGTTCGAGGTTCGTCAATTTCCTGTTCGAGTGATTTTGGGGGTGCTCGAGATCGAACTGGAACTGGAGCTTTTTGCTAAAAGCTCGACAGTTCGAGTTACGTTCGAGAACGGTTCGATCACCAAAAGCAGGGCTTTTTACAGCTACAGTGTGCAGGGAGCCATCGCTGGCAGCATGCGGTAAGCTGGTAACCAATGTAAATATCGGGTATCTAAGCAAAGCACTTTGCTTGGTAACCCAATATTTACACATGGCCCCGCTCGGCTCCACCTACCTCGCACTCCGCACACATTACCCCACTTAGCTCCACCCACCTTGTACTCCGCAGACATTACCCCGCTTGGCTCCACCCACCTCACACTCCGCACACATTACCCCGCTTTTCTCCACCCACCTCGCACTCCACACACATTACCCCGCTAGGCTCCACCCACCTCGCACTCCGCACACATTACCCTGCTTGGCTTACCTGCGGTAATGAAGTCCCGCCCTCCCGACCTCAGCGCTGTCACTGTCCTCCATGGCCGCCTCTTGTCACATCTCCTCTTCTCCTCTTCTCGCTGCCGACCCAAGACTGTGACTGGCGGTGACGTCACAGGCTCCCGCGATACTTGGCTGTGAAGGTGGCGGTCATTGAAGTCAGTGACAGCTCTGCTATTAGCAGTGCAGGAGATCGTCACCGCAGGTAATGTACCTCGCTCCTGACAGCAGCACTTGTCATGCCCTGCAGTGACCTGGGCTGACCTATTGATGTTAGCTCAGGTCACTGCATTGCTCTCCCAGTCAATATGGAACATTCTGTTCTTCATTGACTAGGACAGTGACTATGGTATGGATCGTCATGGGAACCCATTGGATTACAGCAGACCAGGATTTGTTTTTCTTTCTAATAAATTGGTGAAAGAGGGAATGTTTTGGGGAGTGTTTTTTCAAATAAAAATGTGTTTGTCGTCTATTTTTTTTTTATTACTGACTGGGTTGGTGATGTTGGGTATCTGATAGACGCCTGACCTCATGAACCCCAGGGCTTGATGCCAGGTGACATTACACATCTGGTATTAACCCCATATATTACCCCGTTTGCCACTGCACCAGGGCAACAGGATGAGCTGTAGCGAAGCACCAGGATTGGCGCATCTAATGGATGCACCACTTCTGCAGTTGCTGCGGCCTGCTATTTTTAGGCGGGGGAAAGTCCAATAACCATGGACCTCCCTAGTCTGTGCAAATTGCAAAATGCAGGAGAGTGGGACATGATGTGTCTTTCTGCCATTATAATGACAGAAAAGGCTAATATGAAGTGTACAAGCACAGGAAAATCACCAGAGCGCTCTACGCTGTGAAAAGCAGTAGAAAATGGCACTGGAGTGAACATGTGACCGCCTCATGTAGGTTGAAGCTATGGATCCTGGGTAAATTTATGTATTTTCCCTCCTTCAGTTTTTTTGCAGTACGCAAAAAAACGGATGACAAACAGATGACATGCGGACCACAAAAACGGATCGGTCATGTGAATGTAGCCTTATTCTGATCTGCCGTTTATAAACAGCAGGCAGAAATAAGTGAATAGCGCCCTCCAGCATCAGAAAATCTCCGGCGTTTCAGGGGTAGCTGAGACCCTGGAGATCATGATTCAGGCCGGTTTTTCCGCTCCCCGCTCACGTGATCACAGGTATACACCATATACCGATGATCACGTTACAGTAAATGACAGCGCCAGTAAAAAATTATTTATCGCCCATGTGGCATGAACAAACATGTCAGATGGGAGATAAATCTCCTCCCTGGTTTCCTCTGGTCCCCCGGTGTCGCCAAAGTGCCCCTCCGACCCCCTCCTGGAAATCCATGATGGCTGCGCGCACAGCAGCGCGCTGGCCGCATTCACCCTACTCCTCTGATTTATGTCGCATGTGCCATGACACATGCGACAGAAAACTCCTCCCCAGGCCCTGCCAGGTCACCCCCTATAACCCCACCGGTGTTCCCCGGTGTCCCACGGTACCTGTGCAGCGTTGATCCCCTGCGGCCCCCTCCTTCACAATAGACGCTGCCGCATGCACAGAGCGGCTGTCAGCTCAGCTTCCTGTGTTCAGACACAGTAAGTGGCAGTAACCATGCATCTGTAAGCAACTGCAATGCCCTGCTCATGAGGTAAGGAACATAGTTGATCAGGAGAGCTATACTATATTTCCAAATGGAGGTATTTGATTTTATAGTTGCCCTGCTGAACGACTACCAAACATGAGAGTCCGTTATATGCCACAAGAAAACACATCTAAATAGTGAGCTCTGTTGTTTAGTATTCATTCAGCTGGATAACTGAGTTTAAAGGGGTATTCCATCTCCAAGATCCTATCCCCAATATATAGTAGGTGGAATAGCAATAATATCAGCAAATACCAATATTTGGAAATGTACAATAGTTCTCCTGATTAGGCATGCCCTTACCTCATGAGCAGGGCATTGCAGCTTTGGTAGCAACAGTTACAACATGGACTCTGCTGCTGTGGACACGGGGAGAGTGGGTGCAGATTCATTGCACCCATACTCCAGACATAGAGGGTCTGCACTCCTAGAAAATGAGGGATAGGTTCCCTGAGCGTGTTCTTTCCATATTCTAGACGGTCCAAAGTCGTCGAGGGACCCCCTTATTTTTTTTTCCTTACAATAAATTGGTGAAAGAGGGAATGTTTTGGGAAGTGTTTTTTGAAATACATTTTTTTTTATCTTTTTTTGTTAGTACTGACAGTTTGTGATGTCGGGTATCTGGTAGACGCCATAACATCACAAATTGCTGGGCTTGTTGTCAGATGACTTTAAAGCTAGTATCGACCTCATTTATTACCCCATTTGCCACTACACCAGGGCACGGGATGAGCTGGGGTGAAGCACCAGAATTGGCGCATCTAGTGGATGCGCCACTTCTGGGGCGCCTGCGGCCTTCTATTTTTAGGCTAATGAGGTAAGATAAACCTGGCTCACTCAGTAAGTGGGTGCTCGGAGAAAAATGGAGTATCAACTATAGAACAAAGCTCCAGCACACTCCAAAAAATAGAAGATCGTAATTTTGAAGTATTTTTGTTTTTATTTAACTTGGGCATAGAAAAGTCCAACGTTTCAACCTTAATTCAGGTCTTTATCAAGGACATTCTGATAAATAATGATAACAGAAAAAGAAAACATTATTTTAGACAGTGTACATAAAAGATATGTTCACACAATCAATATTTCACACATGATATGTTCACCAAAAAATATTTTACACATAATACATGCATCCAGGGAGATATTTATATGTACCATAATTAGGGGTCACAAATTAAATATTTAACATGAGAACTGAGATATCATAGTGTTTCCAATCTCAATACATCAATCTTTATTTCAAACAGATGAAAAAACACAGAAAAAGACACACAACATCGGAAGAGACACACAACATTGAAAAAAGGGGGAAGGGTACTGTAACACAACCCACCTAAAACACAGTCAATGATTGAAGTTTTTCTAGGCAATGGTTGTTGCATCAGACAAAGATAGTTTGTAAGGTGGTGTACCTGAGATAAATGGAATAATGTAAGAATACAAAATAACAAAAAGAAATCAACATAAGCAAGACATAGGAGATCAGTCTAGGTCACTGGGGGGGTACGGGGACCAGGAAGGAGGAACCAAGAAGCTCCCAGGGCATAGGATAAATATCTACCTTGTAATACTGTATATCGGGAATAGGGACACAACGGTCCAAGGGACTGATAAATTGGCTCTTTATATCTAGGCAAAAAATGCGTAATTGCATCATTAGTATTAGCAAATGTAAATGAAATGATCATGACTTCCTGTATGATTTCCAATACCTTATGCCAAGAATTAGGATGAACATCCAGAAAAGGGAAAATAAGTGACAGCGCTGTATGAGCGTCTTAACCACTCCCCAAGCTCCTCAAGAGTCTATAGGAATAGATTAAATAATTCATGTTATGGAGGACGCGTAAAAAGGAATGCAACATTAGAGTGAGGTGACAGGTGAACTTACTTAGATTTGAGTGAGTTGAAGGTGCTCGAGAAATCGTATGGGATTATGCAAAAGTGCGACTACATGTTCAACCTGGGGATCATAATAAAATACAATTGACTCCAATGGGAAATACATATAATAATATTACTTGGGAAAAATGCTATAAGCCCCTGGAGATGATTACAGGTGCCAGTATCATGATAAATTTAATAGTCAGCTAAACTGCACATATAGGCAATATGATTATTGGGGAAAACTGCATGAAATACAGAGAGACATTTATTCCCAGGAGCCTCTCAATCTTAGCAAGGAATACCGCTGTATTTGGATAATATATAATGTCAAAGGCATAGACTGGACATAAGAGACAATCATAGAGGTACTATTATAATAGGGTGTATAATATTGGAAATATGGATCCATAATGGCATGTCAACAACATCTGATTATCGCATATTGCAGTGAGAACTATGTCAGAAGAAAGACACTAACCAGTACATACCTTCAGTGGTGGTTCAGGGTGTGACATCTATGAGAGGGGAGTGTAGGTCTGTAAGTGCCAGACCTATTTATATTCGTGCGGTGAGGAGCATCCACTTCCCATTTCCTGGGAGTGGAACGCAGCAATCCGGTCGGTGAAACGCACACCGCGCACGCGGTGCGCGGCAGACAGGCCGGATGCATAGAATAGAAAAGTTGGGAGGATCGTTAGCGTACACTTCCTGTTTCCAGGGAGTGAAACGCAGCGTGCTGGTCGGTGAGACACAAGCCGCGCCTGCGCAATGCACATCACTGTGCGGCGCATGCGCGGCGCACGGCAGACAGACCAGATGCAATAGGGTGAATTGCAGTGAATGGGCGGTGCCAATAGGATAATACGGAAGCCGATAGTGTCCTGTAGTGATGCTGGCAATGGGTGTACTAGGTGACAATGCCAATCAGTAGTGCCTGATGAACGGAACATTATTAAGGTGACAAGTGGAGCCTGGAAAGGGGGAGAAAATAGTAATTAGTAAATAAGATAAAAATAAGAGAAATAAACAAACTAGGTTATAGGGCTAAGTGCTAGATTGCATGTAGATACTTATACAAGTGCCTGCAAGGGAACTATGTTGGTTTACAGAAAAACATGTTATGAACATGTAAATATACATATAAAATTTAAGTGATATTTGAGCACAGACAGGAGTTTATAAAAATCTGAGCACATTTGAGCACAGACAGGAGATTATAAAAAAGTTATTGAGATGCTCATAGGGTAATCAAGTATTGGATATGTAAAACCCTAGTTACTGAAGAAACCTGTGTAGTCCAAAATACGAACACACCCAAAAGGATACATGTCAGTTGTATGTGGTCTAAACAAACACCTCGTATTCCCTATTGAGGCCCCTTGGCTCCAGCGTCTTGAGTGTATGTATCCAATACGCTTCTTTCTCTTTTAAGATGCGTACCCTGTTGCCACCCCTGCACATGGGGGGCACATGTTCTATTATCTGATATTTCAATTGCGCAATAGTATGGCCATGTGTGATAAAATGATGGGGTATAGGGAGGAGGGTCTGTTTACACCTTATTGTAGATTTATATTTGCGGATTCTGTCTCGGATATGTTGGGTAGTCTCCCCAACATATCCGAGACCACAGGGACATTTTATTAAATAAACAACGAAAGACGATTCGCATGTGAAAAATCTCTGAATAGGGAACACACGTCCCGATAAAGGATGGTGAATGTATCACCTTTAGTCAAATTGTTACACTGTATACAGTGATGGCAGGGAAAATTGCCCTTCCTGGGAGTACCCAGAAAAGTCTGACGAAGGACTCCCTTTTAAGAACCTATATCAGCCCTGACCAAATTATCTTTTAGATTCCTTGATCTCTTGTTACAGAAAAGCGGAGGTTCGGAGAACTCATCTATCATAGGGAAGGCTTTGTGTAAAAGTGGCCAGCGTCTGAAAATAATATTTTTGACTAAAGGTGAGAACGGGTGATATGTGTTAACACATGGCATCCTTGCTGAACCCTGGGTGACGTTAGACCGACGGGTACTGTTGGACCTGGCAACATCCTCAGGATAACCTCTGTTTAAAAATTTCAAAGTCATCTCATTAGATCTGATGTTACGTAAATCAGGATCGGATACTATTCTTTCCACCCTTTTATGTTGAGAAATAGGTAAGCCATATTTCGTGTGTTTCGGGTGACAGCTAGTGTAATGGAGAAGATTATTCCTGTCTGTGGGCTTCACATAAAGGTCTGTTTTTATGCATCCATCGTCCATGAGGACAACCAGGGTGTCAAGGAAATTGATCTGATGAGGGTCCGAATGGATCGTAAACTTAAGGCCCGCTCTATAGGAGTTAATCTCATGATTCAATTGATTCAATGAACTTATGTTACCATGCCAAATTGTGAAAATGTCATCAATGTACCTATACCAAATTATGGCATGGCTGGTCCATAAGGGGTGACTATAGATGAACTCATTTTCAAAATGTGCCATATATATGTTGGCATAGGGAGGCGCTAGGTTTGATCCCATTGCTGTACCTTTTTTCTGTAAGAAAAATTGATCCTGGAAGAGGAAAAAATTATTTTCAAGAACCAATTGAAGAAGTTCTTTACCGAAAGATTTCTGATTGTTGGAAAGGGAGCTGAATTCTCTCAGGAACCAGTCCACTGCTGAAAGGCCATCATGATGTTCGATGCTGGTGTATAAACTATTTACATCAAATGTGACAAGGAGGCTGTCTGGTGGAATAGACTCTAAATGATTAAGATGGAATAAAAAATCTGAAGTGTCTTTCAAGAAGGATTTGATTTTGGGAAGCAATGGAGTTAGAATTTTCTCGACGGTAATGGCCAGAGGGGAGAGAACGGATTCCGTCGAGGCCACTATAGGACGACCTGGTGGCTGTTGAAGATTCTCATGGATCTTGGGAAGGGTGTATATGACTGGTGTGATGGGATATGCTTTAATGAGGTATTCGGATAATTTATCATCAATTGTTCCATTGTGCAGATATGAATCAACCAAGTGTCTGATAAGCGATTGTATATGGGACGTAGGGTCCCTGGAAATGGGTTGGTATGTGTCCCTATCTGCCAATTGACTTAGTATTTCCTGAATATAATAAGCTCTGTCCATCACCACAATGGCTCCTCCCTTATCCGCAGGTTTGATAATAATGTGTGAATTGTTTTTAAGGTCCTGGATGGCCCTACTCTCCTCCGCCGAGATATTATGTCTAATTGTAAATTTGCCTTCCTCTATCGATTTGATGATCTTATCAATATCATTTGTTACTAACGAGATATATGTTTCAATCGGATGGTGATTTCTGGGTGGATTAAAGGAACTTGGGTTCCTAAGGTTCAACCGTCTTAACTAAAACATATCCTCATGTGGTATAGCAGTGGATTGGGTTGGTATGGTATTCTCAATACCAAAATGTGCCTTCAGTCTAATTGTTCTAAAGAACCTTCTCAATTCCTGATCAAGCTGAAAAGAATTGAAGGTCGTTGTAGGGCAAAAGGATAACCCTTTCTGGAGAACCTGCGATTCAATTGCAGACAGATTATAAGCAGATATATTATAGACTAGGTTTGTTGTACCTGCGATCGCGTCTGAATGTGGTAAGGTGTCGCGGTTCCTGGGTTTCCTCTTGCTTCGACGCGTCTTCCTCACTGCTCTTGTCTTTGGCCTAAAAAACGAGTTTGGCGGGTGAAATAATGGTCACCGTCTGAGCTAGAAGAAGAAGGGTATCGGCTATATGTAGTGGACCATCTTGGAGTATCATCCGCAAACTTCCACCGATACACACGTTCTTTAGAGTAGTCCTCTTGGTCACGTAAGAATTTGGTTCTTTTCCTTTCTTGAAGTACTTTCTTGTATTTCGTGATAGTTTCTTTGGATTTGGCTTTGATCCTCTCCCATTCAGAACCAGGAATGGTATGGGCCAATTGTTCTTCGATTGATCGCACCTTGGAACCCAGCTAATCAATTTCTTTCCGGAAATGTTCAATGGTTAAGATGATAATGTCCATTGAGCATTTATTGATGATGCTCTCAAATTTACTACAATATTCGGGGTTGTCAGAAAATAGGGTGGGTTTTAAGGATACCCTTTGACAAGATACTTGTCACTTCCTCGGTGTTGTAAGAGAAAGTCGTAAAAGACATATGGACTTAGGATGTAGAGATTCCAAGGAGCTCAGGTGAAAAAATAGTCAAATGAGGTAAGATAAACCTGGCTCACTCAGTAAGTGGGTGCTCGGAGAAAAATGGAGTATCAACTATAGAACAAAGCTCCGGCACACTCCAAAAAATAGAAGATCGTAATTTTGAAGTATTTTTGTTTTTATTTAACTTGTGCATAGAAAAGTCCAACGTTTCAACCTTAATTCAGGTCTTTATCAAGGACATTCTGATAAATAATGATAACAGAAAAAGAAACATTATTTTAGACAGTGTACATAAAAGATATGTTCACACAATCAATATTACACACATGATATGTTCACCAAAAAATATTTTACACATAATACACGCATCCAGGGAGATATTTATATGTACCATAATTAGGGGTCACAAATTAAATATTTAACATGAGAACTGAGATATCATAGTGTTTCCACGCGGCACGGTGGCTCAGTGGTTAGCACTGCAGTCTTGCAGCGCTGGGGTCCTGGGTTCAAATCCCACCAAGGACACCATCTGCAAGGAGTTTGTATGTTCTCCCCGTGTTTGCGTGGGTTTCCTCCGGGTTCTCCGGTTTCCTCCCACATTCCAAAAAGACATACAGATAGGGACTCTAGACTGTGAGCCCCAATGGGGACAGTGTTGCCAATGTATGTAAAGCGCTGTGGAATTAATAGCGCTATATAAATGAATAAAATTATTATTATTATTATTATTATTTCCAATCTCAATACATCAATCTGTATTTCAAACAGAGGAAAAAACACATAAAAAGACACACAACATCGGAAGAGACACACAACATTGAAAAAAGGGGGAAGGGTACTGTAACACAACCCACCTAAAACACAGTCAATGATTGAAGTTTTGCTAGGCAACAGTTGTTGCATCAGATAAAGATGCAACATCATGCAATTAAGCATTTTTTGCCTAGATATAAAGAGCCAATTTATCAGTCCCTTGGACCGTTGTGTCCCTATTCCCGATATACAGTATTACAAGGTAGATATTTATGCTATGCCCTGGGAGCTTCTTGGTTCCTCCTTCCTGGTCCCCGTACCCCCCAGTGGACCTAGACTGATCTCCTATGTCTTGCTTATGTTGATTTCTTTTTGTTATTTTGTATTCTTACATTATTCTATTTATCTCAGGTACACCACCTTACAAACTATCTTTATCTGATGCAACAACCGTTGCCTAGCAAAACTTCAATCATTGACTGTGTTTTAGGTGGGTTGTGTTACAGTACCCTTCCCCCTTTTTTCAATGTTGTGTGTCTCTTCCGAGACACAGCCAGTCAGCAAAGAGACACAGGATGACGAGCAACGACCGGAGCAGCCTGGAGCGCAGGGTTGGGGTGACCAACTCTCCTGATTGTCCCAGGAATGCCCAGGTACCCCTGTCAATCCTGAACCTGGACTATCTGGAGGATGAAGTGCGGCGCTTGGGGCACAACTTGCTGGAGACCCAGCTGGGAGTGATCCAAAAGTGGGAGCTCTCCATGCGGAAGACAGTGGCGGAGGGGCAAGTCCTCAAGAACCCACCAACGCTGACCCCGGAGGGGAGAGAGACTGGCATCGGAAAGTGCAAGGTAATGGCTACCCCGACAGCTGGTGACCCCTCGGCGGAACCCTTGGTGATCCCACAAGACCCTGCGACCAGCCCCTTTCCCCAACACCTGACCAGAGAGGAAGCAGCTGGAATGGGGAAAAGCAGCCGGAGCCCGTAGAGTCCACCCTCCTATCCCTGGAGGCGGAAGAGTCCAAGGCCGCGGCGGCCCACCACGAACCGGAGGAGGCATGCTGGTGGCAACTGGTAAAACTCCAGACCAAGCAGTAGGAGCGTGAGGCCAGACACAAGGCTCTGGAAGACCGCAACCTGGCCGTGAAGCAGTGGCTCCGCAGGTCCCGACCATCGGAGCGGGATCCTTGGCGATACGAGTTAGTGGTTACATTTTACTTGGAGCGAGGGTGGGGGTTCATTGGTGAAATCAGGATGGCAAAGAACATATTCGTCTCCAGGCGGAATGTTGAATCCCACCTCCGCCAAGGACACCCAGATCGGGACTTATACCCAGGCGACGCCGTCTCCTACACCTGGCAAAAAGGGGAACAGGGATGGTTTGCACTGGATGTTCAAGTGGAGCGGTTAAGGGAACCATCTAAAGTCCAGACCCATGACCAGGTGACCCAGACGACCCTGCTCTAGACTACCACCTGGAAGTATATGCACCTGTATATAGTTGGATAAGTGTTGTGTTGAAAAGAACACCTGGGCCACTGGACAAGGTGTGGCCAGGACTACCTTGTATAAAATTAGCACCTGTTGTGCTCTATACGAGAATTAAGATGACTTTAAAAATCTGTTGTGCGTGCTGAGGAACATAAATATGGTCAGGAACGCTCTGAGCATGCCTGGAGCCTACGTCGGAGATTCAGTGCAGGTCCCCCAGATTGTTGCTGTTAAATTTGATGCACTTGGTCAGAGTGTTGCAAGGTGCAAAAGTGAACATTTTATGAAAAAAGGTCAAAAGTGAATGTCTTATGCTAAAAGAAAATGTTTTATGCATTTTATGGCGTCAAAAGTTTTATATGTCATAATGAGAAAGTTTGCAATGTTTAAGAAACCATGCCTCCCATAAAGGGAAGAAATGTTACAGTTTTTCAGCATAAACAAAAATATTGCTGTTTTCCATTGTATTGCATTATTTCCAGCCCGCGGACACGCTGGGATTCGCTGTGGGGGGTGTGTGGCGCCCCTGTGGCTTTAGGCGCCACAGGGTACTGCACCTCATTCGGGGTGCAGTAGTCATCTCAGATATGGAGGAGGTCATCACCGGTAAAACCACCACAATCCACTACAACACACAGTTAGTTGCCCTCACACTGGGACTGGGTGGGGTAGAGACATCGGAGGGTGGCCATCACTAATGTAGTGGACCCTCTGCTCACTAGTTCAGGAACCCGAGGGGGAGGAGCTTGACATGGGGAGTAAGGTGACACACTCACAGCCATTTAGTCAGTCGTCAGGCAATGACGGACAGGGAACAAGTGAGATGTGGAGGACACGGTCGCTGAGGAGAGAGCTATGACATAGGTCCTTCAGGACTGAGCGCACAGAGAACAGGGTGCGAAGCCCTAGGCATGGCACTGCATGTCCCACCAGCAGAATCCGCCGGGCAGAGGATTTCAAGTCTTCTGGCCTACCAAAAGTGCCCGGGGCAGAGCAGCATATAGAGCCAGGGGTCATGACCAAAAGGACAACACCGACTACGGACTCACACTTCCTGCTATACGGAACAGGAACAGAGTTAATTCATAGGCTTGCGTCCCAGTGTAGCTTCAAGCCTCAGGGACTCACACAACACAGCGCAGGGAGGAAGAACTCACAGAGAAACCCACCAGTTCTGACCTCTGAACCGGGATAGGCTGGAGCCTATGACAGTGGGGACAGGCCATCCAATGGCAGTAAGATCTCAGTGAGTAAAGAACTTTGACTGCAACCCCTGTGTCGCTCCCTTTCTTCACCGCCTTCAACCCTGTGCTCTTTTAATAGCGTGGACTACTACTCCCAACATCCTCCCTGGGGACTGAGCTCTGCCTATGGAGAGCTACACCATCTGAGCCGCATTATCTTCCGCCCCAGAAAATACCTCCCGTAGCGGCGATTCCCACATTACAGCCGCACACCACAGCTGGTGTCACGAATAACTACAATCCCCATCCTCATCATCCCCCATTTATTGACACCGCCAGAGTCAAAGAACCAGGCCTGGCTGCTGTGACAACCTGAATCGACACCGGCCTGGTGACAAGTAACCCTAGAGACCCCGTAAGCGCGTCAGATAGACAGATAGATAGATAGACAGACAGACAGACAGACAGACAGATAGATAGATAGATAGATAGATAGATAGACAAATAGACCAACCTCCAGTTGTTAACTTTTGACATAAAATTTTAGGTACAAAAGATGGAAAGAAAGGTTATATGTATTGCAGGTGAATCCAAATATCTTAAATCTTTGCAGAAAATTGGCAGTGGATATGACATATGGTTTACATCTAAATACTCTAAAAATGAATTGACATTTCTTAGTGGAGAGAGATCCTCTGACTTTTTTCCAGTGAAAAGACACATCTTAGCATTACTTGTCTGTTCCATAATACTAAACGTAAGCACAAGTTAGACACATGCATGATCTAAATCCACATTATTGTGCTGGTAATGTTTTTTCCTGGACATCTTGGCATGTGCTTTTCGTTCTTGTGAAACATTATACAGCATAGACACTTGAGTGAACACAAAGGGAAAGATTAAGAGTCTAGAAGGTGTGAAGACTTTCCAAATGTGATTCTTAGCATATGGCAGTTAGAATTAGTGCCATGTTTAAGAGATCTGTGATTTGTGAAAATTGCTCATATTTTAAGATGGTTGTGTTCATTGTTCATCTTCACCTTGAGTAACCCTACACACAGGGTATAAAAAAAGTTTATCTCTTACATGTGGTACTGTATTATATTGAGACTAAATGAGACCTTAATCTTGATTACCTATCCGTAGGATATTCCATCAACAGCAGGTCTGTTGCTAATGAACCATCCGCACAGAAAGCCACCCACCTATAATCAATGAATCTCATGGACTACAGTGTAGCGCTCTAGTTATTGCCTCTTTGACATATGGTTACACATTCATCCAAGCCCTACCAGATCATGCTGAACAGTGCTGCATTAGGTGAGATGTGCCACTGTCCAGGGGTGATTGCATGCTTGATATCATGAGCCAACTTGATGTGTTCAGCCTCTCCCTATAATTCAAAAAAGAGAAGCTGAATGAGTCAAGTCAGCGAGTGACCGCTAGCATGGGCAGATTAAGAGTAGCCAGGGCCCAGGGCTGTTTTGAATGCGAGGACCCCCCAGCCCCGATGTATCATGTAACATATCACATGATCTGCTTTGATAGATCATGTGATTGACACACAGGTGCACATCTGCAAATGCAAAACAAGAAAGACGTGTAGCGTGGCATGCAAATTATTTTCCCAATGTGTACAGCGTTATACATAACGAAGTGCTATCCATAATAGAGCAGGAGCGGGAAATTAATTTTCCTGAAGGCCACATGACAGACTGTGACTATTGGGGAGGACAAACCAAAAGGCTGAAATCAATTCTGCACAATATTAATATTAACATCTTAATTATAATCATTGTTTTATATTAATATTAATTGTGTCACCTAATAATGAGCAGAATTAAGTATGTTGACATCCCTCTAAGTATATAATGAATCCTCACATAGACCCCTATATACAGTATGAGCCTTTACATAGTCCCCTATATGAAGTATGTGTACCGCCCCCATGTCAGCGGCACAGCCGCTCGGATGCAAAGCCGCGGTGGCTCGAAGCGTCTCCGGATCCGGGGGGGGTCCGCACGGACACTCAAATTAAAATAAGGGGGGGGAGTATGTACAAGGGGGTTAGGAAGTTCGTGATGCACACACGGTACGTGTTAATGTGAGGGACCACCGCTGCTGTTGGGGAGCCCGGTGACGATGGTGTAGCAGCAAGATGTTTAACCTCTCCGTGGGTAGGGGGTTTGTGTCCGGGGCCCGTTGGGTAGTTGGTGCTTGTGGGGCCGTTGGGGATAGGAAAAGGGTCTTTCAGTGTACTCACTCAGTCCAGGAATAACAACACCGACAGCTTGTAAACCAGAGTTCTGAGCACCACTCAGCTTGTAGGGAGCATGCTTGGGTCCGTGCCCTTGGTGTTGCTCTTAGCCTGTGGCCCTTTCCTTGGAACCTTTGTCTCTTTTTGGACCCTCAAGTATGAAACTCTTCAGGTCCCACTCACCCGTATGGCTAACGAAGTGAGCTTGCTCTCAGGGTTCACGTGTAGGATTTCTTTGGACTGTATTGGGAAAGTCCTATCCCATCGGTGCGCTAGTACCCCGATTTTGGAGCGGGTTGAGGAATAATCTTGAAGTCTTCACCCCGGGTAAATTACCGGAACACGTGAAGCTACTTTCCGGCCAAGGGTCTACATACCCCGTTGTGCCCTGGCCCCTGCCCGTTGATAGCTCAAGGCTGCCGGCTGCCCTCCTCGGCAGTCTGTGCCCCTTGAAACAATCCCCTGTGACCGGGGTTCCAGCTCCTACCAGGCCCAGACCAACGTCTGCCACCTAGTAACTACAGGAGCCCTGCTCCAGGCCTGTGACCTCTCCCTCACTTTCCCCTTACCAACCCCCATGTGGGCAGCCTTATTCCCTTCAGGCTCCCCAATGGTGTGTCTGTTGGGTACAGTTTAATGTGTTCCAAGGATTTTAATTGTCTAAGCTGTTAGCAACACCAAAGAACCATGATCCGTAACCAAGGAGGGTGGATACTGTGCAGAAGGGCAGATTGCACAATACCCTGTGACAACCTGATAGGCCAGGTCGTCACATATGAGCTCACACATATCTCCCTATATACAGGATAAGCCCAGCCATAGCCCACTATGTACAGGACGAGCCCTCACATTGCTCCCTATAAACAGTTTGAGCCCTCACAACACGCCTGTATACAATATGAACCCTCACATCTCCTCCTATATACATTATAAGCCCCTACATATCTCCATATATAAAATATGAGCCTTTTCTTAACTCCCTATATACAGTCTGAGCCATCACATAGCTCCCTATATACAGAATGAGCCCTCACTTAGCCTTCTACATGCAGTATGAACTTGCACATACCCGATATATAAAGTTTGAATCCTCACATAGCCCTTATATACAGTCTGATATCACATAGCTCTATATACATTATGAGCCCCCACATAGCCCCCTTATATATAGTGTAAGCCCTTACATAGCTCCCTATATACAGTAGTAGCCCTCACATAGCCCAGTACATATAGTATGAGCCGCATAATAGCCCCCTATATACAGGATAAGAACTTACATAGACTCCTATATACAGTATGAGTCCCAAACTTGCCCCAATATACAATATGAGCCCTTATAGAGCCCCGTATATACAGGATGAGCCCTCACATAGCCTAGTTTATACAGTATGAGCCCCCACATAGCTCGCTATATACAGTATGAGCTGCCACATAGCTCCCTATTACAATGTGAGCACCCACATAGCTCGCTATAGACAGTATGAGGACCCACATAACTCCCTGTTACAGTATTAGCCCCCATATAGCTTTCTACATATAGAATGAGCCCGCACATAGCCTATTTTATACAGTATGAGCCCTAACATAGCCCCTATATACAGCATGAGCCACTACATAGTCCCTCTATACAATATGAGTGCTTACATAGCCCTCTATATACAGTATGAATAAAAAAATACAAACACTCTCCTCACTCCTGTTTCCCAGGTGCTCTAATATGCTGCGCTGCACTGCCATTCTCTATTGCCGGCAATGGAGCTCTAAAAAAGCTCCCTGCCTGGATATGGACACTGGGGGAACGGAAGAGAAGTGAGCATGTTTTGCCGATGGTGGCCCACTAAATAGTATAAAGATGGCAATTTGGCCATGGGCGCCACCAAAATCTCAGGCTTCGGGCGGTAGCCCAGATTACCCTCATAATAAAATACACGTATGACCACTAGAATGCAAATCCCACACACGCACAATAATGTAACCACCTGCTCACATCGGCAATATCAGAGAATTGTAACATACGTAACTCACACTGTAACAATTCAGCAGTCTGCATGCACACAGAGTACCTGCATACTTTTGTCTCATACCTGAATAACTTCTTTAACCCGTCTGCAGTTAATTTCCATTTTTATATTTTGCATTCTTCTCTCCACTTCTTCCAAGAGCCATAACTTTTTTAATTTTGAATGAAACCATTTTTTTACAATGTGCAGTAAGTTGAAATGTTAAAAAAATGCAATTCCGCCATGTTTTTTAGGGATTTGTTTTTACACTATTTATGTTATTATAGTATTCAGGACCATTCATCCCTTTTTAACATTTTGATTTAATTACATCTATAGTAAATGCTGCGAAATGCTGAAAAGAAAATAAATGGAAACATATGAATTGCCATTTTTTTTGTTTTTTTGCAACCCATATAATTAAACCGTGTGCAGAATTATTAAGCAAGTTGCATTTTAGAGGATTATTTTTTATTATTGACGAACAACTATGTTCTCAATCAATTACAGCACATCCCTCCTCATTACAGAGATGCACATCACCTGATTTGCTTAATTGATAGTTGGCTCTCAAGCCTATACAGCTTGGAGTAGGACAACATGTATAAAAATTATCATGTGATCAAAATACTCATTTGCCTAATAATTCTGCACACAGTGTAGTATAAAACTGATAAAAACAATGTACGTTTAATCACTAAATATATTTTTTAAAAAACTATTCAGTTTTAGCATCACTGTAAAACGTTTTATTCTTGTCATTTTTATGAACACTAACAATGAAGCCAAGCAAACTATAGTGGAATTGCTCATACTTTGATAGCTCACCACTAGTGATGAGCAAACATTAGTAATGAGTATAATAGAAGTCAACGGGAAACAAGAGCATTGTTTTGGAAGACCCTCCCAGACATTAGGAATGGCTCAGTAGCCCGTTTACTCGGTCCCAGCCTCCACAAGGTTTACCCAGTGTGCCATAAGTTAAATGTAGCACCCCTGGCCACAAACACTTTTCCTTGTGTCAGTGGTTACATAGATCTTTGCAGAAGCTACATTGGTCAGGACACGAGTGATGTTATGGGTCACCCACTTGTGTAAGACAGGGATGGCACACCAAGAACAATAGTGGCATATCAAGACCAATTACTGAGGGAAGGCTGCCACCTTGAGGCTGTGGAAAGCCTCAGTGTCCCAAGCCTAAACTACAACATTTCAAGGGCAATTAGTCTGGAAATGTTTCCATTTAGTGTTTGGGCATGCCGGTGGGTGGCTACGTATTTCTGCTTGCATTCAAAAGCCTGGTGAAGGTAAACTTGAAGTCTGCACTGGGACAAGGAAGTGGACGTGGTTGCTGATGGTGATTGTGAATGTGTAATGATAGGTGCAGGGAGGGAGGCATCCATGCCTACGTCATGGACAGGGGATTGGAAAGCACATAGCACAGGGGAAGAGACGGTGGTGTCAACTACAGACACTGATTGTGGACCCAGGCAAATGGCCCACCTAGTTGGGTACCTTGATAACATGTGCCTGAGTATGCTGGTGGTGATCAGGCTGCTAGTAGTCAGGCCCCTTAAAAAAAAAAAGTGCCCAACTGGGGAACACCTAACCTTTGGCATCCAAACTTGTCACATATAGGTGCTATGAGGAACAGTTGCCTGCCTCCTCCCTTTGGCCACAACACTGCCTCTTCCTGCCTCCCTCTTTGCACTGCTGATCCTGCTCTGTATGACACCTTCTCTGGATGGGTCAGTGACTTCATTGTCCATCACCTCATCTTCCACTTCCTGCATTCCATTCCTCCTCCTGACTTGTTAACATAACAGCATGACTTGTTGGCAACTGTGTCTCATCATCATCCACCTCTTGAGTCACTAATTGCCATTCCCCATCATCTTCTTTCGACCGTGGCTGCTCAAATATTTGGGTATCACTGCACAAGATCTCAATGTCATCCTTGAAATTTGCAGGGTGAGAGGCCAGAATCAATACATGTAAAAATAAAGAGCTCCTCGGAGCATCCCAATGTGCGATCACTTATCTACTGGGTCTCGCTATGGAGAGAGGAAGTAGCATCAAGGGATGATTTATATATTCCAGACTCTTGGCTAGTGAGACTAGACCACTTGGAAAACATAATAGTGCTGAAAAACTGACTGGAAGCATTATCTGCCAGCCAACCCACCACCTGGTCACACTGTTCTGGCTTCAAGAGTGTTGTCCCGCACCCCCCTGCAAAGTTGAATAGGAAGATAGGTCTAGATGATTAATTGTTTGTTGTGCTCCCGCAGCAGACACAGTTTGCCATGGCCCACGGCCTGGCTTCTGCTTGCCCCACAATCAGTGGGACATTCACTTACCCATCCCTTACTGCATGCCTTGAGCATTTTAAATTAGGTATGTAACTGTGAAGCCCCACAGGTGTAGTGTCAGTGTCGGTGCATTACCTTCAGGGACTCCACGTTGCTGGATCTCCGTCACTGGTAGGAAATCTTCTTGTTTGATCGTGACGCCACTCTCAGTTTTGCGGTCAGTGGGGACCGCCACTGCAGGTTAGGGGACGCCTGGGGCTGATGGTGGGTGCAGTCGGATGTAGTAGCCTCCTGAGAGTGAGGCAAGCCCCAGGGCCCTGTGTAGGTTTGTAGTACCACAAGTCGCAGAATAACCACACAGGCAGGAATGTCTTTCAAGGGCTTTACTCACATTTGATGGCAGGGTAAGTAGCCCGGGCGTAGCTGGGATGAACCAGGTGGGAACCAGGTATCCTTCAGGCTGACTTTATGAGGGTGACTACTGACTCGCCTTCCTTAGCCCTTGGTGGTTTGGGGTGACCCCGACTTTTAGTCCCTATGGGGGTCACCCAGGGAAGATGCTGCAGCCTCTCTCTCCCCTTCGTTCGCCGTATGCTTGTTCCCCGGACCAGGCCACTCCAGCTGCTTGCCTCCTGTGACCTATGGGCCCTCACTGTGGTTACGTGGCTGCGGCTTTTGTGGTGTTGTGGTGTGGGCTTTGAGAGCCCCACACCGGCAGGTTTAGCAGGGAAAGGTGGATCTATCCTTGCTTCGGGATCTGCCGCCCGGTTGGGCCTGGTGCTCTCTAGCAGTCTCCTTACTTCCCACTCCGTTGCACTCCCTAGCTGAAGCTGGCTTTCAGGTAGCACTCCTAGTTGACCGTTCTCCCCCGTCTGTAGCCACTGCGCGGACGCTGTCAGATTGCACAGCTCTAGGGATCTGCTCCTCACTTGAGCTCCCTGGACTCTACACTGAACTGGCTCACTGCTCCTCCTCTCCTGTTCTTTCCTACGCCACCTAGCAACCAGATTCTCTTACCACACCCCTTGAGAGGAGATGGAGGCTTTTGGCCCCCTCCACTATTCCAGTGAAGGTCAAGGCTTTTCCCCCTCCTGGGATCCCCAGGGGTCCTCTCATGGGTACATGTGTGAGACCTGATCACTATGCGCCTGTGTTCCACACCCCTGTCAGCCTTCTGGATTACCTGTATTGTACTGTCCCCAGCATGGGTGCAGTACTCAGTGGTGCCTGACCAGGTCAGGGGCGCCACATTCCCCCTTAGTTATCACCAGCACGTCCTCGGGCTGCAAGACAACATTTTTAAAATGCATAAAACATTAAAACATGTAAAACATTTAAAAGCACCAGGTACCATACATCACCACCCTCCACCCACAAGTCCGTTAACCCACCCAAAACCCTTTCACGTTGGCCGCGACTTCAGCCACTTCTGGCAGGATGTAGAGGCGGCTTACACGGGCTGGTGGTTTCAGGGTATACCTGGCCTGGTGGATCCGCGCCTTCAGCCTCTTCTGGCAGGATGCAGAGGCGGCCTCCACAGTTGGTGCTGACCAGGTACCCTCTTTGTGGTGGTGAGCCAAGGCCCCATAAACAGGCGTGCTCTCTGGTTGCAGGTGAGCCAAGGCCCTATATACGGACGGGCTCCTCCTGGTTGCAGACGAGCCAAGCCCCTAAACAGGCTGACTCTGGTGGTGGTGGTGCCCTCTGGTGTAACTATTTACACTGCGAGAGTTTGTGGCTATAGCCAGTTCATAGCCTTAAGGTTTATTTCTCACAATAGTTTTTGTGGGCACATGCTTAAACAATAACGTTGCAAACTTTTCAACTTGTCAAACCGGTCAAACTTTCGGTACTTCTTTCTTTACTTTACTCCTCGGTACCAGGGCTTTGGCCTATTGGGCTACGGCACCTGCTGTTTTCTTGCTCCTTGTCATCCTCTGAGGTAGTTTCATCTGTAGGCTCTTTGTCTTTTCTTTCTAGATCTTCATCTGTTTCCTTTTCTGCATCTGTTTCTTTATCTCTGTCTTTTCTTTCTTCTTTGGGACATGGTGCTACGTCTAAGGCATAGTAGCCCCTTTCTCCTTGATGCAAGGTGAACTGTACTGCGTCTCCAATTTTCAAATTTCTGCCTGAATGTCCTCTGGGCAGGTGGGCTTGAACATCTCTCCGATTCACAAATATGCCCTCTTTTATTCCTCTTGCTACAATAAAGCCGTATCCGCTTTTCAAATTGAAGTCCTCCACAACTCCTCTGCAAAGGGGTCCTCTGACCTGGGCTTTGGATCTTCTCAGGGCTCGTTTTTCTTGCAGGTCTCTGGCTGTGACTTCTCTCTGCTCTGGAGACTGTGGTGTTGGAGGATACTTTGCTCTGCTGCACCGTGTCTTGCGGGCTGGGTTCATGCTTGCAGGCTCCCAGGTGAGGTCTTTGGGCTGATCTTCGTCAGCAGACGGGGTTAGGTCTTCCTCATCCCAGCGAGAATAGGGCAGCATCTCTGGCTCTGGGTATGGGTCCACTGCTGGTGGCACTGGAGTCAGCTCCTCAGCTTCCTGGCCTCCTCTCCCCCTTAGTTCTTCGCTGCACTCTGGTTGTGGCAGCGCTGGGGATGAGTGTTCTTCAGCTGGCCCAGGTGGTGGACTCTCCGGCACAGCTGCAGGGGTTGTCTGAATCTCCTTGGGGGTATGCGGAGGGAGCAGATACCGATCCACCATCTCTTGTGGGAACTTAGCTTCCAGGTCGGCTTTTAGCTGCCAGTATGCGGAGTCCTCTCCTATCAGGGTCTTCCTAGCAGGGACCTCTTTGGACTGGGGAGCGGTGTCTGCTCTGGCCTTGCAGGCCGGGGTAAATAATGAGGTAGTCTCTTCTTGGCGGGCCGCGCCTGACATGGCGGCGGCCTGGTCTTGGCGGGCCGCGCCCTGGATGGCGGCGGCCTGGTCTTGGCGGGCCGCGCCCGGCATGGCGGCGGCCTGGTCTTGGCGGGCCGCGCCCTGGATGGCGGCGGCCTGGTCTTGGCGGGCCGCGCCCGGCCTGGCGGCGGCCTGGTCTTGGCGGGCCGCGCCCGGCATGGCGGCGGCCTGGTCTTGGCGGGCCGCGCCCGGCATGGCGGCGGCCTGGTCTTGGCGGGCCGCGCCCGGCATGGCGGCGGCCTGGTCTTGGCGGGCCGCGCCTGGCATGGCGGCGGCCTGGTCTTGGCGGGCCGGGCAGGGCATCGCTGCGGCGGCCTGGTCTTGGCGGGCCGCGCCTGGCATGGCGGCGGCCTGGATCAGTGTCGCTGTTGCAGGGGGCTCTGTGCAGGCTGGGCTGGACGTCGCTGCAGCGATCGGAGCTTGGCGGGCCGCACCTGGCGGGGCTGCGGCCTGGTTCAGCATCTCACTTGCGGCGCGGACGAGCGTCGCTGCTGCGGTGGGGTCTTGGCGGACTGGGCTCAGCAGGGTGGCAGCCTGGGTCAGCGTCACACCTGCGGCACGGATCAGTATCGCAGTGGTAGTCGGACCTTTGCGGGCCAGGCGGGGCATGGCTGCGGCGGCCTGGATTTGGCGGGCCGCATCTAGCGTGGCTGCGGCCTGGTTCGGTGGCGCCGCGCCGGGCGCCTCTTCTGGGACCGCGGGCGTGGCAGCAGGGGTCGGGGCACTTGCGCTGGCCGGGGCATCACTCGACTCACCCATCGGTGGCAGCATCGGGGTCTGCGTCGTCGCCGCTCGGTCTGGCATGCGTCGCGCGGCTCCCTCCTCGTAGGTCCGCACCGCCGCAGCCATCTCCAGGAGCTCCGTGCGTTCTTCCCTGAGCTGTCGCACAATCCTGGCCTCCAGCTGGTCGCAGAAGATGGCAAGCTCCCGGCACCACCAGGCAGCAGAGCCTGGCTCTGGGTATCCACGTCTGGACTCCATTTCCTCTAGCACGCTACTGGCTTCTTCTCTGCTCCGCCGTCTCTGGACGCTTCCGCTTTCTTCATCAGCGAGGTCAGGACCCTGCAGGGGATCTCTGGGTAGCCACACCTCTTCGTGGGCGGTAACTTCTTCCAGCGCGGGCTGCTGTTGTTTTTCAGCGCGCTTTTCATGGTGGCAATATGGCGGCGCTTCCAATTTTCCAAACGGACCGCCCAGGCACATGGTCACCTGTCTGAACAGGTCTAGTCCTTATCCTGTTCGTGACGCCAGATGTGAAGCACCACAGGTGTAGTGTCAGTGTCGGTGCATTACCTTCAGGGACTCCACGTTGCTGGATCTCCGTCACTGGTAGGAAATCTTCTTGTTTGATCGTGACGCCACTCTCAGTATTGCGGTCAGTGGGGACCGCCACTGCAGGTTAGGGGACGCCTGGGGCTGATGGTGGGTGCAGTCGGATGTAGTAGCCTCCTGAGAGTGAGGCAAGCCCCAGGGCCCTGTGTAGGTTTGTAGTACCACAAGTCGCAGAATAACCACACAGGCAGGAATGTCTTTCAAGGGCTTTACTCACATTTGATGGCAGGGTGAGTAGCCCGGGCGTAGCTGGGATGAACCAGGTGGGAACCAGGTATCCTTCAGGCTGACTTTATGAGGGTGACTACTGACTCGCCTTCCTTAGCCCTTGGTGGTTTGGGGTGACCCCGACTTTTAGTCCCTATGGGGGTCACCCAGGGAAGATGCTGCAGCCTCTCTCTCCCCTTCGTTCGCCGTATGCTTGTTCCCCGGACCAGGCCACTCCAGCTGCTTGCCTCCTGTGACCTATGGGCCCTCACTGTGGTTACGTGGCTGCGGCTTTTGTGGTGTTGTGGTGTGGGCTTTGAGAGACCCACACCGGCAGGTTTAGCAGGGAAAGGTGGATCTATCCTTGCTTCGGGATCTGCCGCCCGGTTGGGCCTGGTGCTCTCTAGCAGTCTCCTTACTTCCCACTCCGTTGCACTCCCTAGCTGAAGCTGGCTTTCAGGTAGCACTCCTAGTTGACCGTTCTCCCCCGTCTGTAGCCACTGCGCGGACGCTGTCAGATTGCACAGCTCCAGGGATCTGCTCCTCACTTGAGCTCCCTGGACTCTACACTGAACTGGCTCACTGCTCCTCCTCTCCTGTTCTTGCCTACGCCACCTAGCAACCAGATTCTCTTACCACACCCCTTGAGAGGAGATGGAGGCTTTTGGCCCCCTCCACTATTCCAGTGAAGGTCAAGGCTTTTCCCCCTCCTGGGATCCCCAGGGGTCCTCTCATGGGTACATGTGTGAGACCTGATCACTATGCGCCTGTGTTCCACACCCCTGTCAGCCTTCTGGATTACCTGTATTGTACTGTCCCCAGCATGGGTGCAGTACTCAGTGGTGCCTGACCAGGTCAGGGGCGCCACATAACTAAGAGCAGAATTAATAGGGACTATAACAGAATAGATGTTGGCCTAAAAATTACTTTTGATTTTACATTGCAGCAAGGACTCTAAATTCCGCTTTACACGCTGCGATCTCGCTAGCGAGATCACTAGCGTGCGCACTCGCCCCATTGTTTGTGCGTCACGGGCATATCGTTGCCCGTGGCGCACCAAATAGCACGGACCCGTCACACATACTTACCTGCATAGCGATGTTGCTGTAACCGACGTACCGCCTCCTTTCTAAGGGTCGATTCGTGCGTCGTCACAGCGACGTCACTAAGTGGCCGCCCAATCAAAGCGGAGGGGCGGAGATCAGCAGGACGAACATCCCGCCCACCTCCTTCCTTCCTCATTGCTGGCGGGACGAAGGTAAGGTGAGGTTCCTCATTCCTGCGGTGTCACACTTAGCGATGTGTGCTGCCGCAGGAATGACGAACAACATCATACCTGCAGCAGCAACGATAATTGAGATTGGGGGGGATGTCACCGATTAGCGATTTTGAATGTTTTTGCAACGATTCAAAATCGCTAATAGGTGTCACACGCAACGACATCGCTAACGTGGCCGGATGTGCGTCACAAAATCCGTGACCCCAACAACATCACTTTAGCGATGTTGTACCATGTAAAGCGGCCTTTAGACTATAATCCCTGCCTAGATGCGTCTACTACACTAACCCCTCTCCAGCAGCTAGCCTCACACTAAATGCAGCTAAGAGCAGTATTATTAGAGAATAGAACATAATAGATTTAACACTGAAAAGGACTTTTGGTTTTATGCCAAAGCAGCATGGCCTTTAAAGCTATAATCCTTGACTAGATGTCTCTAACATACTATCTTTTCTCCAGCAGCTAGCAGTATTATTAGAGAATAAATTAAATTTATCCCTTAAAAGGCTGTAATCTCAGCATAGATGTATCTAACACTTTCTGTCAGCTTGCCCTACACTAAATACAGCTAATAGTGGAATTATTAGAGAATGGAATACATTTTTTTTCTGTTATAGCAGCAAGCACTGTAAGTCAACAATCTCTCTAATACATTATCCTTTTTCCAGCAACTCTCCCTTTACTAAATGCAGGTATCAGTGGTATTATTAAAGACTAGAATGGCTTTTTTTATGTTGTAATAGCAAGCACTAAAAGGCAAAAATCACTCTAATCCACTATCCCTTCTCCAGCAGCTCTTCTTACACTAAATGGAGCTATTAGCATTATTATTATTAAAGAATAGAATATATGTTTTATGTTGCAGCAGCATGCACTGTAAGGCAATAATCACTATAATACAGTATCCCTTAACTAGCAGATCTCCCTACATTAAATGTAGCCATCAGCTGTATTATTAGGGAACATAATAGATTTTTTTTTTTACATTGCAGCAACAAAGAGTCTAAGGCAATAATCACTCCAAGACACTATCCCTTCTCCAGCAGTTTTCCGTAAACTAAATGCAGCTATTAGGGGTATCATTAGAGAATACAATATATTTTTTATGTTGCATCAGCAAGCGGTTGCCCTATCCCTCTCTGTGGGTGGTTGTCTGCTTTTGGGACTTTGGTTGGGACAGGACCTATAATCCTGCCCTCAATCGGTTGATTAGCTAGGCCGTTGGTTCCAGTCCTGGCTTCAGGGTCGAGTACCCCCTCTGTGCACGGTTTCCAGGTCGGGTCTCTGGTGTCGGTACCGGCAGGCTCCAACCCTGTCCAGGTCCACCTCGGATCTCCGACTGCCGTCTTCCCGTCGCCTGCCAACCGAGCTCACCGTCTGCCACCTAGCCAAGGTACCAGGCCTCCAACCCTGGCACCATTCAACTTAAACTTCTCCTCCGCTGGAGCTACACCTAGCCCCAGCCTCCACTCCTCTCAACTTGAACTCCAGACCTCGACTTAGACTTCGACTAACTGTTTGTTTTCCCGCCCCGGGCTTTCTAGACCCGTAGGTGGGCGTTCCCTAACCGCCTGCTCCCACCCACTGGTGTGCCTGTCTTGCCCTGAGGGGGTGACTAGGGTTTCAGGTTGGCTGTATGTAACCTTGTGAGGGAAGGTGTTATGCGGGGGCCTAATGTGTGACTACCTGGTTTTGCTAGGGCGTCACACAGCCATAATCTATATTATTGGTGAGTAGAATTAATTTTGTTTACATTGCAGCTGCAAGATGTGTAAGGCAATAATCACTTTAATACATTATTCCTTCTCCAGCAGCTTTCCCTACAATGTTTCTGGGGTAGACTGAGCCAAGCATCGCGTCACTGAGTCTTAAATGACACAGTTCAGCCAACATGGCTACAGCATTACCGTGATTGACAGGCAATCCCCGCATGTTTAGTGGCTAAAAAATAGGGGACTTGAACATGGTGCTAGAGCACCAGAGATACTTGATTAAGTATTGAATGTCCCTGAGATCCCTGATGATTGATCGATTTATTGAGCAGTGGCAAGCACACTCGCCCACCACTACTCACCACACTTTTTTCTTATACTTCAGTAGATTTTAGTAAAATGACTGATGTCCAACAAAAGAAAAGAAAAGTTTAATTTATCTATGTCGACAGAAAAAATAAAACATTCTGGCTTTTTGAACAAAGCAGTGAAAAAAAACAAAAGCACAAAAATGAAAAAACTGGAGAAGGTAGGACAAGATTTCTTATAGATGACTTAATTTCAGTTTTCAAATCTAAAAAGGTCCGTGGAGTCTCTGTTAGGAGTCTCGACACAGAAAATAGCGAGATATCTCTCTGGGAAACATCTAGCCAAGGAGTCTTTTTTTTTAGGAGACCACCATAACCACCATATTAAGTGGCCCTTTTACTTAATATCCAACTCTTTGACGAGTTTAAAGATATGACAAGGGAAATACCAAGGCCAGGTATCCATCCACAGACAGCTGTTTCGGGGTATTGCCCCTCATCAGTGTGGAGCAGAATTCTGGCTAGGTGGGAGCAATGCCTAGTAGACCAGCAAGACAAAACAATCACTGATCTCAGGGAGACCAGCCAGAGAAAACACTGCCAGCAGCCAGCAAAGGCCCTCAAAACAGTGAAATCCTAGGTGCATTTCCCCCTGGGAAGTATGCAAATCAAAAAAGGTCCATGGAGCCTCTGTTAGGGGTCTCAATACAGAATATAGCCAGATATCCCTCCGGGAATCACCTAGCCAAGGAGTGGCTCTTTTTAGGAGACCACCATAACCACCATATTAAGTGGCCCTTTTACTCAATATCCAACTCTTTGACGAGTTTAAAGATATTGACAAGGGAAATACCAAGGCCAGGTATCCATCCACAGACAGCTGTTTCGGGGTATTTCCCCTCATCAGTGTGGAGTAGGATTCTGGATAGGTGGGAGCAATGCCTAGTAGACCAGCAAGACAAAACATTCACTGATCTCGAGGAGACCAGCCAGAGAAAACACTGCCAGCAGCCAGCAAAGGCGCTCAAAACAGTGAAATCGTAAGTGCATTGCCCCCTGGGAAGTATTCAAATCAAAAAAGGTCCATGAAGCCTCTGTTAGGAGTCTCAATATAGAATATAACCAGATATCCCTCCGGGAATCACCTAGCCAAGGACTGGTTCTTTTTAGGAGACCACCATAACCACCATATTAAGTGGCCCTTTTACTCAATATCCAACTCTTTGACGAGTTTAAAGCTATGATAAGGGAAATTTTAATTTCAATTTTTAGAGCTTTAGTAAATCCACATTTACAATCATATTTAAATGCATAAAAATACTCGCCTGAAAATATCTCTTTACAAGAAAAGGTTAATGAAACTTCTAGCTCAATGTCTGAAACGAAGTAGACCTCTTTTAGCTTGCTGCCGGCTCACTAAACCGTTACAGATGCTGTAAGGTTATAATCAGCACGCTGTGTTGTTTTATTCAATAGGTTACATGTGTACCCATGAAGATTCAAAGAGATTAGGAAATTAGCAGAAAACAGCTCTGCAGTCTGCTTGGCAGCACAAGAAAGATAGTAGGACCCATTTGTAAAAGTGTGAGAATGGACTGTTCATTGTGTAAATGGAATAAACTGCCTGGAGAGGTACCTGACTGCATTCATGCGGAAGTGCCATTTATGCAATGGCTTGGCTTGTCATGCAGATTTCCCTGTAATCCGCAGATTCCCATAACTATGGCAATCTGATTATGGAAAAGTGTCTGTGTATGGTTGCAACATTAATGCTTAAAGCAATATGAATTTTAATATAAATTAAGTGGACGCAGGACATTTAGTCCTTTAAATAAATAGTACTAAAGATATTGATGACTAATATGTGTGAGATCCAGGGAGTCACCAATGTACTTTAGGAAAATGATTTTAAACTTATAAATGAGTGAAACATTTAGCAAAAACTCCTCAAACAATAAAATTTAAATTGGAAATCCCATTTTAAAATTCCAAACTGGAGAGGTCTTCATTTTATGATCACATATTGTCAGAATTCAGGGGCAAGCTCATGGGACACCATCTTCTAACTAAAATAATTGACACACCTTGAACATTTAATATTTCAGTCTCAAGGAAAATCCTGGTGAGGCTGTAAGAGGGTAATGAATGAAAGATGCACTCCTTTAACATCTTAGAACATCCGCATGTCAGTATTGCCAACTGCTTGTTAACAAGCACAAACAGGAACTGAAGAATAGAGTGTGTGTTTCATCGAGAGAAGAGTTTAGAAGAAATGCCTGGTCACGTTTGAAGCTATACCTGGTGCAGTTAGAGGCTAAACCATCAGGTGTTGCCAAAGCACTAACAGACAGGAACTGTCGGGAAGAAACACAAGCTGGCGCAAAACATAGAGGAGAGTAGTGAAAAAGGCCAAGGTCAATGTGACGCGCCCCAGGACCTTGGGGTAGTCAGTCCCGGGCTTTGAATCATGGGGACATGTCGTGGGTGGCCGGTGCCCAGTTCCAGGACCCTGGGGGTCACTTAAAAAGGGGAAAAATAAAGGGTAAAATAAAAATAAAGTGTTTTATTTGTGCCGCCACTAGCGGTATGCAGCTATGTGGGGAAATCTTGGATGTTATGGCCCTCCGCAAGTAGAGCTAAGCCCCAGGGGACAATGATGGTGGTTGTAGTATGGTGGGAGTTGGTGTAGGAAGAATTCAGACAAAACAGGGGCTGCGGTTTAACTTGTGCTTTACTCACTGGTTTTGAGTAGCTGCAACCCTGCTGGTGCTGGTCTCTACCAATCCTTTAGTCCCAGTGCCGGTGTAGTGACCTGGTGAACTTTACTTCCATGCACCCGTCTGTAGTTGGTGGGTCCCTGTGGCCTGAAGCATTTTGTGGTCCCCTCCTGTTGTCACAGTCCTGGCCCGTATGGCAGGCAGCTTAACCTCTTTTGATTTGGACATCTGTCCCCATTCCCAGGTTCCCTCTTTGCTGCTGTGCCCTGGAAACTAACGGTGAGGAACCGTGATGATTCCCTCACCTGGCAGATTTATCAGGTGAGCTTGAAGCGTTTTTCTGAACTAGGGCACTGCACCCCACCGGTGCTCAGTCCAGTGAGTACTCACACCGTACTCTCCCCGACAACTGTACTCCTTTAGCCCAATAAGTTACTTTACACTCTCAGTCTGCACGTCGACTTCTGGCTGACTTCCACTGACTGTCTGTCTCTTGTCCACTTCACTGACTAGCCCCTCCCCCTCCCAGGTTTCTGACTAGTGGATTGGATGAGTCCCAACCAATGGTGGCCATCCATCAGTTCCATCTCTAGCCTGTCACCCAGTCTGGGGAAAGGGGCATGTGTTTTGATGTTATTTACCAGCACTGGTCTTCCAAGAATCTGGGGTTAGATGCAATACCATGTGGCACCTGACACTCAGAGGCGCCACAGATGCACAGAGAGGTAATGTCAGGACAATAAGGAAAACCGAGACAAAGTCAGAGAGCTAGCCAAAGTCAGTACACCGAGGGAGTCAGTCAGTAATTAGGGATCAGATTAGTCCACAGGGATGGGAAGGAGTGGGGAAGGTGGGTTAGACAGAGGGAGGTACAGTGAGGCAGGAAGACAGAACACCGGGACGAGCGGGACGGAATCAGGGAATGAGACGGAGAGGGGTCACGGAGAGGTCATGGAATGGAGACAAGGGCAGAGGGAGGAAGTTGGGAGAGACAGAGGAGGGAAGCAGTAGTGGAGCAAGATCAGGGAAGACAGAAGCAGACTAGAACCGAGTACTTGCCGGAAATATCACTGGAGGCGCTGCAGCAGGATCGGCTCCATAATAAAGTCCAAATCGAGGCCTGGAGGAACCCCTCCCCCAAGGTCAGGGAGAGGCTAAAACCTCAGAGGGGCCAAATGGGTAAGCCAGCTCTTCAGGAAGCTGGCCTACAGAGCAAAAGCGTGAAACTGGCTCTGCAGGATGGCGGGCCTGGAGAGAATAGTCTTGTCACATGTGACAGTTGTGGCTCAGGTGTTTAATATAAAAGCCCAGAACACCCAAGCAGGGGAGGAGAACACCCGAGCAGGGGAGCACCAAGACTTGGATAGAAGCAAACATGTAAGCAGCACAGCAGCCCTATAACCGCCATTACCATAGACTTAACTTTAAGGGACCTGACCACAGGGAATAGCTCAGTTATACTGAATACCAAATACTGACCATCTACTTCAGGAAGAACCACAAGGCCGAATACAGAATATCGACCTTTGACATCCGGAGGAACCAAAAAAACAAATACATTCCACTGACTCCAAAAGGAGCCCAAAGACCGAATATCAACTTCAGGAGGAACCCGAAGATCAATCACTGAGGACCAAATTATTCACTTCAAAGCGGTATCTGAGTGAGCCGGACCATTGCTTCCAGTCCACATGTACAGTACAAAGCGAAAGAAGCGGTTTGCTAAAATTTGACTTGTGGTGTAGTGGGTTATGTCAGTCCCGTTAGGCCTTGGCCCTGATATATTAAAGTATATACATATACTGTATAGGGGTATTGTGACAAGAATAGAAGTGACACTGACACGCCCCCGACAGAAAGACCAGGGTTAAATTAATGTTGTAAATATCTGTTAAATAGTGTTTAAGTAACTGAATGCAGGAATGTCATATTATTATGTACATTATTGATTGTGTCATGATCTGTGTTCCTTATAGCTATGTGTACTGTCCTTTGCTTATATTCTAAAGTGCAATCTTCTTGTTACTGTAAAATAAACACCTGTTGTGGAGGACCACTGAGTTGGCTTTCCTGCATCATTGCATCCTTGAAAGCTGTTCACAAGGCTACTCACTAACAGATGACAGCTCCACATTTGCCCCAGTTCTGTGACTATAGTACATCACCTCAACATATAGCATACTCCATACCATTCTTTATGGTGGCTGAAACAGACTCTCTCCACCTGCTTTTGCCCAAACTGAGATATCTTAGTTAAAGAACCATTTCACATGCTGCTTAAGACGTTTCTTTGGGCACACCACATTCTAAACTAGTCTACATGGCATGGAGGTCTTTTTTTGTTCCACTTCAGACTCTTCCAGAAAAACCCTAATGTAGAAAGCACTGGTTCATTATACTTGCTGCTTATTAGTAGCTATATCTAAGTGATTTGTTTCAACTAAAGAGAATCCTGGTCAATTTGAGTGGACTTGAATTCTCCTCAAATTTTGCAAAAAGCCATATTCTCTATAATATGGATTTTTTTTTTTATAATCCATTCCGAGTGAAACAGCAAATATGGAACTCATGATGACTACACACAGGGATGTCACAGGCCTAGTTGCTGCTGAAAGTCCTGGCCTAGTATGAAGGGTCCTGGGGTTTCAGCACGTGACATTGGTGGTAAGAAGAGCAGCCATGGACCATATAGGAAATAGAGGGTAGTGAGTTCATTGTTGTATAATGAGAAATGTTCAATTTTCAAAGAATAATTAGTTGGAGATCAAATTTTTGCCATTTGGCAAATTTGAACCCTGTTATACCAATTTATGTCTAGTATTGATGATGGGAGTGAATGCCAAAACAATACTGTCTACTGATGGTTTTTCCTCTTTGATGTGTCTCTGGTTCAGCTGGTAAGAGGTACTTGTGTACTGATTTCCTATGGTGTATTGAATTTAAATAGATTTTCATACAAGTTTGGGTCCCATCAATGATAGAAAATCACCCACTTTACCTTTCACATCACATTTATCACCACTTTTAGCATAAAATGTACCATTCCTGAAGCTCCCCTGTCAGATTAGGTACACAGACCCATTAAGTACTATTTTGCTGCCATGCTTCTTACCCACCCCAGGGCTATGGGGTACTCGGTACTGGGCCGTATATGTAAGGAGATGCTGTGTCACGGGTGTGTAATGGCCGATGCCCGGTTCCGTTACCCTGGGGGTCGCTTAAAAAAGGGGTTATATACAGGGGAGATTAGAGATTTTATGTCGTGACGTCACTTGCGAGTTGCGGCTAGGTAGATGGAGTCGCCGCTGCACAGTCTATTGCCACTGGGGCTGGTGGTGATGGCAGCTTGGATGTTGGGACCTCCGTAAGTAGGGCCGAGCCCCAGAGTTCGGCGGTGAAAGAAGGGAGACCACATGATGGGAATGCAGTGCAACTGGTGTTTACTCACAGCGGTGGTAATGCTGGTTCACTGAGGACTGCTGGTTTCGACCCCCATGGCTTGGAGCGTCTGGGAGTCCCCTCCTGTTTGTCGTTCAGTCTCTGGTCCGTATAGCAGGCAGTGTGAACCCTGTAGGGTCGGTGTTCTGTTCCGATCCCTGGCTCTCTTGTTATTGCTGGTGCCCCCGGATTTATGGGTCAGTGAGGTCCTGGATAGTCCCTTCACTGTGCAGGTATTTCTCAGGTAGCCTGAAGCGTTCGCCTGACCTAGGAACCTGTCTGAAGACACGTACGTCTCTTACAACTGTCACTACAGACTAGACTACTGTTTCACTCCTCCCCCCCTGATTCTCGTCTACTGGACTGGATCAGCTACATCCCTGGGTGGCCATCCACCGGGTCCCAAACTAGTCAGTTACCAATGATTGGGATAGGGAAACTGGGGATGTTTATCTGTTTTGATGTTACCGGCACTGGTCTTCCAAGTCCCTGGGGGTAACCCTCCATTTTTGACAGGATGCAGTACCTTGTAGTGCCCTGACGGGTTCAGGGGTGCTACTCTTCTGAGCCCTGTGTCTCACTGACAGAAGAGCTCTATTGCAAACACAGTCATTGAAACCAGGAGAAGAGTAGTTATATGAGAAGAAATAAATCTTCTTCTCGGCTGACTGAGCACAGACGACTGAGGATGGAGAATAAAATCCTTTGCGCTCAGTCAACCAAGGAGAAGATTTATTTTTCTGATGTCACAACCCTTCTCCTCGGCTCACAAAAGTTATGAGCTTATGATATAACTCCTCTGTCAGCTCAGAAGCTGTGTTTCTGCAGACTGCAGTCCAACTTGACACACAATTAGGACGGGCTGCTGTATGAATTACATGTTGGGGGCCATTTTATTACATTCTTGGAGAATCCATTTAATGATCTAGCCACTCACCAAGAAATCCTCTACAGCTCTACTGTATCTTTTTTATAATGTGAGGAACAAAATTGATTTGAAGAGGAATAAAATTAGAATGTGATCATAGATTTTTATCTCTCTTTTTCTACATCGAAGAATCTTTAATAATGAGAATAAAAAGAATTGGGTCTAGCAGAGATACTTGTTGCAGCCAGTGCTGACTTTATCCCATTTAGGGAATGTACAACTTATAATAACTCTTGTGTTTCCTGTCCCTTAACCAATTCTATACATATATACTCATAGTGTCCCCTACTCCCTGCATTTGCAGGCTTTTTATAACATTGTTTTGTGGTACTATATGAAATGTGTGTCACGCAGAGATTTTTCATGTCATGATGGCATCGGTTTCTGTTCAGACTACAGATTCTGACACTACATCCAATAACTTCTCTGGTGTCTGTGATCAACGCAGGTAGACTCAGGTGTCACCCTGCAGAGTGGTAAATGATAGGCAGGCTAGCAAGAATTATTTCTCTGCTAGGCTGCTTGTTAGTCTTCTTTGATCACATGTTGTGGGGAAACCAATCACATCTGCTAACCTTCTATATATGCTGGCTAGATCCTTCCACCTATGCCAGCTATAGTTTATCTTAAATGGACTAGTGAGGTGTTGTGATCCAGACTATCTGGTGGTTGTTGCTGAGTACAATTGTGGAGTTAACTCTTGTTGAATTTTTGTTATTACCTTCCTGCTCTTGCTTTACTCCTGAGTCTTTCATTATCAATTCCTGTGTGTGTGCAGTTTGTCAGAATTTTGGCTTTTTCTTACCTGTCTATATCTGTTTTCCATCACACTCCTACCCCGTCCTTCCCTGTTGGGAGAGGGGTTATCAGAGTAGTACAGTTCAGGAGCATAGCCAGGAATGGGAATCTGGCATCTCCACCATCAGGCGTAATCCTGAAAATAGTGATAGCCTTGGGCTCCCTAACATGAGGGACAGCATAGACACCCCTGTTCCCTGCTATTCTAACAGTCACCTCGTGACAATATGTTTGTAGAATCTATGTAAATCCCATCAACCGCATCATCAACATCCAGATTTGCGCTTACCTCCTCATATGCATATGTTTATATGAAGATCAAATATAATCTATTATGCACTACACAATGTTCATAGGTTTCTATTAACTAAATTTATGCTAAAAGAGTGTCCTTAAACTGTGTAACCTGTAAATATAATAATAATAATAATAAAAATAATAATAATATGCTATAGTATGATATTCAAATTGACATTCAATGACCACAAAGTTTCATTTCTTTTTTTATATGAAAATTTACTGTAGTTCTTCCTTACTTGTGTTTTTATGTCCACATGCAAGAAAATACAAAGTGAATAGACACCTGTAGATATTTCAACCATAGTCTTCCCGCTGAACTTTTCAGATTTAATGTAGTAACAATGCAAAATGCAGGTGACTTATTTCTTGATATCCTTGTATTTTTTCTTTCTGAGCTGTATTTGAGAGAAGTATAGGTGCAGCCAAGTTTACAGCAAATTTGAGCCTGATGTATTGAATTTCTCCTTGCATGCCTTTCCCAAGGAATGACACTGGTTTGCCATAGACTTGTAAAACTAAATTGTGTGTGGGTTTTTTTTTGTGCTTTTTTGGCTTTTTATAAACCTTCCGCCAGAGCGTTCTTTTGTGACACAACCTGTCTTGGGTACATCTGTGCATTGTTAAGCTAATGAATCCTGTCTGTGGAGAAAGGTCCAACAAGCAAATGTTTTACGGGATTCTTTGGCGATGAAAAATGAAAAAAAAAAAGACTTGGTGAAGAAGTGAACACTAATCGTGTGCAGTCACAAGAAAAAGAACTGCTTTTAAGAGGTTCTGACACTGAGAAGGTTGCTAGCAGACCAGGGTAATATAGACTTTGCTGTTCTCGTTTATCCAAAGATGGGAGAAGAAGCCAATCTCACAATTATGTTTGGTGACCATGTGCGTTCTCAGATCCAAAACATGTCATAGTCGATAACATGCTAAAATAAAAAGTGTTTAGTTACGCAAGCTGGAGCTAAACATTTTCCTGGATACAGGTTAAATGAATTCATTAATCCCACTGCTTCTAAAAAATAAACATTTTCTAAAACAATGTTCTGTAGTTTCTGCAATGTTATTCTTGGCAGGACTATCCTACAAGAAATAAAAGAAGACAGTTTAAAAGGTAAAAAAAAAACCCTGTGCTCGTGATACACGCTATTAAAAACAGAATTCCAGCATCATCCGCCATCCTTATTAATGTTATCAGAATATGCAAGTTACAAGAATTTATTTATGGTTTTATACAATCCCATGTGGAGTATCGTAGTTCAGTCAGGATTATCTGTCATTCAATTTAATGGTGGTTAATGTCCATATACTAAATATCACTGAATATTCTGTACTTAGCTTATCTGGATCACTTGGTGTACTACTTGGTTATGTATGATATTAGAAAATACACTAACACTGCACCCACTATAACCATAATATATACAATTGAAACCAGACATTTACATACTCTATCTAAAAAGACACATCTGCATGTTTTTCTCACTATCTGACATGAAATCAGAATAAACGTTTCCTGTTTTAGGTCAATTAGGAACCAAAATTATTTATATTTGCCAATTGCCATAAGAACAATGAGAGAGAATGTTTTAAGGCATTTTTATTACTTTCTGCAAAGTCAAACGTTTACATACGTTTCATTAGTATTTGGTACCATTGCCCTTAAACTGTATGACTTGGGTCAAACCTTTTGGATCTCCTTCCACATTTCTCACAATAGTTGGTAGGAATTTTGGCCCATTCGTCCTGACAGAACAGGTGTAACTACCTCAGATTATCAGACTCTCAGCTACCATGGAATGCTTCAAAAGGAACCTGAAGACTCACCTCTTCCGACAAGCCTACAATCTACAATAATCCTCAGACCAGTGCACCACTGTGCAACAATATATACCCTCACCTACTGTATCCTCACCCTTCCCTTGTAGACTGTGAGCCCTCGCGGGCAGGGTCCACTATCCTCCTGTACCAGTCTGTGCTTTGTATTGTTCATGATTATTGTACTTGATTTTATGTATACTCTTTTCACTTGTAAAGTGCCATGGAATAAATGGCGCTATAATAATAAATAATAATAATAATGTTTTGTAGGTCGCCTTGCTCGCACCTGTCTTTTCAGCTTTGCCCATAAATTTTTAATAGGATTGAGATCAGGGTTTTGTGATGGCCACTCCAAAACATTGACTTTCTTATCCTTAAGACAGTTTGTAACCAGTTTGGCAGTATTCTTCAGCTCATTAGCCATTTAGAAGACCTATTTCCACCCAAGCTTTAAGTTCCTGGCTGATGTCGTGAGATGTTGCTTTAGAATTGCCAGATTATCTTCTTTCCTCATGATGCCATCTATTTTGTGGTGAAGTGCACCAGTCCCTCCTGCAGCATAACAACCCCACAACATAATGCTGCCACCCCTGTTTTTCACGGTTGTGATGGTGTTCTTAGGCTTCAAAGCTTCTCCTTTTTTCCTGCAAACATAACAATGGTCATTATGGCCAAACAGTTCAATTTTAATGTCACCAAAAATTTAAGTCTTTGTTCCTGTGTGAATTTGCAAACATTAATCTAGCTTTTTATGTTTCTTTTGGAGTAATTAGAAAATGCATACAGCTGCACGCTAAAAAGCCAACAACGTATAAAGGGAACTTTAGTACTGCATTAATGCTATAGGAATATATGAAAAAAGAGATATTTGGTTTATGTATGTACTCGTTTCACTATGGATAATGACACAATCTTACTAGCTTTCACCAGCATATTCACTGGTCTTTTGCTTTTTTTCTTGGGTTGATATGCACATGTCTAACCAAAGTATATTCATCTCTGGTACACAAAACCCATCTCCTTCCTGAGCAGTATGAAGGCTGGACTAGACATTCACATCTTGTTTTTACTTGCATATAATTGTTTGTACAGCTTAACAAGGCACCTTCAGGTATCTGGAAATTGCACCCAAGGATGAACTAGACTTCTGAAAGTCCACAATTCTCTTCCTGAGATTTTGGCAGAATTCTTTTGATTTTCCCATGATGCTACACAAAGAAGCAGTGTGTTTCAGGTGTGCATTAAAATACATCCACATGTGTGTCTCTAATTAACTCTGATGTTGTCAATAAACCTATCAGAAGCTTTTAAAGACATGACATCATCATATGGGCTGTCCCATATTGTTAAAGGCATAGTACTCTTCGTGTATGTAAACTTTTGACTTTTCAGAAATTAATAACAATGCCTTAAAACATTCTCTGTCTCTCTCTCTCTCTCTTTTTCTCTCATCAGTCTGACATTTCGCAAATATAAATAATTTTGGTAATCCTAATTGAACTAAAAAGAGAAAGGTTTATTCTGATTTCATGTCTAATAGTAAGAAAAACATGCAAATGTGTCTTTTTAGATAGTATATGTAAACCTTTGGTCTCAACTGTATATACATATTTGAATAAACTTTATTCTCTGTTAAGTTTAAACCCAAAAAGAACACTGGACTACCCCTTTTAGCATGCACTAGTCCTCCAAATAGTATAAAAAAACTACAACATATACTCACCTTCATGTATCGGCACCATTCCAACAATGTCAGCCCCAGGGTTTTGTGGCAATTTATGTTACGTGAGTCCTGCAGCCAATTAGTGAGTGCTATTGGGTTGCTGTGATCTCACTTCTTCTACATGTCCAACATTTATTTAAAGGAAGTGGAAGCACAGAAGCCCAACAGTGGAAGCTGATCAGCTGCAGGGCTCAGGTGACATAAAATGTCATATGAACCACAGCAGAACCCAGTTGACCCAGTGGAGCCTTTGCTCGAATGGCAGCAATTTGAGAACTGAATATGTTTTTTTTTTATTTTACAAGGGGTTGTCCCTTTAAATTTTGTCTGTCAAAATTAAACACTGAAATCCCACAACGATTCCACCTCTGCTACATACTGAAGTCACAAGGTGTAGGAATAGGACATGTCTTCATTCTGTGGACCTCAGGCAGAGAATGACTGAGCCGCATCGATGAGCGGTGACATCATTCAGTTTATTTGCAGTCACAGCTGGTTTCCACGGTACCCCACCTGTGACTACAGGTAATCTGACCTTAGATGACCTCATTAAACTCTGAGACCTGCAACTCCTAGTGGAAAACTACATTTCTTTTGTGAAGAGATGCAGGTTTGGTGCTGGAATTTATACACCAAATACACCTGGAAAATGCATCACATTTTGATACTGTTTTGAAGTGTTTTTTTGTCAGGAGATGCAAATTTGGTGCAGGAATTTGGTGAGGTCACTGAGTTCACAGACCTGCACCTCCAAGCAGAAACAAGCATTTTTTTGTCAAGAGATGCAGATTTGGTACTGCAATTTATAGACCATATTCCTGAACCAAATCTGCATTTTCTGGCAAAAAAATGCATTGCAACACGATGCAGTTTTGACGCAATAAGATGTGATTTTCTTTTTTTGCCAGGAGATACAGATTTGGTGCAAGAATATGGTGTATAAATATTAGCACCAAATTTTCATCTCTTGGCAAAAAAATGCACAAAACGGCAGTTGACACAGTTTTGGTTCGTGTTTTTCTCAGGAGGTGCAAATTTGGTGCTGAAATTTGGTGCAGACATTAACTGCAACCAATCAGAGACACTGGGACTGCCAATGGGGGAGAGAAGCAGTGTATATGCATGAGGTAAATGAGTGTCACAGCCATGCGGAGGCCTGCTCTAATCCCACTAGACCTTCTACCACCATTTTAAAGTGCATGATTTAGTTTTACAAATACTTATTTGGGCATTGGTGTCATGCCAGATATCAAGGATTACATGAAGTAAAGGCAGGGTTTGTCTCTCTGTTCCCTGCTGCATACAGACAAAGAAAAAAGCTTTCAGTTTGGAGCAGGTGTAATGGGATGGTGAATGGAAGACGCACTCAGTTGACATCTCACAGTATCTGCAAATACACATCGTCATCTTCTAGTCAAGAACAGCAAGTAGAAGAGAAAGACTGAAGTATGTGTTTCTTCAAGAGAAGAGTTTGGAAGAGATGCCATGTCAGGTGATAGTTGTCTCACAGTTAGTAAATATAAAAGGCCTCCACAAGCCAAGAAAGGAAGCTATTGGCAACAGAACCTGCAATAGGAAGGTACTATGGCAGCGAATTGGGCATACAGTCGCCATTGCCGCAGGAGGGCCCAAGAGCGGTTGGTTAAAGAAGAGAACCTGATGTATACCAGCACCAGAAGAAGAAATGTGACCTATGCCAATGGAAGAAACCTACCCAGTGCCAGTATAGAATTGTGATCTACACCAGCAGACGAACCCTAACCAACACCAGTTTAGAACCATGACCTATACCAGTAGAAGGACCTGTGCCAGTAGAAGCCAGTGACCTGCGCCAGTAGAAGATGGTAACTGCACTTGTAGAAACTTGTGACCTGTGCCAGTGAAAAACCCATTATCAGCACCAGTAAAAGACTGTGAGTTCAGCCAAAGTAAAGCAAACAGCTGGGGACTAGTATTATAAGGGTGGGAAGGCCATGATTATTTGGCACCTCCACCCTAAAAATAGCAGCCCACAACTGCTCCAATAATGATACATTCATTAGATGCACCAATTCTGCCGCTTTACCCAACTCTTCCAACATGCGGACAAAAAAATATGAACAAAGCATTTAAGGAAATGACTAAAAACACTCTTACAAAACACTATTACAAACAATGAAAATGAAGAAAGGATTAATCTCCTGTGCCACCACACAGTCCAAATGGTGTAGATTAAATATGATTTATTGTTCAACTCATTTCAAAGCCCTCAAAGGCGTCTTCATCAGGACATTCATATGGTGGTTGTGACCTGCACAACCAAATGAGGTGAGCCTCTCTGAGTTTCTCTCTTTTAATTTTTATATTGGATAAGACCCTATTTGCGTGATTTTTCTTTCCAGTTCCTATTGAAAACCCATGTTACAAAATACTGAAAATTCGCCACAGAACAGGAGTGATTATTGAATCATCTTCCACTTGAAAAATGAAGGTTTTTGACCACTGTAAAAAATACAGTGTTAATATAGCTTTTGATGGAAATAAGTATTCATGTAAGTGAAGTAAGAAACAGCTGTTTCACAAGAGCGAGAGGGAATGGGAGAGCTGTGGTTGATTGTTGGCCTGTCACATTGGACGTTATCACCACCAAAAAAATTCTGTTGCATGACTCAGTTTGCATACGTGTTATGTATTCACAACTCTTTTCTATACTTTTAATATTACAAACTTGGGTGAAAGGGCCTCTGCTTTCAATTACCTTGTACATTCTATACATTATCTCTCTGAATCAGCTGTGCATCTGATTCTTACTCTGCTGCAGTGATTTTTTTTTGTGGTGGTACGTGCCGGTACGGCGTACCGAAAATCTGAAGAGCGCCTCTGGCTCTGTTCACATGGCTAATTTGTAAACTATACAAATTAGCCATGTGGAGCAGAGGCACAAGCCAGAGGTGTATCTAGGAAGGAGCTGGCAGGGTGCTGTGGGGCTGCCTGATGCTGTGGTGTGGAAGTCTGCCGGGTGGGAGCCGCTATTCTCTGAGCGCAGTTGTCACGCTGACAGCCGCACTCATAGAAAGTGCAGCGCACTGCTCAATTGTCCTCATATCTGTAAGATGCGAGGACATTTGGAGCGGTGATCCCTGGCGCTGACGTCCGTGTCAGCGCGACGGCTTTCATGTGATCAGGTCAGCTGGTCAGCCTGCTGACCTGGAAGCCAGCGCAGCAACGTGGAGGCGGCAGAGAAACGCTGATAAGTGCTCCACTGTGGAGCTGAAGAAGACACGGAGGAGGAACATTATGTGGTAAGAGGGGAGTGTTTATGAAACAGTATGGGGGAGGGAACTATCTGTGGGCACACTATGGGGGAGACAGATGGTGGGGAAGGGGCAATATGTGTATACACAGTATGGGTGGGGGAGGGAACTATCTGTGGACAGAGTATGGTGGGAAGAAAGGATGAGGTTTCATGCATGGCGAGAGAGGATGAGGTTTTATGCATGGGGATATTGAGGATGACGGGGTGATGCATGGGGACAGAGAGGATGAGGGGTGATGCATGGGAACAGAGAGGATAAGGGGTGATGCATGGGAACAGAGAGGATGAGGGGTGATGCATGGGGACAGAGAGGATGAGGGGTGATGCATGGGGATAGAGAGGATGAAGGGTGATGCATGGGGACAGAGGATGAGGGGTGATGCATGGGGACAGAGAGGATGAGGTTTCATGCATGGGGACAGAGAGGATGAGGGGTGATGCATGGGGACAGAGAGGATGAGGTTTCATGCATGGGGACAGAGAGGATGAGGGGTGATGCATGGGGACAATGAGGATGAGGGGGGATGCATGGGGACAGAGAGGATGAGGGGGGATGCATGGGGACAGAGAGGATGAGGTTTCATGCATGGGGACAGAGAGGATGAGGGGTGATGCATGGGGACAGAGAGGATGAGGGGTGATGCATGGGGGCAGAGAGGATGAGGTTTCATGCATGGGGACAGAGAGGATGAGGGGTGATGCATGGGGACAATGAGGATGAGGTTTCATGCATGGGGACAGAGAGGATGAGGGGGGATGCATGAGGACAGAGAGGATGAGGTTTCATGCATGGGGACAGAGAGGATGAGGGGTGATGCATGGGAACAGAGAGGATAAGGGGTGATGCATGGGAACAGAGAGGATGAGGGGGGATTCATGGGGACTGAGAGGATGAGGTTTCATGCATGGGGACAGAGAGGATGAGGGGTGATGCATGGGGACAATGAGGATGAGGTTTCATGCATGGGGACAGAGAGGATGAGGGGGGATGCATGGGGACCGAGAGGATGAGGTTTCATGCATGGGGACAGAGAGGATGAGGGGTGATGCATGGGGACAATGAGGATGAGGTTTCATGCATGGGGACAGAGAGGATGAGGGGGGATGCATGAGGACAGAGAGGATGAGGTTTCATGCATGGGGACAGAGAGGATGAGGGGTGATGCATGGGAACAGAGAGGATAAGGGGTGATGCATGGGAACAGAGAGGATGAGGGGTGATGCATGGGGACAGAGAGGATGAGGGGTGATGCATGGGGATAGAGAGGATGAAGGGTGATGCATGGGGACAGAGGATGAGGGGTGATGCATGGGGACAGAGAGGATGAGGTTTCATGCATGGGGACAGAGAGGATGAGGGGTGATGCATGGGGACAGAGAGGATGAGGTTTCATGCATGGGGACAGAGAGGATGAGGGGTGATGCATGGGGACAATGAGGATGAGGGGGATGCATGGGGACAGAGAGGATGAGGGGGGATGCATGGGGACAGAGAGGATGAGGTTTCATGCATGGGGACAGAGAGGATGAGGGGTGATGCATGGGGACAGAAAGATGAGGGGTGATGCATGGGGGCAGAGAGGATGAGGTTTCATGCATGGGGACAGAGAGGATGAGGGGTGATGCATGGGGACAATGAGGATGAGGGGTGATGCATGGGGACAGAGAGGATGAGGGGGGATGCATGGGGACAGAGAGGATGAGGTTTCATGCATGGGGACAGAGAGGATGAGGGGTGATGCATGGGGACAATGAGGATGAGGTTTCATGCATGGGGACAGAGAGGATGAGGGGGGATGCATGAGGACAGAGAGGATGAGGTTTCATGCATGGGGACAGAGAGGATGAGGGGTGATGCATGGGGACAATGAGGATGAGGGGTGATGCATGGGGACAGAGAGGATGAGGGGTGATGCATGGGGGCAGAGAGGATGAGGAGTGATGCATGGGGACAGAGGATGAGGGGTGATGCATGGGGACAGAGAGGATGAGGTTTCATGCATTGGGACAGAGAGGATGAGGGGTGATGCATGGGGACAGAGAGGATGAGGGGTGATGCATGGGGACAGAGAGAATGAGGTTTCATGCATGGGGACAGAGAGGATGAGGGGTGATGCATGGGGATAGAGAGGATGAGGTTTCATGCATGGGGACAGAAAAGATGTGGAGCAAACTGTAAAGAAATTTTGAGGACACAAAATAAAGAGTGACATGGTATGAGGAGCAAGTTGGCAGGATGGGGAGTGAGAAAAGTATATGGACACACAGGAGGTAGTGAGGAGACAGTAAGGGATGAGAAAACTGTGAGGGGCACAGAATAAAGACTGGGTAGTGGAGGGGGGTGGTATGGAGAGGGGGCAAAATGGAGGACAGTGTGAGGTTATAGCAAGGAGGGGGAGTGTGATGAGGGAATAGTATAAAGACTGGGCAATATAAGGGGACACAGTGTAAAGGACACTGTAAACAGTAGGCTCAGTTTGGAAAGAGGGAATATGGAGGGCATGTACCATAAGAGGGACAGTGTGGGTCATATTTTGTGCAGAGAATACTGTGAGGGGCCATTATTTATTCTGGGGCACTGCGTAGGGCAAATATTTTTAAGTAGAAGTATTATAATCATTCTGCTACTTTTAGGGGCATCGTGTCGGGATGTGCTGCAGAAGACCGGAGAAGATGGAAATCTGCAGAGACGAGATGTGAATATGAAAAGTCATCATTGCGTCAGGACAAGATGAAGAATAGAAAGAAATTACTAGAGACAACATCATCTATAAGGTACTGAATGTAAATGTTTATTTATGATACTGACAATGTCTTATTATTAGACCTTGGTCCCACTTGTGCATTGCTTCTGATGTGAGCGCAATGGGACCCCCAATGATCAGCTGATTATGGTGCAGGTGTCCGGAAATGCTTATTTCTGGATCTGCTCCGTCCTCTGATGGTGTCCGCGGCCGGGTACTGCACATCCACCTTATTGATTTTAATAGGAGACTGCTGCCACTATCAGAAGACGGAGCAGATCCAGACCTGAGCACTTCCGGCCACCTGCCACCACCGACACCTAGAGTAGGGAATTGGCGGGGTTGCCAGGTGCCGGACCCTGACCAGTCAGACATTGGTGACCTATCCTAAGGAAAGGTCATTAATGTTAAAGTAGTGGACAATCTCTTTAACCCCTTTACGACCGCCGATACGCCTTTTAACGGCGGCATATTAGGGTACTTTTTCCGATCCGCCGCTTTTTAACGGCGGTCGGAAAAAAGGGTCTAGCGCCCCCCAGAGTCAGAAAATTTCCGGGGTCTCAGCTGCCGGGGGTAGCTGAGACCCTGGAGATCATGATTCGGGCCGGTTTTTCCGGTCCCCGCTCACCTGATGACCGGTATACACCGTATACCGATCATCAAGTTATAGTAAATGACCGCGCCGGTAAAAAATGATTTATCTCCCATCTGGCATGATCAAACATGCCAGATGGGAGATAAATCTTTTTCCCGGTTCCCTCCGGTCCCCTCGGTATCCCCAAAGTGCCCCCCCCGACCCCCAACCCCCTCCCGAAAATCCAAGATGGCCGCGCGCACCGCCGAGCACAGCAGCGCGCCGGCCGCATTTACACTGTTCCTATGGTTTCTGTCGTATGTGCCATAACACATACGACAGAAACCTGCTCCCCAGGCCCCGCCGGGTCCCCCCCTACCCCCCCCTGGTGTTCCCCGGTGTCCCCCGGTGTCATACATACCGCTGATCCCCCGCGGCCCCCTCCTCCGGCTCCTTCTCAGCAGACGCCGGTCACATGTGCCGAGCAGCTGTCAGCTTCCTGTGCTGTGAGACGCTGGCTGCTGCTGCTGCTCGCACACTGCAGCTGTGACCCAGGGAGGGTGGGTGCAGATTCTTTGCACCCACTCTCCTCAAATGGAGGGTCTGCCCTACTAGAAAATGGGGGATACGTTCCCTGAACGTGTCCCCCATATTCTAGAAGGTCCAGAGTCGACGTGGGACGTCCAAATGGATTATAGTGGATTTTTTTTTTCTTTTCAATAAATTGGTCAATCAGGGAATGTTTTGGGGAGTGTTTTTTCAAATAAATTTTTTTTGTTGTCAATTTTTTTTTTTATTACTGTCAATTAGTTATGTCGGGTATCTGATAGACGCCGTGATATAACTAATTGCTGGGCTTGATGCCAGGTGACATTACACACCTGGTATCAACCCCATTCATTACCCCGTTAGCCAACGCACCAGGGCGCGGGATGAGCTGGGGCGAAGCGCCAGAATTGGCGCATCTAATGGATGCGCCACTTCTGGGGCGGCTGCGGCCTGCTATTTTTAGGCTGGGAAGAGTCCAATAACCATGGCTCTTCCCATCCTGAGAATACCAGACCCCAGCTGTCAGCTTCACCTTGGCTGGTGATCTAATTTGGGGGGACCCCACGTTTGTTTGTTTTTTTAATTATTTATTTATAAATAATTAAAAAAAAAAAACAGCTTGGGGAGCCCTCCAAATTGATCACCAGACAAGATGAAGCTGTCAGCTGTGGTTTGCAGGCTACAGCTGTCTGCTTTACCCTAGCTGGCTATCAAAAATAGGGGGGACCCCACGTCATTTATTTTAATTCTTTTTTTTTTTTTTTGGGCTAAATACAAGGCTAGGCATCCTTTAGTGTCACATGAAAGGCACTAAAGGGCGCCAGCTTAGAATATGAAGGGGGGTGGGACGTTATATATGTTTGACATCTATCCATTCATCCATTGTAGCATTTTACGCTGTGTGCCCACAATCAGGGTTTGCAACAATTTGGGCGCAGAGTGTTTTCCCTGCGTCCATAACGCTGCGTTGTGCAGTAGAAGCACAGTGGCAGGATTTTTAGAAATCCCGTGCCCACTGTGTTTCTTTTCTCCGCAGCATAAATCGACCTGTGGCGCAGCTTCCCGAGCCTCAGCATGTCAATTTATGCTGCGGAGATGAGTGTTCTTTGCAGGTAGAATAGAACTAAAGTCCACAGCAGCCTGAACACAAATCGTGGGCATGGCCAGCTGCGTTCTCCCGTGGACAACACTCACATTTCTGCAGGAGGCTGACACTGGGTACTAGACGCCGTGTCGCTGGATCATGGCCACATAGCCTAAAGGCTACTTTACACGCTGCGATATCGGTCCCGATATCGCTAGCGTGGGTACCCGCCCCCATCTGTTGTGCAACACGGGCAAATCGCTGCCCGTGCCGCACAACATCGCGCAGACGCGTCACACATACTTACCTGCCCGGCGACGTCGCTGTGACCGGCGAACCGCCTCCTTTCTAAGGGGGCGGTCCGTGTGGCGTCACAGTGACGTCACTGAGCGGCCGCCCAATAGAAGCGGAGGGGCGGAGATGAGTGGCCGGAACATCCCGCCCACCTCCTTCCTTCCTCATAGCGGCCGGGAGGCAGGTAAGGAGAGGTTCCTCGTTCCTGCGGCGTCACACATAGCGATGTGTGCTGCCGCAGGAGCGACGAAGTACATCGTTACTGCTGCAGTAACGATAATCGAGAATGGACCCCCATGTCACCGATGAGCGATTTTGCACGTTTTTGCAACGATGCAAAATCGCTCATCGGTGTCACACGCAACGGCATCGCTAATGCAGCCGGATGTGCGTCACCAATTCCGTGACCCTAACGACTCCGCATTAGCGATGTCGCAGTGTGTAAAGCCCCCTTAACAGTGAGAAATTTGTTGCTACAGCAACATTTTTGTGAAGTACCTGTGGATTCAAAATGCTTACTATACTCCTGAATAAAATCCTTGAGGGGTCCAGTTTCCAAAATGAGGTCACTTGTGGGGGGTTTCTGATGTATAGGTGCCCAAGGGGCCCTGCTAATGTGACATGGTGTGCGCAATTTACTTCAACTTTTCCAAAATTCAAATGGTACTCCTTCCATTCCAAGCCCTCCCATTTATCCAAACAAAGGTTTTTGGCCACATGTGGGGTATCCCTGCGCTCACAAGAAATTAGATAACAACCTGTGGGGTACACGTTTTGTTGTTGCCTCTTGAAAAAGTGAAAAATGTGTCGCTAAATCAACATTTTTGTGAAAAAAATGAAAATTTCAATATGGCAACCTAAGCTTATCAAATTCTGTGAAGTATTCGTGGATTCAAAATGCTCAATATACACCTAGATTAAAGCCTTGAGGGGGTCTTATTTCCAGAATGGGGTCACTTGTGGTGGACCTCCACTGCTTAGGCACCTCAGGGGCTCTCCTAATGCAACATGGCGTCCGCTATTGATTCCAGCCAATTTTGCAGTCAAATTGCACTCCTTCTCTTCTGAGCCCTGTAGTGTGCCCAAACAGTTGATTTCCACCACATACAAGATATCAACAAACTCAGGAGAAATTGCGCAATAAATTTCATGGTGATTTTTTTCCTGTTACCCTTGTGAAAAAAAAAGCTACCTGGTTGAAGTAACAATTTTGTGGTAAAATTTTATTTTTTTATTTTCATGGCTCAACGTTATAAACTTCTGTAAAGCTCCTGGGGGTTCAGGGTACTCACCAAACATCTAGATAAATTCCTTGAGGGGCCTAGTTTCCAATATGGGGTCACTTGTGGTGTTTTTTTGCTGTTTACGTACCTTAGGGGACCTCCAAATGCGACATGGTGCCCGCAATCTTTTTCAGCCAAATTTCCTTTCCAAAATTCAAATATTGCTCCTTCCGTTCCAAGCCCTCCCATTTCTCCAAACAAAGGTTTCAGACCACAAGTGAGGTATCACCGCGCTCATAAAAAAGTGGGTAACAAACATTGGGGTCAAATTTTTGGAATTACCTCTTGAAAAAGTGAAAAAATTGATGCTAAAGCAACATTTTTGAGAAAAAAATGAAAATTTTCAATGTGACAACGTAACGTTATCAAAATCTGTGAAGTACCTGTGGATCCAAAATGCTCACTATACCCCTAGATAGAAGCCTTAAGGGGTCTAGTTTCCAAAATGGTGTCACTTGTGAGGGGTTTCTGCTGTTTAGGTACCTTAGCGGACATGTAAATGCAACATGGTGCCCGCAATCTATTTCAGCCAAATTTGCTTTCCAAAATTCAAATATTGCTCCTTCTGTTCCGAGCCCTCCCATTTGTCCAAACAAAGGTTTCTGACCACATGTGGGGTATTGGCGCGTTCATAAGAAAGTGGGTAACAAGTTTTGGGGTTCATTTTGTTGTGTTATTTCTTCTAAAAGTGAATAAATTTGGGGTAGAGCAACATTTTAGGTAAAATTTTATTTTTTGCTTTTTTTCATTCCACTTTTCTTTAGTTCCTGTGAAGCACCTGAAGGGTTAATAAACTTCTTGGATGTGGTTTTGAGTACTTTGAGGGGTGCTGTTTTGAGAATGGTGTCACTTTTGGGTATTTTCTGTCACCCAGGCCTCTCAAAGTCACTTCAAATGTGATGTGGTCCCTAAAAAAATGGTTTTGTGAATTTTGTTGAAAAAATGGGAAATTGCTGATGAACTTTGACCCCTTCTAACTTCCTAACCCCAAAACATTTTGTTTCAGAAATTGCGCTAATGTAAAGTAGACATGTGGGAAATGTTATTTATTAACTGTTTTGTGTGACATAACTCTCTGGGTTAAGGGCATAAAAATTAAAAGTTTGAAAATTGCAAAATTTTCAAAATTTTCATCAAATTTCCGATTTTTTCACAAATAAAAGCAAAAAATATCGTTCTAAATTTATAACTATCATGAAGTACAATATGTCACGAAAAAACAATGTCAGAATCACCGGGATCCGTTGAAGCGTTCCAGAGTTATGACCTCATAAAGTGACACTGGTCAGAATTGCAAAAAATGGCCTGGGCATTAAGTACAAAACTGGCTTCGTCCTTAAGGGGTTAATAAAGTCTGACAAGTTAAGGGTTACTATGTTTTTATTTATGTTGTTAGGCGCATTAAAGGGGTTGTCCAAATTTGTGATGAGTCTGCTGTCACTCCTTGTGTCACTCTATGTGACTGTAGCCTTCTGAGTTCTCACAGTGTGCACACTGCATGCTGTCAGGATTCTCTGGTGCCAGCGGTGAGAGTGGGAGGTTATGAAGCTGCAAGTATGCGATATACATAGATATGGTCACGTGCTGACAGAACAGACATGCTCAATGAAAATGAATTGACTGAGGCTGGAACATCAAATCAGAATGTGGCCACAAGTACATGAGTGTCATACTTGTCCTCACATGATCGTCCATTCTCTACACTGGCACCGGCACTCCCCCCCCCCCCGGCTCCTCAATGTCGGCTTCACCTCAGAGATGCGTACCAACAAATCAGCAAATATTTTTTTACAAAAAAAGCACAGCTCTGCTGTATCTATTGTCTTACGTCATGGTGGAGGGTGGCCTGGTGGACTGTTTTCCCTAAGTTTTATTGGCATTGTATATCTTTCCATTTCTGCTAAAGGTTAGATCATGATGAAAACTATGTTTGAATAGCTACTGAAAAGCACCAGACTTTCCACTTACAGCCAACAGCAAGCAAAAATATACATTGAAATTCGATTTTTCTTCCCTTTCCTTCCAAATGTTTTGAATTCTATGCATATCATTATTTCTTTCTGAGACTAAATAATTGCAGAAATGAAATGTTGATATAAGTTAAAGGAACTTAAGCCCTCCATACATCATAATCTAATTGTGAACACTGTGATCTCCTCCTGATTAAATTTTAATTGGCTAAGGATTGTTCTTGGAATTAGGAGTATATACTGTATTTGTTTTCCCTTTTTCTGTTTAGGGCCTTTAAGCTTGTTCTTATTATGAGCTGTTATCCTTCCTACCATTTTGACTGCTACATTATTTAAATGAGACTCAAATATAATTTTATATGAAACATATGATTATGTCAGTAATATCAGTAGACTTTTGGTTGTACACAAGATTATTCCACTTCACCACTGAAATCCTAAAATATGAATCCTAAACTTCGACAACCCCTTCAAGATGAAATATATTGTTTTTTCCGTGATTAATGCAAAACTGTTCTAAATGTATTATTTATTGTAAAGATCTGTCATTGTCCATCTCATTCACCATGAACAAATGGGGTTTGCAGATTCAAGGAAGCAACGGACACATTCAAAACCTTGTATCATGGATGTATCAGGACACTTAATAGATTCCTTATGGCTAAGGTGCATTAGAATATAACCATTAGAGAAGGGTGAACTTTTCAAGTTCAGTTCACCGAGCCTTAACAAACAACCGCTAAGTTTGCCGAGCCGTTCACTGAACCAAACTTCAAACCTTTTCGAAGCTTTTCGAACCCTATTGGATTCAATAGGAGGTTAAACAAAAGGCAGTGAAAACACATTTAAGGGGGTTGAAAAGCTTCCAAAAGAGCAAAAATATGTTTTACAGTGCAGCCCCACTGTTTTGGCATATTCATTAGCTTCCTAGACTGTTGACATAAGAAATATAGAAGTGAATAAGAGACAGGTAAAGGGCTGGGCAGTTATTACACACAGCCATCACTGGCTGTAGATTCAATGGAGACAGCTATTTATCCAACTGGGCCTGGATTGTGGTCCACAACTCTGCAGCTGTGACTGCGTTCTCCAACACATATTAATTTAAGCACTGCCTGAATGTGTTGACTTACACACAGGATGTGGCCTGGTATTTTCATTTTAAAAATCAAGAGATGCATGAGTGAGAGGCATAGGCCTCTTGCTCCCAGAACCCTGGCAATACAGACAAAAGACAATTTAGGGACCTTGAGATTAAAAGCACTGGAGGCAGACAGCAGGACAGCAGGACAGTGGTATCAATTCCCCCCCATTTCACCATAATGTGTTTGCACACCAGGGAAGAATGGTCCATGCAACACAGAGGATGTTGGCTGGCATTTTCATTTTAAAAATCAAGAGGTATATGAGTGACAGGCATAGGCCTCTTGTTCCCAGAACCCTGGCAGTCCAGATAAGACACAACTTGGAGACCCATATTGGAATCTTAATATTTAAAAACATTGCAGACAGACATCAAGACAACAGGACAGTGGCATCAATCCCCCCCCATTTTCCCATAGGGTGTTTTGACACCAGGGAATTATGGTCCATGCACCTCCAGGATGTGGGCTGGCATTTCCATTTTAAAAAGTGAGCACCCAGCTACTCTGCCTTCTGCAGCAGCACATCCAGGCTGGAATAGTGCACTAGAAATTTCTGTACAACCAGGTTGATCCATGCAATACACATGTGATATCAACCAGGTGTAGTGCTGCCATCAGGTTTGCACTGTTATTGCATATAGCCTTCCCTGGCTCCAGGTTAAGTAGAGACGGCCATTGATCAAACTGGGCCTGGATAATGGTCCAAACTAGGCACTGCCTGATTGGGTTGGCTTACACATAGAATGTGGGCTGACATTTTCATTTTAAAAAATCAAGAGATGCATGAGTGACAGGCATAGGCCTCTTGCTCCCAGAACCCTGGCACTACAGACAAAATATAACTTGGAGACCCAAATTGGAGCCTTGATATTTAAAAACATTGCAGGCAGACAGCAGGACATCAGGAGGACAGCAGCATCAATTCTCCCCATTTCCCGGGAAGTATGGTCTATGCAATGCAGAGGACGTTGGCTTGTATTTTTATTTTAAAAAATCAAGAGATGCATGAGTAACAGGCGTAGGCCTCTTGCTGCGAAAACCCTGGCACTACAGACAAGAAAGAGCCTGGAAAGCCATAATGGAGTCTTGATATTTAAAAACATTGCAGGCAGACAGCAGGACAGTGGCATCAATTTTCATCAACAAATCACCATAGTGTGGTTGCACACCAAGGAAGTGTGATCCATGCAAAACACAGGATGTTGCCTGGCATTTTTATTTTAAAAAATCAAGAGATGCATGAGTGACAGGCATAGGTCTCTTGCTCTCAGGACCCTGCCAATACAGACAAGATATAACTTGAAGAACCATATTGGAGCCTTGATATTTAAAAACATTGCAGGCAGACAGCAGTACAGCAGGACAGTAGCATCAATCCCCCCCATTTTTCCATAGTGTTTGCACACCAGGGAAATATGGTCAATGCAACACACCGGATGTGGGCTGGCATTTTCATTTTACAAAATCAAGAGATGCAGGTGTGACAGGCATAAGCCTCTTACTCCGAGAACCATAGCACTACAGACAAAACACAACTTGGAGACCCATATTGGAGTCTTGATATTTAAAAACATTGCAGGTAGACAGCAGGACAGGAAGACAGTGGTATCAATTCCCCCCATTTCACCATAATGTGTTTGCACACCAGGGAAGAATGGTCCATGCGACACAGAGGATGTTGGCTGGCATTTTCATTTTAAAAATTAAGAGGTGTATGAGTGACAGGCATAGGCCTCTTGTTCCCAGAACCCTGGCAGTCCAGATAAGACACAACTTGGAGACCCATATTGGAATCTTAATATTTAAAAACATTGCAGACAGACAGCCAGACAACAGGACAGTGGCATCAATCCCCCCCCCCATTTTCCCATAGGGTGTTTTGACACCAGGGAATTATGGTCCATGCACCTCCAGGATGTGGGCTGGCATTTCCATTTTAAAAAGTGAGCACCCAGCTACTCTGCCTTCCCTGGATAATGGTCCAAACTAGGCACTGCCTGATTGGGTTGACTTACACATAGAATGTGGGCTGACATTTTCATTTTAAAAAAATAAGAGAAATTTCTGTACAACCAGGTTGATCCATGCAATACACATGTGATATCAACCAGGTGTAGTGCTGCCATCAGGTTTGCACTGTTATTGCATATAGCCTTCCCTGGCTCCAGGTTAAGTAGAGACAGCCATTGATCAAACTGGGCCTGGATAATGGTCCAAACTAGGCACTGCCTGATTGGGTTGACTTACACATAGAATGTGGGCTGACATTTTCATTTTAAAAAATCAAGAGATGCATGAGTGACAGGCATAGGCCTCTTGCTCCCAGAACCCTGGCACTACAGACAAGATATAACTTGAAGACCCAAATTGGAGCCTTGATATTTAAAAACATTGCAGGCAGACAGCAGGACATCAGGACAGTAGCATCAATTCTCCTCATTTCCCGGGAAGTATGGTCTATGCAATGCAGAGGACGTTGGCTTGTATTTTTATTTTAAAAAATCAAGAGATGCATGAGTAACAGGCGTAGGCCTCTTGCTGCGAGAACCCTGGCACTACAGACAAGAAAGAACCTGGAGAGCCATAATGGAGTCTTGATATTTAAAAACATTGCAGGCAGACAGCAGGACAGTGGCATCAATTTTCCTCAACAAATCACCATAGTGTGTTTGCACACCAAGGAAGTGTAATCCATGCAAAACACAGGATGTTGGCTGGCATTTTTATTTTAAAAAATCAAGAGATGCATGAGTGACAGGCATAGGTCTCTTGCTCTCAGACCCCGGCCAATACAGACAAGATATAACTTGAAGAACCATATTGGAGCCTTGATATTTAAAAACATTGCAGGCAGACAGCAGTACAGCAGGACAGTGGCATCAATCCCCCCCATTTTTCCATAGTGTTTGTGTCGTGGGCGGAGGAGGGGACGCTGCGCTCTCCCACTGCTCGGGTCCGGCTGCCGCTGCTCTGCGGCCGCTGCTGCTAGGTGGCTCGAGCAATGGGCCAGATCCCGGGGACTCGAGCGGCGCTCCTCGCCCGTGAGTGAAAAGGGGTGGTTTGGTTTTTGGGGATATTGTCCGTGACGCCACCCACGACTGTGGTCATTGTGTGGACACCACCACTGCTCTGGACGGGTATCCCGGGAGCGGTGACAGGGAGCAGCTTTGTTGTTATTTCTCCCCTCCGTGGGTAGTTGTTTGGTTGTCCCGGGGCCCGGTGATGGGGTAGGGATGGATGGCAGGCGGGTTGCGGGGCCTGGTGAGGTGCAGGGTCACAGGGGCAGCGCTGTGCCGCACGGCATGGAGGTACTCACTCAGCCCAATGATGATGACACAGTTCACGGTAAAACAAGCGGCTGGATGGACGGGTCCCTCGGACGGCTGCGGTGTTGTTGTTCTCTGCAGGTTAGTGATGACTGTCTCTCCCTGCACCTATGTTCTATGTTGATTCCGATGGGTTCCCACCGGTATCCCGCTCCCCGACCTGGATGTGGGCCGGAGGAGCTCCTTTTGCCCGCAGGCGCTGGACCTGGGAAACGGTTGCCTTTGGCGGTGGCGGTGTCTCCCCTTCACGGTTGGACGGTTGCCTTCTGTCGGGACTTGACTGTTTGGAAACCCGGAGTTCCCCTTCACTAACGGATTTAGCAAATTCACGGCGACTCCTAGCCTTGCCGGGGTCCGAAAAGCCCCTGCCAATGGTGCTGGCTTCTCCTTGTGTACCGGTCCGGTACCGCCGGGCCACCGCCCATCCACGGTCATTGCGGCAAACTCCGATAGGCCACTCCTGCAGACGGTCACCACCGTCTGCCAACCTTGCTGCTCCGTCCGGGCCACACACCTGGACCAACTTCAGGCTCTTAGCTCTCACTTTCTCCTCTCACTTCACTTTTCCTCCTTCCACTTTCACTGTCCAAACTAGACTCCTCACTCCTTCACTTCCCTAGCTTAACTGCCTGTTTATCCCTCCACCAGGACTGTGAATTCCTTGGTGGGTGGAGACAAACCGCCTGGCTCCACCCCCTGGTGTAGACATCAGCCCCTGGGGAAGGCAACAAGGGTTTTGTGTCTGACCTTGATGTGCCTGCAGGGAGTGCGGGGTGTGTTGGTGTTGTGCTCTGTGGCCTCTGGCTTGTCCAGGGCGACACATTTGCACACCAGGGAAATATGGTCCATGCAACACACAGGATGTGGGCTGGCATTTTCATTGTACAAAATCAAGAGATGCAGGTGTGACAGGCATAGGCCTCTTACTCCGAGAACCATAGAACTACAGACAAAACACAACTTGGAGACCCATATTGGAGTCTTGATATTTAAAAGCATTGCAGGTAGACAGCAGGACAGGAAGACAGTGGTATCAATTCCCCCCATTTCACCATAATGTGTTTGCATACCAGGGAAGAATGGTCCATGCAACACAGAGGATGTTGGCTGGCATTTTAATTTTAAAAATTAAGAGGTGTATGAGTGACAGGCATAGGCCTCTTGTTCCCAGAACCCTGGCAGTCCGGATAAGACACAACTTGGAGACCCATATTGGATGCTTAATATTTAAAAACATTGCAGACAGACAGCAAGACAACAGGACAGTGGCATCAACTCTCCCCCCCCATTTTCCCATAGGGTGTATTGACACCAGGGAATTACGGTCCATGCACCTCCAGGATGTGGGCTGGCATTTCCATTTTAAAAAGTGAGCACCCAGCTACTCTGCCTTCTGCAGCAGCGCATCCAGGCTGGAATAGTGTACTAGAAATTTCTGTACAACCAGGTTGATCCATGCAATACACATGTGATGTCAGCCAGGTGTAGTGCTGCCATCAGGTTTGCACTGTTATTGCATATAGCCTTGGAGTCTTGATATTTAAAAACATTGCAGGTAGACAGCAGGACAGGAAGACAGTGGCATCAATCCCCCTCACATTGTGTTTTCACAGCAGGGAGGTATGGTCCATGCCATGCACAGGATGTGGGCTGGCATTTCCTTTTAAAAAGTGAGCACACAGTGACCAAGCCTTCTACAGCAGTGCATCCAGGCTGGAATAGTGCACTAGAAATTTCTGTAGAATCAAGTTGATCCATACAATGCACATGTGATATCGCTAGGCGTAGTGCCACCACATGGGTCAAAACATTAGGCATGGTGAATTTCGTAAAAGCTAATAAACTCTCACTCACCCCCACTATAGCGAGTAAACAAGTGGAGGTTCTGCGGTTGGAGGCATGTGTGAGAATAGTTTTGAAGGTGACGCAGGAGGAGGAAGAAGCAGCAAACGCGGTTGATGTGTCGAACGGTGGTTGGGTAAGCCCGGTAGGCTGCATTTTAGCGCAGTAAGATTCCCGGTTTATGCATGTTGTAGTAAAATTATTTTAATTTTTGTCTTTACTAAGTCGTTGCTTACAACAATGGCAGATGACAAAAGTTGGGTCATACTTTGCGGTCTCAAAAATGACCCAAGCTATGCAACCCTTCCTGCAAACTGCAGACCTCTGACCACTGCTAGCCACAGCCAAAGTTGTAGCTGAGGATGCAGTGCTTCTCATTGTTGCATACCTACATGTTTGTATGGGAATTGCCAATGTAACTTCCTCGGCTTCCTACTCCTCCTCCTCCTTATGTGCTGAGCTAAACAGCTGTGTGCCTCTGGTTTCACACCAAGTGCGATATACAACTTCATCATCAGGCTCTATGTTGTCTCACTCATCCTCTTCCTGACCTGACATCATACAACAGTACTCATGCACTTTAGGTATTTGAATCTCATTATCATCACCTGAACCCCCAGGAGTTAACGTCAGTTGACGATGGTCAGGATCCTGCTTGGGCCTTGCTTCGTCTGGGCCAGGATCCAACTGACAAAGATTTTGGGCATCGGTGCAGATGCTTTTCTCCTCTTGAGTCTGGGAATCTTTGGAGCAGACGTCTGATGCCCATGGGATAGAATGTGTGAACAGCTCTGCAGACTCACCCATGTGTGGTTCCCACAGTCAGTTTGCCGATTTGAGATTTGTGGCGCGGGGGGAAACAAGTGTATTTGGGTGGCACGTCTTTTGAATTAACTGTTTGTGATGTTGAGGTGCAAGAAGAAGGGGAGAGGCCACTTGATGCAGCACTTGTCATTCATTCTAGCACATGCTCTTTATCAGCTGCATTTTGAAGTTGAAACGATGTGTGGCTAGTCGGCTACCAATGAAATATAGTGGAGTAGGCTGTCCAGTAATGGAAGTTGTTCTCATTTCTCTTGGGATAGAATGATCCAGTGTTTTCTCACTAGAGCATTGACTAATAGAACTTCCCACACAGCACCCCACCTATTCACTCTTCTATCAGACCCTCATCGTGATTTATCACTTATGGTTGATGTACCCTTCCCCTTTCAAACAGATATTTTGCAACCCTACGGCCACACCTGTCAAAAACCTGACACAAAAGATAAATTATTTATTTCCTGCCTGAGATGGCAATATTGTGAAGGCACTAAAAAGTACGAATAACTAGAAATGTGGTTCACTCCATAATTTTCACCAGGAAATAAAAACTGCCAAGACCATTTTACCTAGCTCACCAGCAAATTGATAACAGGCACTACTAATAATACCTACAAATGTGATTGACTGCGTAATTTTGACCACGCAGTGAAAACTCCCAAGACCTTTTTACCTAGTTCACTAGAAAATTTACACCAGGCAGTACTAATTAACAATACCTAGAAACATGATTGACTGGATAATTTTGAGCAGGCAATGAAACCTGCAAATACCTTTTTACCGAGTTCACTAACAAATTGACAGCAGGCACTACTAACTAGAAATACTAATGCCGGCGTCACACGGTACGATATATCGTGCGATATGTTGGCGGGGTCACGGAATTCGTGACGCACATCTGGCATCGTTAGAAATGTCGGACCGTGCGACACCTCCGAACGACTGTGAACAAGCAAAAATACTCACCTTATCGTTGCTCGTTGACATGTCATTCATTTTCAAAATGTCGGTCCTCCTTCTGTGTTCCGGTTGTTCATCATTCCCGAGGCAGCACACGTCGCTCCGTGTGACACCTCGGGAATGACGAACACAGCTTACCTGCGTCCTGTCGGCAATGCGGAGGTGGGCGGGATGTTACGTCCCGCTCATCTCCGCCCCTCTGCTTCTATTGGGCGGCCGCTGTGTGACGCCGAACGTCCCTCCCCCTTCAGGAAGATGATGTTTGCCGCCTACAGCGAGGTCGTACGGGAGGTAAGTACATGTGACAGGGGTTACCGACTTTGTGAGCCACAGGCAATTAATTGCCCGTGGCGCACAAACGACGGGGGTGGGTGCGATCGCTCATGCGATTGCACGATATATTGTCCCGTGTGACGCCGGCATTAGAAATGTGATTGACTGCGTAATTTTGACCAGGCAATGAAAACTACCAATAACTTTTTACATAGTTCACTAGCAAATTGACAGCAGGCAGTACTAACTATCAATACTTAACAATACCTACAAATGTGATTGACTGCATAATTTTGAGCAGGGAATGAAAACTGCCATGACCTTTTTACCTAGTTCACTACCAAATTTCCAACAGTCAATACTAACTAACAATACTTACAAATGTGATTGCGTAATTTTGAACAAGCAGTGAAAAATGCCAAGACCTTTTTGCCTAACTCACTAGCAAATTGACAGCATGCAATACTAACTAACAATATCTGCAAATGTGATTGACTGGGTACTTTTGAGCAGGCAATGAAAACTGCTAAGACCTTTTTTTACCTAGTTCACTAGCAAATTTACAGCAGGCACTACTAACTAACAATACGAACAAATATGATTAACTGAGTAATTTTGAGCAGGCCATTGAAACTTCCAAGACCTTTTTACCTACTTCACTAGCAAATTTACAGCAGCCAATTCTAACTAGCAATACCTAAAAATGTGATTGACTTGTTAATTTTGAGCAGACTGTAATAAGTAGCAATAGCTATTTAGATTCTTCACTGGCAACTCGTTAGCAGGCACTGACAAGTAGTTATCCCTATTTCTATCATTAAATGCCAATTTGTGGCACAGCTTTCCCTACACTGCACATCCCTATTCTATACTATCGCACTCCTATCTATCTCAACTACCTATCATTAAATTCCTAGCTAAGCTAACTGTCTAAGCCCTCGTGGCAGCACCAGTGTCAGCACTATCCCTAACGTTTCACATTCACAAAATGGCGCCGACACCACATGTCTGCATTTTATATGCAGACGGACATGTGACTTAGGTAGCCAATGACACAAGCCCTTACATCTTAACCTTGTAAATGTAAACGTGATTGGCTACAGGAACATCCACAAAAAAAGTTAAGAAAAAATAATAAAAAAAGGTGCTGGGTGCTTCTGGCTTTTCCCGAGTCCCCACCCCTTTCACTCATTAAACACATCCCTTCATTCATCATACAGCACCATAATCCTATCCAGAAGCATAACATGTTATTAGAAAAGCATTTTTTTTAAAGGCGATCAGTAATAGAACAAAACCAAACATTACCAACTTTTGGGGGAATGTGCTCGGGTTACCAAGCCCGAACTGAACAGGCTAAGGCTTGGACTGAATTTGAAATTGGCGGACCTTCATAGAACAGGTTCGCTCATCTCTAGTAGCTATTAGATGTAACAACACTAGTGTTTATTATATTAGAATTTTTTTTCTCTCATGCATTGAGTCCCATGCATGATCCTCAAGAGTCACTCAGAGCTTCCTGTCTGTTGATCCAGAAAATGCATTTGACCAGATACATTTGGACTTTTTGAAGGCTTCCTGGAAGTAGCAGGGGTTGGGTGTGTTCATATATAAAACAAGTGCAAAATGCAACTGAGAATGAGGTGGGAACAGTGGTTCATTAACCTTAAGATGATAAGGATTAGCACAAGGTATAAGACAATGGTATAACACAAGTAAAGGCCCAGTCACACTAAACAACTTACCAGTGATCCCAACAACGATACAACCTGATAGGGATCGCTGGTAAGTTGCTAGGAGGTCGCTGGTGAGATGTCACACTAAACGACGCTCCAGCAATCCCACCAGCAACCTGACCTGGCAGGGATCGCTGGAGCGTCGCTACACGGGTTGCTGGTGAGCTGTTACACAGGCAGATCTCACCAGCGACCAGCCCCCAGCCAGCAGTGCCGCGTGGAAGCGATGCTGCACTTGGTAACTAAGGTAAATATCGGGTAACCAACCCGATATTTACCTTTGTTACCAGTGCACACTGCTTAGCGCTGTCTCCCTGCACACCTAGCCACAGTACACATCGGGTTAATTACCCGATGTGTACTCTGCTACGTGTGCAGGCAGCAGGAGCCGGCTTCTGCAGACGCTGGTAACCACGGTAAACATTGGGTAACCAAGAAGCCCTTACCTTGGTTACCCGATATTTACCTTCGTTACCAGCGTGAGAGCGGCGGACACTGGTAATGAAGGTAAATATCGGGTAACCAAGGTAAGGGCTTCTTGGTTACCCGATGTTTACCGTGGTTACCAGCGTTCGCAGAAGCCAGCTCCTGCTGCCTGCACATTCAGTTGTTGCTCTGTCACTGTCACACACAGCGATGTGTGCTTCACAGCGGGAGAGCAACAAATAAAAAATGGTCCAGGACATTCAGCAACAACCAGCGACCTCACAACAGGGGCCAGGTTGTTGCTGGATGTCACACACAGCAACATCGCTAGCAACATCGCTGCTACGTCACAAAAGTTGTTCCTTAGCAGCAATGTTGCTAGAGATGTTACTTAGTGTGACGTGGCCTTTACAGTGACAAATCTGATTATTTCACAGTGGAGAAATCAACAACACTAATATATGTAATACAATAACAGTATTCTTTGATCAGTATACTCTACTCCACTAGGCAACAGTTTCAGTCAACATGGGAGATGTCTGTGTCACTAAACTATACTGCTATGCGGGGTACAGACCCTAAGAGGGTTGGAGACACTGTCCACTATGCCAGAAGTCCAAGTTAGGGAGTAACTCGCCAATTCTAGCATCAGAATGTATTTTTGTAGGTGGAGTTCGCACTCTCCTTACCAGCCCTGGGTTGTCTGCTCCTCTGCACACCTGATGCACCACATCCAACGCCCGTCATCCTACGCTGGACCTGCTGCAGCTCTCCATCTCAGAGATCTGGGTGAGTTTCAATATGAAAAACAATTAACCAAAATCAAATAAAGAAGAGATCCAAATACCAATTCACAATCAAAAAATCCCTTTAAAATTTTAATTTTTAATCATGATCATTAAAACACTATAAGTACATGTACGAAAAACACACTCCATAAAAAGAGGGTGGACTAGAGGGTAATTGCAGGTGAAAAAAGGTAAAGATGTATTAATATACTTAAGAGGCCCTGATGTTACCCCTAAAGTTTCACCCTGCCTTACTGTGGAGGTCGGCGCCCTAAAGAAAACGCAAATGACGCCCCCGCTCACCGACGACTCACCCTCACAAACCCTATGGAGTCCCTACAATAAGTCAAAGCAACACAAATGATATCCATCACAAAAAAATAGATAGATAAATAATTGTGACCAAAAGGTACAATAACCTGACTCAGACACTGATAATCTCAAAAAATTGTATCCACTAGCCACATAATATGCTGAACCCTAAAAGATCCAGCATAAAAAAAGAAATCCAAACCACTAGGGCTACTGGTGTGCACGACAGTGCCCAGCAAAGAATGGAAATGAAAATCCTTATTATAAATTTAAAACGCTTAAGTTAAATGTCAGAATTAAAAGAAAAGCATAACCACTTCCCTCATAGATGTAATTTCTTCAGAAAAATGGCCTCAACGTGTTTCTTCTGTGTTCCAGGTTCATTAGGAGGCCTGGCAGGGGTAGATGCCCCAAGTAGTGTGGGACATCTTAGGGGTAGCATCAGGGCCACTTAGGTATATAAATACATGTATACCTTTTTTCATCTGCAATTACCCTCTAGTCCACCCTTTTTTTATGGAGCGTGTTTTTCATACATGCACTTATAGTGTTTTTAATGATCATGATTAAAAATTAAAAATTTAAAGGGATTTTTTTATTGTGAATTGAGTTTTACTATTGAATTTTTTTATGTAAATACAGCAATCGCCTACATAATTTATATAGACTGCTCTATGTGCATTATATAGGTGATTAGCTGTAGTACCCGGGCGTTGCTGTAGTAACTGTCTCTCTCCCAGTCTCTGTCTGTCTCTTTCTGTCTGTGTGACTGTCTCTGTGTGTCTGTCTCTGTCTGTCTCTGTTTGTCTGTCTGTCCCTTTCCCTGTCTGTCTCTGTCTGTCTGCGTGTCTGTCTCTATCCATGTGTATCTTTGTCTCTATCCATGTCCGTCTATCTGTCTATATCTATCTCTCTGTCTGTCTGTGTCTATCTCTCTGTCTGTCTCTGTATCAGTGTCTCTGTCTGTCTCCATCTCTGTGTCTCTCTGTCTCTCTCTATCTCTGAGTCTGTCTGTCTGTCAGTCTCTTTCCCCGTCTGTCTCTTTCCCCATCTGTCTTTTTCTCTGACTGTCTCTTTCCCCGTCTGTCTCTTTCCCCATCTGTCTCGGTCCAGGTCTCTCTTGTTCGAGGTCTGTCTCTTTCCCCATCTGTCTCTTTCCCCATCTGTCTCTTTTTCTGTATGCCTCGTTCCAGGTCTGTCTCTTTCTCCATCTGTCTCTTTCCCCATCTGTCCCTTTCCCTGTCTGTCTTGTTCCAGGTCTGTCTCATTCGAGATCTGTCTCTTTCCTCATCTGTCTCTTTCCCTGTCTGTCTCTTTCCCGGTCTGTATCTGTCTCTTTCCCTGTCTGTCTCTGTCTCTTTCCCTGTCTCTTTCTCTGTCTGTCTCTTTCCCTGTCTCTTTCCTTGTCTCTGTCTCTTTCCCTGTCTTTTTCCTTGTCTCTGTCTTTTTCCCTGTTTTTGTCTCTTTCCCCGTCTGTCTCTTTCCCCATCTGTCTCTTTCCCCGTCTGTCTCGGTCCAGGTCTGTCTTGTTCGAGGTCTGTCTCTTTCCCCATCTGTCTCTTTCCCCATCTGTCTCTTTTTCTGTATACCTCGTTCCAGGTCTGTCTCATTCCAGGTCTGTCTCTTTCCCCATCTGTCCCTTTCCCTGTCTGTCTTGTTCCAGGTCTGTCTCATTCGAGGTCTGTCTCTTTCCCCATCTGTCTCTTTCCCTGTCTGTCTCTTTCCCGGTCTGTCTCTGTCTCTTTCCCTGTCTGTCTCTGTCTCTTTCCCTTTC